>NC_090439.1:734020300-734345800 GCF_031143425.1 Pleurodeles waltl | reverse complement strand
TGAGAGGTAAACAATGGAAACTGGTCTTTAACAGTTCAAAGGTCTATTCCAAGGTGTTCATAAATGGGATAGAGGCATTGTTCTAGTTTTGTACCTATTGTGTAGATATCTGGTAAAGTGAGATAAGCAGCTGGATCTCTGAACGTCAGCCAGAGTCATTAGTAACAAGATAGAATGTACACCAACTAAACTTCACCAGAATGTGTCAGTAGACAAACATGGATGAGCATCTATCCTAATGTACTGTAATGTTCACAAATTTGAGTGTGTATTGTAGTGCATTGATGTAGGTATGTATGTGGTATGCCATAGCACACTCCTAGGCAAAAGACAGCCGAGTACTGTATAGGGTAAAGGACAAGCAAATAGTCATTGAGTGGTAGCTGGTTTGTGTACTGTTAATCCATTGTGAAATACAGTTCTTTAAAGTGATGCGTCTTCAACCCTTTCTTCAACTGGAGCAGCTCTGGGCCAGTCCTGATGGATATGGGGATGTTACTCCAGATCCTGAGTGCATAAAAGAATAAACTCTGCTGCCTTATTTTATTCACTCTTCTTAGACTGTAGTCAGATGGTTTCCTGGATGTAGTTGTGGCGAGAACCACTAGAGATAGTAGGCATGTCTGTTGGATGAGTAGGAATGTTGTTTGTGATGGCTTTTAAAATTATACAGCTGGTTTTGAAGATGGTGCAAGCTGGTGGAACGGCTTACATTTAGGCTCCACCTTCTATACATCATTTATATGCATTTAATGTGTAACCATTATATTCAGAGTGTATAACTTTCCTAACTTGTATTCTTCAACTTAATGAAATTGAGGAAAGCCATCACTTTTGAGCCTGTTAAGAGATTTTATGTAGTAGTTCTGAACTGAATAATAAGCAATGTAACCACATTTGCTGAAAATGTTTACAATTTACTAATAGCCATCTAAGTACTAAGGGTTAATAATACTGTAATGCACTTCCATTTTGTTTCTTAAGTCAACTTAACTTGTCTGTAGGCCTTAGCTGAGCATTGCACATATAAAGTTTGCTAGTATGCTGTTTTGTTTTCATCTGCAGATGTGTTATCATATCAGGTCCCTCATTAGCTAGGGAAAGATGTATTGTTATGTAGTAGACTGATACTGAGGTCCGAGAAAGGAAAGATGGCAATGGATATGGAGGGATGATGTGAAAGGAGTCTCCTGTACCTAATGGACCTGCAAGATGCAACTTTCAAGGATGAGCAGCTGTGTACCTAATTGGGTGAGGACGGAAATTTAGGGGGT
Organism: Pleurodeles waltl; assembly: GCF_031143425.1. Classification (NCBI taxonomy): domain Eukaryota; kingdom Metazoa; phylum Chordata; class Amphibia; order Caudata; family Salamandridae; genus Pleurodeles; species Pleurodeles waltl. Next base: position 734,344,526 of record NC_090439.1, on the reverse strand, counting down.
TTACTGACTCCCAGAAAATGCCATCATGGAAATGCCTCCTGATGGTGCAATCAAAATATTGATGCTCTGCAACCGTCATTTGTCCTTTTAATCAGTGTTCCATAGTTGTTAGAGCAGACCTTATCCTGACTCTTAAGAGATCAGATCTCTGTGCTGGGTTTCCCTGAACGGGAGGCTTTATACTAGATACTCTTTCAGTTTGAACGTCTACTGAGGTTTGCATTATGCTGACACCTTCACCTTCTTCCGCTCCCATTTAGAAGTCCACAACTCCTCGCATTGCTTAATTTAGACAGGGCAAGTTTCTTTATGGCACACCTAACTTGGATACTATTTACATATTGGTTGTTACCATTCTCTATTTTATAAAACTGAAATTTAGAATACTTGAGCATTGCAATATTTTGGTCACATTAACATATTTTAGAAACCATTGTCAACTTGACTGATTTATGATTTGACTAATACCTGAAACAAAAACCTTTTGGTTCAACACCATCCTCTCTGTTGTTAATATGGCACCACACTTGTTTCACTGTTATTGATATGTATTACCAAAGCGGGTTCCCCATCAATGCTTCAAGTCAACAATTTAAGATTCATATGACCAGTGAATGATACTGTTTTATGATTTTATCAACAGATTGAGATTTAAATACCCACACTCCATCACTGGCAAGGGGAGCCAATGGTTTTCCATCAGGTTGAGGATAATGTCATTCTTCAGGCCTAAATGGGATGTGCTGCAGCATGTAGGATGCTGTTTAAGGGGTGCCTGTGTGGAGCCTGAGAGGCCATGGAGAAGTGTGTTACTAGTATCCAGATGCAAAGGTACAAGGGCTTGAACAGCAGTTGATTTCTGGAAGAAATTGTTTCACTTTCTGTAGGAAACTGGTATCAGGCCTTTGTTTTTTTGGTAATGTGTTCCTTGAGGATGAGGTTGGTGTCCTCAGTGAATCCAAGTGATTTGGCATTCAGTGAAATGTGGGGTTAATGCCATCAAAGTTCATGTACTGTTTCTTGTTTATAGTTCTTGGCAAACACCAGGAATTCTGACTTCAATGGGTAGAGCTTCAGGTAGAAACTGGACATCTAGGTCTATATGATGTGCAGGAAGTGTTTGAGGCATTGGATGCCTGAAACAGAGGAGACCCGTATGCTCACTGAATGTATTCAGTAAATGCATGTTGCATATATCTGTGCATGTAGTGCAAACTTTGCAGATAAATTATATTTTCTTTAAAGGAAGTTTCCTCACCATTGCTATGAATTATGTAATGAAACCAGGAAGCCTGCACCTCCATGAATGAAATGTAAACCAGCATCACATATAATCTGCACAATTTTCTAGTATTGTGTGTTGTTGTTCATGATTGAAAATACATATCTGTGCTTTTGGTAGAGCAAGTTGAATTTGTGTGTAGCGAGTTACACTTGTCACGTTTACAGTTATGGGTGTAAGAATTGAAATGTAATCATGGTGGAATTTACAGATTGTTGGTCCAGAAGAAAACTGATGTGGTTGTTCAAAGCTAATGCATGGTTAGCTATAAACAATGACAGGATAATATGGAAGCTTGGGTGTGTGAATCCATGTGCCAGTGCAACAGTGTTTGGTATCAACCGAAAGCATAAAGGTGAAGGACAGACCGGAGCTTTAGCAGTGATGCAATTGCTGGGTGTGATGTTGGATGTCATGAGGTATGGTAAACATAAAACCCAAAAGTCAGGGAGCCTAAAGTCCAACAAACGTAATGCAAAATGGCAGGCATCACAATAAAAGATCAGAGAAAATTGTCTTTTCAACTGATCAGGGTTCTCACTAGAAAATGATCAGGTGAAGCATACATCTGAAAAGATGCAAATGCTAAACCACTATACATATGTTTTCTATCAATAGGCAAGAAAACATAATCATGTGACAGAAACTTGCTATTCTCAGTGAAAACATATCTAAGGAACAGGTATCAAGATCTTCACCCTGAGGAAGGACTGGACACCCTTGAGGAGGAAATATAATTTTTTCATACGATACCAGGGTCGTTATTCTCCAAAATTCCTCTTTCACTTGGCAGTGAGGTTGCTCCGTTAGGAGCTGTGCAAATCTAGCGCATGGGCATTGTAGCTTCAGGGCCTAATTGAGCCATGCAAATTAGCAAACATATTTAAAACCACAGGAAGTTTCAAACTACTGTAAAACACCATACATATTTGATAGTAAAATATTAGTATATTCTTTGCTATATACATGGTAATTAACACTGTAATACACAGGAGTGTATGAACATGATAAAGGCAGAATTAAAGTTTTCCAAGTTACAAGATACAATTTATGGTGTTTGTGTCGAAATAATAAGCCTTTACAATGTGGTAAGTGGTAAACAACTACCTTCGCTGGTGGTAATCACGATAGTACTATACTCACTGTAAACCGTTTTCTCTTTTTAAGGTTGAGCACGCACAAGTGCTCTGGCCCCTGTTGAAATCTCTCTGTGGGCTTTTAACCACACCCATCAGTTTGGTTGGTTTGTGGGCTTGTCTTTTAAAATTTGCTTGATTTTCATTAGTGAAAGGCATGCATACGTTATGCCTTTTCTGGTGTTTAGCCCTCCTCTACAGCACCGGTGAACTACTGAAAACAAATGCAGCTCTGTGTTTTCCGAATGGCTTCTGCACTATTTCTCTTTAATTTCTACGCTTCATGATCTCGCTGGGCAGTAGTCGAGTGCTTTGCATGACATTGACCCTGTTACATGTATAATTCTACTTTTGCTGGATATGTGGATAATTCTACTTTTGCCTGTTACATGGACAATTGCCCTTTTGCTGATACGTTTCACTGCGAGCGAACTTCTGTTTTCTTTTCTGTGTCTCTTTCAGCTCGCATATGTGAAACTGTTTTACTTTTCATTATCAGTTTATGTAGCAAGAAAGGTCCGGTTATGCGTTTACTACTCTAATAGCTCTAACTCGAACAAATGCGAGACAAATGCTTGTTTATTGCAATGGTGTTCCTCCTGCAGTTCTTGCTAACTTCTAGGCAAGTGTGATATCGCTTTCATAGCCAGTTAGTGTGCAGCTGCAACATCCAGGGTACTGAGGTATGCTTTAGTTGTGGAAGGAGCTGATTGAGTTAGCAACTACTGGTGGTTGGTATTTATTATGAGTAGGTATCTCGCTGATTTTTACCTCACTGATAATCGCTGCTGGTGTTCTTGCCAGCAGCTACTCCATTAATGTATTCCTGCAGTGTACTATCTGGCTAATAACCACAATTAGAGGAGCAGGATATGTGTGATAGTTAGAGCCTCCCTCAATCTCATGGTTTGAGGGGGTCTGTTCGAATAACATACCATCCTCAAAAACATACATCTAAAAAATTATTTAGGTTTGAATGCCTCAGCCCATGCTCAGTTACAAAAAGCGGTATATTTCTTAGTACCAAAATAAAACTTTTTTGCGTGTTTCCTTGGAGCTCTATGATTTTTGTTTTTTAATGGCACTTTTCACTTTCCCTTCTAAACATTTGTATTTCGGTGCATCAGATGTTGCCTTTGAAATGAGGCAGATTTCTGAGGATAGGGGGATGATGGCTTAGGCAAACGTCCCCTTCTGTCAGTTGTTATTTATATCTGACTTGTTAGGCACAATTTAACCCTTTGCAGATGTATTGCAGGGCAGCGCCAGGTCAGTTATGAAGGTTCATTTCAGGACAGAATGTGATGGACTATAAAAAGGGCGCCTAGAGTAACATACTCCATTTGAACGAAAGTATTTTGTTTTTTGCCGAGTTGCAGCATTTTTCTTTGTTCATACTCCTTACTTGCTCCCAGACATCTTATCGGAATAAAACGTGGCCCTCGTTTATCAACCGAAGAAAAGTGCAAGTGCCTCATACTTTCAAAATGTTATTCTATGGTTCTGATTGGTCTGTAATTTTCATGAATTGTTGCTGACTAATCGAAAAGGTACTGCATTTTTGCTGGATCAGAGCTTCTAATAAGTGGTTCTGAAGAGACTTTTTTCATCCCTTCGAAAATGTTGGTTATTTGTGTGCGATACAGTGCAAGCTAAGCGCTGCCAAGCGTCCCCCTAAAGGTAATATTTTTAAAGTTCTTTTTTTCGCAAAATGGGTGCATTTTCATAAGGTAAGTTCTCATATTTCGAAGAATACAACGCCGATATACAATACTAAGAAAACGAATAACTTTTCTGAGACGAGTTCTCTATTCTGTCACTTTTTTGCTGAATCTGAAGCAAGATCACAACATACGATTATTAATAATTATTACAATTCCATCATGTGCAACATAGTACTCAGTTCCCCTTGACGAAGTATATAGCTGCATAAGCAAATTTAATACCATTCATTACATTCTATTTTGATCAACTGACCTTTCTTTACTCATGAGCGAACCTATAAGACGGCCTGAGGTCCAATACCGCTCCTGTAAGCAGAAGGAAGGCTTTAATGCGCTGGCACTTGCTTTAAAATGGTTTTCTCAGATGTTTGCATCTGCTGACTATATGTTCCATAATAGACATGAAAGCAATTTGAATGCAAGCAGACGTACATGTTAATACAACATGGCAACAGGTCAGAGAGCCAAACGTTTAACGTGTTTAATGCAAATACAACGAGCAGACCAGCAAATAATCAAGAGAGGCACTTATCATCGCAATGGACCAGAATTTTCATCCAAAATGGCCAGTAGGAATATGTATTGCTAAAATAATTGAAAATGTAAACAATTTTGCTACATTTCCACCTCAAAACATGTCTATGGAGCATACAGATGTGACATAAATGTCTCACTTTCAATGAATCTTATCTAATGAGCAGGTGGCAGGATGTCCTCATGGAGAAAAGTGTGGAATGTCCTTGAAACTGACACAAACACACTGACGACTACAATAATTTCTCAAAATCACGCTTGAGACCAATATCGAAAGCGAGGCTACACTTTACTAGGAGATACAGAAAATGTGCAAATGTACAACTGCAAAGAAAATGGCTTCTAGGCATACTAGAGTCATGAAACTTAGCAAGCATATTGAGGCTAAAGGGTACTTCAAATATTATGCAAACAACGTCTATATTTGGTAATAAAATATATATGATTTATTGTTGTGATATCCAGGCACAAGGGAACGTCAACATTAAAGCACTAGGAATACAAGTTTATGGACCTGACTTAGAGTTCTGCGGGAAGGTTACTCCATCACAAACAAATTACAAGTCACATTTGATATACTGCACTTGTAATATGGCAAACAGGACAATTATCACGTTTGTGATGGAGTAAACCATCCATCGAAATCTAAACCAGCCCCTTACATGTCTTAAGCATCCATTGTCACATTTCTGCCCCCCCCCATTCACATGATATTGTGGGGCTGCTAGGAACAGAACAACAGGCAATATGACCTGAAAAGGGGAGTCCTGACTGCTACACCTCTTTGCTATGCTGTAGAAGCAATTCAAACGCACTACTGTGCAAACACAGCACTGTAGCTCTGCCCTTTTCTTCTCAGAGTGCAAGCTGCACATCCAAAGAGGTTAGAAATCGCAAAGGATGTTTAAAATATATTTTAATCGTCAGCCACTTGGTTATGCTTCAACGAATCCATTTCATATGTCCTCCTATTACTTTGTCCAGTCCTCAATTCCTCGCTATCTGCATCTGTATACATATATTAATAAATATGATTTTAAAAGTGAGCTGAAAAGTGAATGTAAGCATTATGGTAGAGCACCTTGTATTACTAGGCACTGTCCAAAAGTCTGTCTGGATGCTAACACCAATATGCATGTGTCCTATAGCAAGGATAAAATCCCATCCGAAAGGCCCATCAGAGTTTGGATAAACGAAAGCTCCAGTTTGCACCATACCAGTGAAGAAGAGCACATGAATCAGTTCTGAGTACGGCTCTATCCTTCTACCTTCGTAAAGACAGGGGGTGTTTTTTGTCACAGTGAATACCTCACTGTTACTATACAAAATAAAAAAGATTGGTACTCTCTGTGTGGATTCAACGATGATGAGTAGTGGGTCCAGGATACCTTTGTTTATTCAACTATTATGTCATGTGTGACTTACTGGCCCATAAGTAGCCTAACCAGAAATATGGAAATGTTTCCACAAAAGGATGTGACCACAGTGCTACTGCCAATATTCTGATACCCACCATATATGTACAGGCTCACATGCAGCTGAAAAGCTAAAATTGGCTCACAGGGACTTTAAGAACCTAGTGGGAAATGTGGCACCTGAATCTTCTTGCATTTTTTAGCAGGAAGAAGAGACCACAAGGCACAAAACTGTGTGGCTTCTGAAAAACCCCAGTTAGAGGCTCTCAGCAGTGGAGTGGGGCCATTCTGTAGATGTACCCATTGCGATACCTTAAAGCACTAACAACTCCCACATTTCTTCTTAAAATTGCACTGTAGTATCACACAAGGAAGCCAAGCTTAAGGCTATTTTCAACTTGTTGGCACTCCACTGTGAAAAACATAGGATAATGTCAACTTTTGCTGATGCCCCCAGGACTAATTTTAGACAATTAATTTCCTTAATGGGTCAACACTTCATTGGCCTTCAATGACCTACAAGAAGGAGCAGATGGATTCCATACTTGGGGACACTATGGACATTACCACTCAAACTAGTGCAGACATTTCTTACAGGTCCAAATGAAGTACAGCAGCATCTATCTGGAAAGGTACGTAGAACAGCCATAGCAAGTTAAAACTCTTCAATTAGTGGGTAACTGTTTTACTTGAAGATTCCCCAACAGGCAAGAAAGTTATTTCTCAAGGAAAGTCAGCACACCCCTTTAGTTCCGTTTGAGCTACATCCTGTTAGCCTGAAAGGTCATGTTCCATTACTTACCGGTAATCTTTATTACTCCTGGTCCTGTTGTCCTCGCCCCATTCATCAATAATTGGAAATAACTATCTTCAATATGGAAAAAAGAACATGAGGAATGCTGGGATAGCCCCTCCCCACCACCTCCCTTTGGTAGTGCATAAGCGGTACTTACCCAGCATTCTGCCTGCACTACTAAGCCTCTAACAGAAGGCCGGAGGCACAGAAGAGAGGGAGGGGCTTGATGAATGGGACGAGGACAACAGGACCAGGAGTAATGAAGATTACAGGTAAGTAATAGAACATTACCCCCAGGTCCTTCTAGTCCTCGTCCCATTAAACACTAATTGGAGAATACCCAAGCAGGCAAAAGCCGACCTTCTTAGAACCATACAGACCCAACAAAAAAATCACAAGAAGGGATACTAACAACAACACAGTATCCCAAACAAGTAGAGATGGAGAAACAAAACACAAACAGACCCAACTGCGAAGACCCAGGCGAATCCAAGGCAGAGCGCAAACCAGAAAGGAAGCAACAGTGCCAGACTACAGGAGCAGAGGAAACCCTGCCAGGAGCACAGCAAAGCACAAGTTGGAGAAAAGACAACACAAATCCCCGAAGAAGACACTTCAGAAGCCAGTGAACAGACAACGCAATAGACTGTCCCAAAAAGGAACACCCATGAATGAAACCCCCTTCGGGGCAAGGTCTAACCACAACTGCAAAAGAGCTAAGCACAGCCTGGAAAGAAGAGGCCGACCGAGACTCCTGGAACATGAGAACCCAAGGCAAGGAAAAGTGCTGTGCCCCCAATGGAACCAAAAAGAAACCACAGGAACAAGGAAGAGCTGTAAAACAAAAAACATGCCCTCTGCCAAAAAAAACAAGAAGGGCATCCCAACCCTACAGGCTTGCAGGACCCGAGATGCCCAACCAAAGAGATGGCCAACCAAGAGAAAACTGAAAAGGAGAAAAGTGAAACATCAGCCACCTCCAGAGGCACACAGGAGCCGAAACCAAAGGCCCACAGACCAAAACACTGCGCAGTTACCGCCAGAAACCGGGAAAGCCTCCCACATCGCAACTCATGCCACACAAAGACCAGACAGAGAGCTGTCACAGAACCAGAGTGGAAAGGAAAGGGAGGCAGCCAAGGCCGCGCCACAGGCAACCCCTAGGGAATGAGAAACCACAGGAGTGAACCAGGAACAAGCAAGCACCAACCGAGGCACAACCCAGAAACAAAGCAGAAATAGGACAACAATGCCACAGGAGGCAAGAAGCACAACAGATACCAGGGACAGGGGACCAACTCGGCCCCCACCCCCAATGAACTCCCATGGACAACAGGGACAAGAGGGGAAGCAGACTCTGGAGAGATAAAACAACAGCAACCCCCCCCTAACGAACAGAGATAAAGAACAGTAAAGGGACCAGGAAATGAAGAGCTCCTGAATGACCAAAAAATGCACTGACACCCAGCAGGCCGAGTGCACCACCAACGTCGCACCACCTGAGGGAACCCACCACAGTGGGACAAAACCTGTCCGAAAGCACAAGTAGTGGAACGAACGGCATCCAAGAAAAAGCCCAAACAACAGGATAAAGCCCTGAAGTTGACCTCCCAAGACAAGGAAGAGGCAACTGTTGAGAGAAACAAGAGCAGGGCCAGAAGCAAACCCCTGCAACAGAAAAAGTTCAGAGACACAACAAGACCCGCAATGTCTCCGAACACACCAGGAACAACAATGCAAAAGGCCCCAAGTTGAGTCAACTGTAGAACCCACAAAGGGTGAGGAGAAAACTTGCCAAAAGCTGAAAACCAGTGGTGAAAACAGGGCCCTGGCCAAGAAACCCTCAAGCCAAAGCACAAAAAGGAGGCACCAACCTCGTGTGGGGAACCATGGAACCGCCGGCCCCAACCAAAGGCAGAGCCATAAACCGACGCCAACAGGCACCAGGCCAGGCAGCCACACCCTGAAAGAAACCAAGGGACCAAAGAAAGATACAAAAGACACCTCAGAGAAGGAGGAGCACCACCAGCGGAACCACCACCCCCAAGAACAAATGTGGCAGAGACCGGAGACCGACACAGAGATATCCAATAAAATTCAGCCTGCCAATCAGTTGCACCTGAAAGAGCCCCACAGCACACAGGGAAGAAGAAGTGGAAGACACCCATCCCAAAAGGGAGACAACCAAAAAACAATCCCAAAGCCATCAAACTGCAAACCAGGCAAAATAAAACAGAATGGCCAAACCGCCAGAAGAACGGAGCCGAACACCACACCCCAAACCAAAGCTGGTAACACCCAAACAGCAGGAGCACACTGAAGGGAAGAATACCACATGGAAGGGCCAGCAAACAACCCCTGAAGGACAGGCAAGGAACATGACTCACACTAGATGTGGTGGAAGGCCACAAGACCCCCACAACCAAAAAGAATGTGGCCAGGCTGGGGAACCACCCAGGACAACCTCCGGGCCCCCCACATGCGTCCCAACAGAGGGGCAGGAACCCGTACAGGGGGCAGACACTCGAGCAACAACCAGCACCACATGGGAAGCAGTCAGAGGGGGAGAGACACCAAAGACAACATGCCATGCCCCCAGAAGACTCAGAAGAATTCCACACCAGACTGGCCATAACAGAGCAGGTCAGAAAAGGAAATCAAGTAGGAGCACATTATACCCACAGAGTCCACTGCAGCAGGAGAAGAGTTGCAATGGGCAAAAGAAAGAAACAGAGCAATGCCCCTAAAAAGACAAACGCCCAAAGATACATCTGGGAAGATGAGGGGGGGACAGTGACCAGAAGGCAACAGGAATGCCCCAAAAAACATGGTGGGAAACCAACAGCCCACGGCAATCACAGGAGGCGACCCAAGCCAGCAGAAACTGGGCATGACCCTCCCAATCCACTCAGCACAGACTGCACCCGGAGCTGCCTGGTAGGCCCAGCTGAAGGTGCCAGCAGGACCCCCTGCACCAGCCAAAAGCACCAAAAAAGGAGGGAGACAAAGAGAGACTGAATGGGAACTAGAGCCAGAAACTGCGACTGCCACACCCGAAGGAGAACCCACCCCCACGGCAGAGACCATGACCACAAGATGACACCCAGAAAAGAACTTGCACCACAACAGGTGAGGAACAGTGGGCCAGAGCATGATGCCACAGTGAACCCCAAAGGAAAAAAGGTGGCAAAGATGTGCAGAGACAGAACCCCCACTCAGCACCATGAGGGAGCAAGAAAACACAACCACTACCGGAGGAAAACATCTCTGGGGACTGGAGACATAGGCAGTGCCACACCCACCCAAAAGGGAAAGGCAGCAGCCTGCAAAGCACAAGACCACCCAAGGGACCCACCCTAAATTGCAAGTTAAGCAAAACCCTGACACCGCAGCATCCAACAACCGGGCGCAGGAAGGAGAAACAGTGCCTGAACAACCGGAGGTAAAGGAGGGCACAAACACAGAGACACCTGGACCCTCACCCTACAGAGTGCAGTGCAGCAAAGTGGGAGGAACCGGTATCACAACCAACAAAAAGAGGGGAGCAACTCCAGTAGCCATCAGAGGAATGGGAAAGGAACAAGATAACGTAGCACATACCAACGTGACCACTGCCCTATCTGCAAAAGCGCCTCAATTGTCGCACACAAGGTGAAAACCCTGTGCGTCAAGGAACACGACCCTGGAAAAAAGAAAAGGTGGGGCACTACAACAGCCCCCCCCCCACGGAGAACCTGTGCCGTACAGCCCGAAGGCCTGTGACCAGAACTGCCCACCACAGAGCAGGCAGCCTGAAGCATTACCCAGGAGACAAGGAAAACAAACAGAAACACTCCAGAGGCAGAACCTTCAACCTACTGCAAGAGGGTCTGCTAACACTCAGGGACAAAAGACGTGAAGACACACCTGGAACAGACCCCAACTCACAGCGTGAGAGTTGGTGAACATGACCCACACGCCACCGGGGAGGCCATCAGTGAAACAGGCCAAGCCTCTGTCCCGATGTCACCGAACACCAGGACGTGACCACCACCCACGCTGTAGCACGGCCCGGGGAATAATGTTTTCGTATTGTTAAATGAGTTCTTTGTTTCATCTTTTAAGTAGGAAAAAAACATGAGAAACCACCAAGCAGCACTTACCCCAGGATCAGCCACCAGGAAGCTGGAAAGCACACCTCCTGCACATGCACAGCAACCACAGCGACTGAAAGAGGAAGTCAGGCAAGCCCCTTGCTTCCTGCTCCATCTGCATGGCTCCTGGCTGCCCAGCTGGCTGGGAGACGGAAAACACCAAACCGCTACCGGTGACCGCTGAAACCTAACCAGCAGCCTTCAAGGGAGGGCCCACAAACAAGACCATGCTGCCCTGGAGACTTCTGACCTGCAAAGGAGCCCTACGACACAGCAGGAGGAACTCGGACCGCACCAGGGAGCTGTAAGAGACCACCATACCTGCCAATAAGGGCTTGACCAGCGGCCACATTGAGACAAACAGTGGCACTACCCTAGTAAGCCCAGCAGACTGGAGGGTAGCGCCCCAGGAACAATCGTCGCCTAAGCCCAGCAGGGACGACATCCTCACTCCGTCGGAAGACAGATAAAAGAACAGGCGTAATGCAGGGTAACTACAGCTTATGTACTACCAAAGGGAGGGGGTGGGGAGGGGATATCTCAGCATTCCTCATGTTCTTTTTTCTGTTGTGCAGATAGTTATCTCCAATTAGTTATGAATGGGACGAGGGCTAGAGGGACCTGGGGATAATATCATTTTAGTCAACTTTTAGAATGTTTGTCGCATTAGCGAAATCTAACAATTTGATCTGGTTTTTAATATCTCTTTTTTCATGCATTCCAAGTCCACACATGCTTTATTTCACATTGTATTGAATAGATTCCACATGTATTACATCAGAAAAGACAGTCTTATCCCAAATGAGAATGAGAATCAAATATGTTTTGCACCAGAAAAGGAATGCACAATGGACTAATCAAGCATCATCTGAGTTATAAATGTAGCATTTTTTCTCCAAACATTTTAACTAAGATCAAGTTCCTTGCATTCTTGCCCAACATGGAGGAACATCACATTCACACAGCACAAACTGCTGGATATGGATGTGAGATCAAGGCACAGGAGAAGAATAGAGAGCACTAGGGACTCCCGCTCTATAGTAAACCAGCATTTTGGTTTTGTCAATGCTTACATTGCTTTTTTATGGATTATATAAAACTTTATATTTGTGGGAGGTGTTCGGCACTCACCATTATAAGCAAAATTGACTAAAGAAAAAATATATTCAGGTATCAAAAACCACACATTTCCATAGTCATCTGATGAAATGCAGAGTACTACTTTGTATGCAGAGCTGCTCATTGTGAAAGAGCAGAATGCTGTCACTTATAATGAAGTTAGCCAACGGCTGAAGGGGATGACCCATTGCCCCATGCTGTATGCTGCAGTGAGCAGAAGAAAAATATGAATGACAGAACAACAGATCAGTGGATGTAAAGGGCTGGTGAACGTAGTTTGTATTAAGAATTTTAGAAAAATCTAAAAGTTCATGGTCAAAGCTAGGTCTTAAGAGAACATGTCTTTCAAAATAAGACAGCAACTTTTGAAGTCAAAGACAAAAAAAGAGGAGAAGCACTGAGAAATATAATTTAAAATGTGTACGAGTTTTGATTCCTGCATAGGATGAAGCTACTTTTCGGCTTTTTTTATTCAGGGTTCAACATCATTTAGTTCCCTGAAGTCTTGGGGTTGTGCTTTCATCGGTATATCTAGACCAACTCCTTTATCAAACCATCAAGAGATTGCTGCATTAGCCACAGTTTATCAGACAGAGGTCTGCTGACTGCAGCATGGATATCCCTTCTGTCTATTATTTTCTTCAGCCTTAATGCATTTCTTGCATCACTACTAGGGTACATCTGAGGGACATTGCATCATTTCTAGAATCTTTGACATTGGGAAGGGCATTTAGGAGCATAAAGGTGCCTGTATGCACCCATCGGCCCCTAAAAAAAATTCAATGAATTTTGTTAATGAACTGCTTTTAGGCTCCAATTAGGTTGATTAAACTCAAGCATTTAAATTTCATCAACATTCATCGGATGGTCCTGAAGAAGGTAGATCTCATACCATCATTATTCCACTGAAATCCCCATAAAAATGTGTAACTGCCCATTGCTGCTGGCCTACAAAAGTGGAATGAAAATGATGTAATTTTCTCGTTTAGTAGGACTTTTGCTATTCAACAGCAACCTTGTTTTGAATTTAGGATTGATTTGTCAACTGTTGGAAATGTTCTAGGTGAAGGGGTAGTGGCATATATCTTTGCTTATATATTATGAAATACAACAATTAAAATAATGTTGTATTGGTCATCAATTTATAACATTTTACATCACAGGACTACTATGATGAGTGAGAGCTAATTGATGTGTGCTCCGGTGTAATCATTTGATTTTGTGGTATTGAAACATCATCAGGGTTGAAAAAGTAATGTTTCTCTTATTCAGTTACCTAGAACCATTTTTCTTATTTCAGTACCCTAGACAGACTGAAAATCAGATGGCCAAAATTATTACAATTAATGTGTGAGCAAATTAGAGACTAATCTCATAGCCATCTTGGAAATATGAAACAGGCACTGGGCATTTAGGTAGTTTTTAGATTACTTATTTTGAAGTGAAAAAAGTTCCTTAATCATAGAGTGGCTGGGATCACTTTCTTGGTGAAGTTATTCTTCAGTGCAGCGATCTTTAATATGAGTTTTCTTACCGAGTCAAAATGCCTGGGTTATAAATGTGGGAGTTCATGTCTTTTCATCTCTTTGGGCCAACGTATTCAAATGTGTATGTGTCAGGGTTTTGGTTGGAAGGCAAAGGCATGGTTGCAGGGATAAGGCTTGGATTTACCAAGGACTGCACTTGGCCTCCTGCAGCTTTGTGGGCCTTTCTAATGGTAACTAAACCAATGCAATACTTTGCATCATTTTGCACAACTTTTTGCTCTATGCAAGTGCTCACACAAAGAGGTATGTTACCAAAAACGTATCCAACGCAGATCAGCAACAATAGTTGCTACATTGTGTAAGAGGAAGAGAGCATGACAGTGTCAAAAAAGATGGTGTTATCCTGATCTCTCCCTAAAGCTGGTACAAAATCACGGTGCCTAGCTGTTAGAAATGGGTTTCTGGTTGGCTGTGGTAGGCACCTCAGCCAGGCAAAACCCACCACTCTAGTGAGGGCAAGTAATTTAGATAGCCTGTGCTCACCCTCAGGAGCTTGGCACAGAGCAGTCAGGCTTATCCCCAGAGGTCATGTGTAAAGCATTTGCACAACACTCTCACACAAGTCACACAAGAAATACACCACAAATGAGACTGGAAATTGAATTACATAAAACTATGGTTTCTAGTGCATATATATAACAAGGCAAAAACGTCATAAAACATAAACTTTGTGCATGGACTAACATAATAGTCAGCATACTAATAATAAATTATGCAACACCTCACAGGCTTAGTCGGAAATGTCCAAATTACATGAATCAGTAATATGGTGCCAAACAGGTACTTATCAGACAGTCACCATCATAAATGCAACATAAGGGAAAACATTTTCCATCTTACACATGTCATAAACAAAACTTTACTTTCCCATTGCATATGTCATCACACACCCCTCCCTCCCAGTGCAGGTACTGTAGAACTTTGAATGCTTTTCACAACAAAACAAAAGGGCACAATAAATTACATCTGATCATATCATACAGCATACCAGGGATATAAGGGCATGAAACATATTAGGGAAATGCAGAACATTAGGTAAGCATTAAACACACCTACACGAAACCTCAACGAGCCTGCGCTTCTTTTATATGAAATGCGATAACCAGGACGCACTCCATCTCCACCAGAGCTCCTGCATACCTTTTACAAGGAGGGTGGTAAACACAAAGGGGCTTGGCAGGTACAGGACCTCTGTCAAGGTTTTCTTCCCTGTCCTGCAAGCCGTATCGGAATTGTCCCCGAGGAGGTGCCCCCATACTCAGATGTACCAGTGTCCTATCAACAAGGCATGCAATAACAAGGGGGAGGGCTCCTCAATACACCTCCGGCCACCTCAAAAATAATCTCATGCCGCTGATCCCCAGCATGTGGTGCGGCTGCTTCCATGTAGCGACCTGGCTCCTAATTGTGTTGCACGAGTGCGGACTCTGCTAGCCAGCTGGGCCTTGTATCTGTCTGGCGTACCCAGCAGTGTCTCTGCTTGCACTGGTGCCAGCCTCCCAAAACTCGTTTTGGGGGGATTTCCGACCCCTGCACAGCGGGGGAGAACAGGAAGGTGCCTGTTGAGTTGGAGACATGCTCGGGTCTCAGGCAGTCGTCCATCGCTGCCACCCTCGGCTGGGAGGATGTCATACGATGGGATCTGTGACGCTCTTCTTTCCCCACACAGTCAAGGAGACAAAAACCAGCACTCCCAAGGGCCCAGTCAATTTTCACTCCATCTTCTTGGGCATGTCGTGCTCTGCAGGCTCTTTCATTCAGGGTGCTCCAGTGTAAAGTATTGCACTCCCCAAGCGCTATAGCCACAGGGCCAGGGGCAGCACTGGCAACAAGAGGACTCCTCTGCTGACCCCTGGGAGAAGAGCGGGAGCACCAGAGGCAGAGAAAATAAACAGCAGGCCAGCACATCAGGCAGGAAGGCAAGGGGACAGTCCCTCCAGCATCTCAACAATCAGTAGGTGGCAGACCAGTCCAGCGAGGCCAGCAGTCCCAATGGCAGTTCCTCTGAGTATTTTTGTTCCTTTCAGTAGCATATGGTGCAGGTCCACACAGTGTCCTAGCTGAACCAAAATAATCAAGGAACAGTTGGCATCATAGCAACACACAAAAAAGCAATCCAGATTAGTCCTTTGTGCCATCCAGTAGATATCAGGTAGCAGCCTCCGACGTGGATTGGAGTCAGGCTGCAAAAGCACTATAAGTTATAAGCACAGAGAAATGTCCACTTTCTAAAAGTGGTATTTCTACAATTATAATAAAAAAATCAACCTATAACAATAAGCAGGATTTCTCACTACCATATTAAACATATTAAACATGCCCACTCTATTCTTCATAGATCAGAAGATACCACTTAGACATATGTCAGGGCATTTCCAATGCAATCCTATGAGAGGAGCAGCACTCACAATAGTGAGAAACTAAATAGACTGTTTGTCACTACTAAGACATGTAGTACATAAAAACAGATGTCCTACCTTTTACGTATACAGCACCCTGCCCATAGGGCTATCCATGGTCTACCTAAGGGGTGACTTAGGTGTAGTAAAATGGAAGTTTAAGCCTTGGCAAGTAGTTTTACTTGCCAAGTCAGTGTGGCAGAAAACTGTGCACGCATGCCCTACCGCGTCAGGCCTCAGACAGGTTTGAAAGGCTACTTCAGTGGGTGGCTCAACCTGCGCTGCAGGGCCACTAGTAGCATTTAATTTGCATGCTCTGGATATATGGTATACCACTTTACAAGGGACTTACAGGTAAATTAAATACGCCAAACAGATGTAAACCAATCATCCAAGTTGTAGGGGAGAGAACACGTGCACTTTAGCAGTGATTAGCAGTAGTAAAGTAGCCAGAGTCCTAAAGTCAACAAAAAGAGGGTCACAAATATAGGAGTAGAAAGAAAAAATGTTTGGGGATAACCCCACAGAAAGGGCTGTTTCCAACACCAGCATCCTTTTTCTGGAAGGATTGTCTTCTAGTGCAAAATGTTATGACTAGACTTTTCCCACTTTGGATATGTGCTGTACAGTGCAGCACGCATGCACAGTTGGAAAGCTTTGTAGAAATGAAGACATTTCTCCTTTTTGATACCTGCCTCAAAGAAGTTTTACTTGTAGGAGCAAAGTCACCTACCACTTTTAGTAAATAGGGATTTGCATAAAAACTATGGGTGGGTGCATGGGAATCCCTATGTACCACCTAAAGAACGTCCTCCTGACCCAAAAAAATGCAAAGGAGCTTAAGGTCCTGCTTTGTGTTACTTTTAGGCATCTTTCCACAGCAAAACAAGTTTTGCACTGAAAAGTAAAACCGAAATAAATATTTTGCCTCCCTTTAGGTACTGGCGCAAAATGTGATTGAATCTACCCCTGTTAGTAAACATATCTTGGCTCTTTTTCAACAGAAGTTATGGTCTGGTGATTGCCAACGGAATGTGGTTTTTGGGTGACATTTTTCAAAGGCTATGGCTAAAAGATTGCGTTGTACATTACGAATAGCTCCAAACAGTTAAAGGGGAACAAACTGTGAGAAATTCTTCCCTGGGTGAACGGCTTGTTTGTATTTATACTTAACTGCCTTTAAGTACTTTTGTTTTCATCGTAGGTAGTTAATCCAGTTAGTTCCAGCTTTTGTAAAACAGTTCACCAAACAACCTGGCATTGTTCGAAATTCCAATCCTGTTTCATCATAAAAATGCCATGGCCTAGGCAATACCCATGTGACTTGTTGCACCTAATGTTGATAAAACAGAAGCAAAGGAAAGTCAGCACAAAAATCGCATTACTTGTGCATATGAACAAGAGCTTCACAAGAACCTGCCTTCAAGCGCTGCTCCTAAATGCGTTTAATCAAAATTTCCGAAATATTGTGCGGTTTTTATAACTCGATTGTTTTTGCTTCAGTTCCTCACCTGAAAAGATGTATATTGTCTTTGCAATAATGAATGCGCCAATTTTTTCCTGGCTCTTGACTTGATTTCTTAGTTGCCTCCAGCCACAGGAAGCTCCACCACACCCCTGAACAAATGGGTTTCGAGAGAGGTGAGCAGATGCCAAAGAGATGTCATGCATTAACAAGCAAAATATCTGCCAAGCGTACTTGGCACTCATAGGTAATTGGTTTAAAAGTACAACAGCGCCTTACATGTGACATGCACCTAAAACATAATACAAGATGCCCCAAGGAAATAGCACAAAATGTTCTTCAATCCGGGTATTTTCTAAACAAAATGTCATGTCCAAATATGAATTTTAGAGATCATGAACCTTCTGCAAATTATAGTGATGTGCTTAAAAAACACAAATGATCGAAAGTTAAATTTCATAAACTCCCCACATGTGAGCTTATATTTCTATCACATACCCATCCTAGATTTTAGAATAAAAATAAAAAATGTTTTCAAGAAAATATGATTACGTTGTACCATATTGAAATAATATCCAAATATGTCAATTCCATTATAGTAAGACTCATAATTGAACAACCAATAATATTGATCACCAACAACAAGTCTGGGTTTGGAGCACAGAGTAATTCTGGTCAGTATATTTACACTCACTGGCTCGTGCAGAAATCACTTTGACCAACCCAGTCAATTAAAAATCCAACTTAATAGCACTTATGGAATGGTTTGGTTCACATACACTGTATAAAGAGCCCTAAACACAGCAAAAGAAGCATATCCTTGTGCTCCTATT
Source organism: Pleurodeles waltl (assembly GCF_031143425.1). Lineage (NCBI taxonomy): Eukaryota > Metazoa > Chordata > Amphibia > Caudata > Salamandridae > Pleurodeles > Pleurodeles waltl. Next base: position 734,326,143 of record NC_090439.1, on the reverse strand, counting down.
CATGAGGAACCTGCCAGCGTAAAATCAGTTATCCGTTGGGAGAATTGAACAAAGGAGGCAGAAGTGAAACAGCTTGTTAAATAAATGCAATATCATGATCATCGTAACAAGCATTGGCAAAGCCAAGATGTCTGGCCTTAGAAAAGTGTTGCAATGGTTATTCTTTATTTTTATGCCAGCATATGCTACAAAGTAGTAATAAGAAAAAAATAAGCATCCAGCCTTAATGTGTGGGCATATGCTTATAATAAAAATCCCAAATACAAAAAAATCGTTCTATGTAATTTTGATAGGACAGTAGGCATACTCCCTGACAGGCAGGTGTAGCTTGGCCATGTGCCGTTTTTTAATTGAATGCACATCACAGGAATCTATGATTTTGATTGACATAACGAATAGATACTATTTGCTTTGAAATACTGTAACATGAAGGTGTTGTCTAAACACAGACTATGACCAAAAAGGTAAACAAAACAGGGTAAAGAATGGAGCGAAAAAGCATTGGAAAACTAATGTATTTTCCTATTATTCTGGTACTAATTCGCACTTCATTTTAGGTAAGTGTGTAAAAGTGAGAAATTAAAGAGATGTAAAGAGTAAAATGTAAAAATGACACCATGAAGCTGGGTCTGGTGGCTTAGTGGACTAATGTGCCCACTGTAGGGGCCTGTGTTGGACCTCCTGGTGACAGGTTCAAATCCTGGCGGGTCCACTCAGCCTTTCATCCAAATTCTGAGGTCGATAAAATGAGTACCATTGAGTTGGATAACAATAAACATCTGTTATTCAGCGCCAAGAGCCCTACGGGTGAATGTGTGCTTTATAAATGCACATGTTATGTTATGAAGTGGGTACATGCACATTGCCCTATGCTGTAAGTTGTAGACTGAATCAAAATATGGATGACAACTGAAAACATCAGCAGAAGAAGAGGGGTGACCTAGATCCCGTATGTGGCCCAGAAAATGTCTCAGACTTTCACCAACCTTGGAGTTACCAACAGGGTATCAGTAACTCCAGGGGTGGGCAATATCTGGGCTATTACAATTTGGACACCGGTTGTCCAGTGCATTCAAGTAGGCATAAACAACATTTGGCTATTGGAGGAAGATACCCATTTTTAGCGACAGCTCCTCCTCTATAACTGAGGAGCGTCGACTCCCCCACCCCCACCCTGCCTGGCTGTCTCGGGCCGACCAAATACACATGTGCATTGTGCTTTCACCAACCCAGCACTATGTTGCCGAGTTGGAGATATCAGGCAGAGGCTCCCACTCACAGCATTAGGATTGGCTGCAGGGCAGGCTGGGAACCTCTGACTGCAGTGAGGACAGCGGGGCAGCATGGTGTGGCGAGTGGAGTGGAGGAAAGTAAGGTTTGTATTTTAATTATATTAGATTTTATTTTTGCCCTGGCATCCTACATACCCAGGACTTTGAAATGAGCACTGTGACAGGGCCCATTTTAACTTCTATTTTATCCTGTGCTGGCATGGCTTGCAAACTCTTTTATCTCTTTCTATTAGAGTGTGCCATTTTAGACTTGAGCAGAAGTGTTAGCATCATGTCTGCATCCTATCTAGGCTGACATGTTTTCATTGTTTTATTTATGGTTGTTGCCATGCTAAGGTGGATGCTTACAATGGAGGGTAGAATGTCAAATTGTTAATTGAAATGAGGCATTCAATGCCATAGTTATTTGGTCTTATTTGGACTTCACTATCACCAAACTTACAAACATGAGATAAAAATCAGTCACCAGGTGCTAAATAAAACCCTGTGTATGACCACAATTTGGAGAGGCTTTGTAACAGAGGATCAGGCCAAGATCAAGTTAGGGTTTACTCCAGGCTCCAGGAGGGGCGCAGAGAAGTGTCCATCAGCTATAGCCTTCCCCCAGCAAGGGCTGTGTTAGAGAATAGTTAAACAGCTATTTCTCTCTAATAAAGGCATGCTGTGTGATCCATCTTAAGAAACTCAATTTAGAGGGTTGCTATTTTTGGCATTTGCTAAATTTTAGCATAGAACTTAGAAGTAGCAATTAGAATGCTAGGGTTTTAATAGCCATGGTAGAACGGTTCATATTGTATTTCCTGGCCATACCATACATTGATGCATTTATTTTCATATTTTGTGTGGTTACCATTCATTATTTAATGCACTAGGCTTCGGTTTTAGAAAATAAGCATTTTAAAGTTTTAAAGTTTCTTAGTGCTATATTGAGTGTATTGTTCATTAATGATAGAGGGTTTGGAGTTCCACTGTGTCACTGATCTCATCAAGAGAGACTAATCATGACCAGAAAACACCACCCACACAGTTTTGCTTAGGGGTTGTGTCTGAGTCATAGTCCAATTGTACATTCAATTCTTCTTGGTGCACTCAACTAAGTCTTTGCACCAGAGGGTTAAAGATCTGGCACCAACAACTCCGGGGAGACACTCAAGATTGTGACGCCTTGACAATTGCACTCAAAGCAAGGAAGTAACACAAAGCCTCATCCTGCAGCTCTGCTGGACATCCCTCATGCCTGCAGGTCTGTTGACCTTCTTTGTAAGTATCAGCACCTTCCAATTACAGAATTGACCCATACTAGCTGGCTGGGTCCATGTACTCCCAGCTAGGCACATAGTATGTACATTGCTGTTAGAAATGGGGTCTATAGTTGGCAGTGTTTTGCACCCTTTGAGTAGCAGAGGGTTGGGGTGCAGTTTAGAGATTTGAGGTTTTAAGTCCATCATTGAAGTTGTTGGGATCTTTGGGAAGAAGAGAATTAATTTGGTTTTCAGCAAATTTAGTTTTAGGTGGTTGTGGGCCAGCCAGTCACAACCTTGAGCAACAGAACCTGTAATACCACCACTCACCCCACCATCTACCGCATGACAGTGCTGAGCAAGAACAAATTGGCAGCCTGTGCTAACATGGTTCTCTTTAATTCTAAAGTAGCTTTGTCTCCAGTCCCCTCATATCAGTGTCTGGATCTCCAACCTCCTTCTACAGGACTGCATGTAATACACTTCCGCTGTCTGGGGAAATTATGTCTGCGTCTGTCCTCCATCCTGTGCCATGCTAAACCAGAGACATCAAAAAAGGATCCTACAGGTCCTTGTACTCAGTTTCAAACGAGTGCACTATACATCTTTTCAGGCTTAACTGGGGCCTCTGTCACCATGAAAATGAATTGAACAATGTGACGACTTTGGCATGTCAATGATGAAGGTATCAAACTAGAACTGAGAGAAATGAGAAGCTGTTTCTGGCAGAATGCAATAATCATTCTCCACAGACTGGGCATAGAAGTCGCCATCATCAAAATTATCATAATTGTGTCTGTCCATAATCCTGTGTTGCACGGTGGCTGCTGAAAGGGCCATGCCCTATGCTCATGTGCCCCCTGGCATCACTACAGTACTTTTTAACCCCATTGTTACTGAGCTTATTACCTGATGTACTCTTGTATTCTTTCTATATAGATGGCGTTTTAATACATGTGCAAATCAATTCTGATGTATTTTGGAATTCTAATATTTGACTTTTTTATTTTACATGTTCCTAATTTTAAAAAACCGATTTCGTTACGGATATTATCTGCTGACGTCCATAGCCACACATGAGAAAAATAATATCTTAGATGCCCCATTTAATTCCCGTGGCATTTTCAATCAGATGGATCTTGATTGATCGTATTAGCATTCCAGTCTCCTTTCATAGACAGTTACTGCCCAACAAACATTCTTGCTTCCACGACTTTAGAAACCTGACAAGATGATAAAGAATATAACTACTATGAATGTTGAAGAACTATTTGCTTGTATGACTTGTCAAGTACAAAATCACATGGACTTACATGAATACAGTAATTGTTTTTCATCTCTGTTACATTACCTAGCCTCCTGCAAAGAACTATCGTTCAAACCAATTAAAGTCACAAATAGTTTACTCTTTAGGCAATATAAGCAAAATATTGCCTGACGAGGCTTGAATGATCATGGCAAAATTCGGATGGCCAAGATGTCAGAGTATTAGAAAGCCATGAGTGGCAAGCATATAAAAATATGTAATATCTTGCTAAATCTGCAGACACAAATTTAAAGTCTCCATTAACTCTAAAAGGTTATTTTTTACCACTTCTTCCAATTCTACATGTACGCTACTACGCTACTTTTCAAAATCCTGGCCCAACAGGTAATATCTCTTGCCACTCACCACTTTTAAGAAACGTCTTTGCAGTGAAAGAGCGCTCTCAGTTTTGCTGGGCTTCCTCTGGCCTAAAGGCCTTCACAGCATCAAAAACATTCAGTTACAGGATGCAGCGGCCATTCAGCATATCAGTATTAAGTCTAATAATAGGGAGGCGATGTAACATGCAAACTGCTTTCATATGTAGTAGGCCTGAATGGAAGAAATTAAGTACCTTAATAGTATCTTTAAAAACTGGAAGTCAACTTGGCGCTATACTACTGAAGTGGCAAGGAGTTCCTGCGGTGCGGTGTGCACACAAGGAGCAGTTAGGAGACTACCAGAAAGCTTAGCCTGCAGGGCCGCCCACAGTGTTGCAGCACCTGGAAGTGCTATACTACTTAAATGGCAAGGAGTTCCAGAGGGATACGCGCGGGACGCACCTGGACATGTGCCCGGGCGAATCCTGGGCCAAGAGTGGGCCCATCATTAGCCATCCATAGCCGGACGAGGCTGGGCTCATTCTTTGATGCCCACTGATACAGAGGCTCTGGGGTAAGTGTTTAAAGGTTATTATTCTCTTACAGTCAGGTGCCTCTGTTGGTGGGGTGATAGTCACTCTCTACTGCGTTACACTAACTTATTAAGCGCCCACTGGCTCATTGGCATTCTTCCTTTTGTACTTGCATAATGTGTCCAAGTATGTACAACACCATGGGCAAAAGGAAGGGCATAGGGGCCCTTGTTGCCGCGACCCCTCCTCCTTCATCTTCAACCTGCATTGACAAGATGCTGCAGCATGCGGTGGAGATCATTTCAACAGAAACTGCTTTAACTTAAAGGAGGTTGTCACTGGGTGCAGGCATAAACTAGCCACCTGAAATTACCCCACTCCATTGTTTTTCCAGTTCTCACATAGAAGTAGAAGCACAGGATGATACTGCCCCCTCAACCCAAATGCCAAATTGTTTCATTGATGCCTCACTTGCTGGAGCTCGTCCGAAGGATAATAAATCGCCGGTTAAGCAGTCAAGCAGCTCAAAGGTCTTCCTATGGCAAAAATTACTTTGACTATGGACAATTCATAATTAGCCTTTGCCTCCCAAGATAGTGATTCTTTAGCCCCGGAGGAGGTCTGGCCTATTCCATCATGGGCCAATGATTTAATGGAGGCTAGCAAGGGCCAGAGGTATTACGACATCTGAACTTACTCCGATACTGACACAGTTGGCAGCCATTGAGAAGGGGATTACAGATATTAAGTCAATGCTTGAATGAAATACAAAAATCATCTACCTCAGCTCTGGAGGGGGGGTCCAGAAAGATATACCATTTTGCTTACCTAAACTAGCTAACGAAGGACCTACTGCTCTACAGCTTGAGGTTCCAGATATCCAGAGCTCTTCAGCAAAATCCCATAGCAGTGGACAGACAGAAGTCAGCGATTAACAAGGAACGGCTGCTGCTTCTGTACCTGCTGGTGCCAGGTCAAAGGGCACAACAAATTGTGCAAGGGATCAGGTGGGTAAGATCCAACCACTGATAAAAACCTCAGATACTTTTCAGATTCAGCCTGTTATAGACCTTCACACTGCTGCTTGCCCTTAAGTGGTAATCCTAGCCGGGGTTCCATTCTTGCGTAAGGACCAGAGGGAGGATCAAGAAGATCTTACTAACAAATGCTTGAATTGGTTGACATGGCATGAGAACTTCCCCCATAGTAATGCAAGTGAAATCCTTCTCCACAAAGGGTGGGTTTTTGGGGCCACAGCTAGTAGAGTGACTGCACTGTGATAAACTTTAGAACCCCTTGGCTAGTGCAGAGTTTGTTATTTAGTCATAACTGGGGCCCAAGCATAGAAACCTCCATTGAGATGCTTTCACTGGGGTATTTTCTTAAACCTGAGTATGCCTGGAGGCAGCCTCCAATTATATGCAGCAGCTATGTGCGCCATGACCGGGCGTCGTCAGGTGGACCTAGAGTCCTAGCTAGATGAGCAAGCCTATTTGGAGTATCTGTCCCCAACCACTCTGATGCACTGGAGAGGGTTGATTGACACACTTATTGAACTGCAGTTCCATGGAGATTACATTCTGCTTGTTCTGGGAATGGGATTAGGGGAATAGGAACAAATAAGGGAGGCGTTAGGGACAAAATGGGTAAGCAGTACCTAGGGCAGGAAGTGCGAGGGCTCTGCAAGAAGGAGGGGCAGTGTTCGCAGGACCTTCTTTCCTGGGGGCTGCAGATGGATGTGGAATCAAACTTCAATGTAGGGGTGCCCTATCCCAGGTCCCTGGGTAACTCTGATGCTATTATTGCCTAAGGTAAGGGGTCTTGTCCTTCTTTACTAAACTAACACCTAATGTGTCTGAGGCCCCAGTTGACTGAGCATATTTACTGACTTCTCCACAAGTTTCTCTTCCTGTGGTTGGGGCTGTATCATCTCTTGTGGTCCCCTGTGCTGACATTAAAATAAAATTTCCTGTCACTCAGGTTAAGCTAATTTCGTTGCAGGGTTGGCTAAACAAAGTTGAGTCCGCAGAATGGAGCAAGTCTATAGATACACACTCGATTTGCCTCTTCCAGGAAACTTGGTCCATCAAGCCAGTACACCGTTCTGGCTTTGCTAATTTTAGTGAATTAGCAGTCACAGAGGGAATGGGAAGGCCCTCGGGGGGCTTGGTAATCTGGGTGAGCACGATATTAAATTGCAAGGCCTGTGAAATAATGATACCCTAATCGGACATTCTTTGTGTTTCATTAACCTTTCCATCGGTGTGTGTTATCATCTATAATGTCTACTTAAGACCAGGGGGGACACATAGTGAATCCAAAATTGTTGAGTTACTTAATACACATGAGAGAGCGTAGTTTAAATATTACACATGCTAAACGTGAAATGCTTATATCAATGATCAATAATGCTGCATAGAAAATGACAATAATTAGAGTAATGCTTAAATATGCATTCGACTATAACGTGTGTGGTCACAAAATATACATGAAGCTAACAATGATTAATAAAACTGTTCATGTTATGATTCATATTAACATTTATGTTATTCCATTTGTATAGAAAATCTCCTAGGCCTTAAGTTAGCGTGAGTTGAAGATTTAGCTGTGTAACTCTCATATTAAAGCATATTTTCTGTTTTTCAGTGTGCTGACTCATAAAGGGCCATGACCCTGCATTTGTTCTTTTCCTTCGTTTTATGTATCCAATTCCATTCTGTTCCCATCCGCGTGCTAGCTGCCTTAGTATAAGTTTTATACAGATTTTGAAACAAAAGTATACGAAAGAATGTACAAGGACATTTGACCATGGACAAAGAAGCCCATGACCCGAGAAACGTGCCAAGATGGTGATGAAACCCCCCGGATGTGCCACCTACGAAGACGTCAATTATGAAGACCAATCAAAGTGTTATAAATTATCGTGGGGTGACAATTTGGATTACCTAATGTATAATTTGATAGGTTAAAGATAGTGGGGTATAGTGAATATCCAATAGAATTTTGGGGGAAGGTATTGCGAAAAAGGGATAAAAACTCATGTCACAAAGGGACCAGCAGAACTAGGTAGGGAATGCTATCGATTTTATCCAGAAACTCTGTCACTCTGTTTGGTGATTTGGGACTTAAATAAACCATCCTCATCCATAGACTGCCCTTACACTTCTCCTCCTTAAGAGGGATGTGTCCCCTGCCCCTTAGATGAAGTTATACTGATGGCGATTCGACTAATGTCCTGAAGACGAAGACTGATCCTGTGTGCTGACTCAATCCTTGGAGGGTAATTATGACAATGCTATTGTAACTTGTCTGTTTGCTTTTCCTTTCTAGATGCCAACTGCTGTATATTTGTATAGAGACCATAGTTAGATGTTGTCTAAATTGGTGTTCTAAATTACTTAGCATGAAGCCCAACATGCTGATGCTAATTAGTGGTTAGGCTAAGCGATCACCCTGACTGACACAAATAGACGAGACTGACATTGTGCTATGCTGAACTGAGACTTACATGATATTTTCTGTATTCTGATCTATGTTTACACCGTGTTATGCCTTTATGTTTGTGATTTTTGCATTAATGAAATCTTATCACAGTTTCCATATTGTGACTATGCTCTTTTGCTTCTTGGTTTTGAGATTGACACTTCTGCTAGTAGATTGTAATCAATAGGGAATAAAATTAATAAAATTCTAACAAAAGGTGTGGTTATTCATGGCTGAAAGGTCGTGGTCGCGTCAACAACTTGATTAATGTCTTATTCCAATGTAAAATATATTGTGGTGATAAATATTGGTGACGTCATTGATATATTGCTTGACATATTGATCAGTTATCTCGTCCTACGGTGTCTCACCACTGGGTCAAAAGATTCATTGGCCTAAAACGAGTCCTAATGTGTATAAAATTGACATAAAGGGACACGTTATCACACACATGGCCAATGTCCCAGGGGGAGTGCTGAAGCTTGTGAAGGGAGACGTTAATTGTCAGTTTGAACACCTGGAAGCCAGTCCAATCGCATTTACAAATGAATAGAATGCTGCGTGGTCCATTCCCCTTTTGGAAATTCCACCAATTAAGAAGTGGTCTGCCCTAGTATTACATATTAATGCACTAACATTGAACCAGGGCTTGTAGGCAGGGAATGGCATGACTCCCTCTGAAAGAGAAGGAAAGTATACCTTCAATCGTATTCCAGGCTGCAGCCTTAATGATTACATCCTGGTGGATGTGAGGGCTTGGCGACACATACAAGTTATGACAATACTCAATAAAAGGGACAGTGATCGCAATGCCCTCATTCTCAATGTGAAGCTCCCTGCAAGGAATGTGAGAATTAGTGGTGGTGACCCTTTTGATTGCAGATTGCAAACCGCTATCAACAAATGGAGTGTTAAGTGGGCTACTCTGCTTGCTCAAGCAAGCATATCCAGAGAATATACAGGCTTGTTGGTCATAGTATTGAGGAACTTCATGCTCTGGTTTAGGTCATGGCACAGGGGAACAATTTAGAAAAAGTCTCTACCGTTCATAGTAATTTGTTTGAACACCAAAAATACTTTTTCCATGTAGTTACCAAACAATCTTTTAGGAGGAGGTCCCCGAGTACTGGTACAACAAGACTTGCAAAATAGCTAGGGCCACTCTCATGACAGCAATGCAATTACAACTCAAAGGGGAAATAAAATTGAGGAGGGAGAAATACAAAACATTCATAACTGCTGCAAAGAAAGACTGGGAAGTGGAAGAGCTTTGCTTGCAACAGCAAGCAGGGAAGGATATTGCCCGATTGAGGTGAATGTCCCTGCAGCAGACTGGGTTCACCACTTTTCGTGATGGTACGCACCCCAACATTGAGAACAAATCACAACTTGTATGGGAGCCTGGAGGCCCAGTGGGGGTGAACAGTAGTGAGAGGACATCAACTGAAATGGTACCAATGACACTGGCTGAAGTAAAATTGACAATTTGTAAGATAGTCCCCAGCATGGCTCAGGGGCCTGACAAGATCCTGGGAGACCTACTCAGGTGAGAGCTTGAGGTCTGGGCCCCCTATTTTCTAATTCGATTTAATATTAACTTATTAGGGGCACCTATTCCGCCTACTTGGGCAGGGGCCAAAATAGTACAAATTTACAAGAAAGGGTCTCCTTCAGACCCATGGAACTATTGGACAATTAGCCTGATTGTCTGTTCACAAAAGGTATTCAGCAGAATCATTATTGATTGGCTATTAGCCTGCATCAATGAAAGAGTGGTTTATCTCCCCTAAAGGGGGAATTTAAGGAACGTACTAGTACAGTGGACCAGGTCTAGTCAGATTTCAGTTAATTTTCTGGAAAACAGTAACCCTGGGAGGTGGTCGACTGTATGTTTCATTCATCGATTTATGCTCAGCATTTGATTTGGTACCAAGGCAAATATTTTGGCATGTCAAGGCAGATATGGGCATCCCTAATGACTTTCTTCTTGCTGTAGTTAAGCTTTATAGGCATAATTATGCACACGTTTGATGCAGAAAGATGGGAGGCATGAACCCTTCCTGGTCTGCAGAGAGATGAGGCAGGGATGTGTCCTTGTCTCAACCTCCTTCATGCTCTATGTTAATGATTTAATATCATTATTGACTGGATGTGATAGGGTGCTCCTAGTCTGGCGAACATAAAGACTCCAGCCTTGATGTTTAGAGACAATACTTTATTACTATCAAAATCTCCAATGGGGCTTCAAAAAATCCTAGATAGTTTTGTGAATTTTTGCACACAGAGGGCCCTAGAGACAAATGTGGCCAAAATGAAACATATGGTTTTGAATCCCTGCTCTAGTACACGATCAAATTTGAAGCTCCTAGATGTGTCCCTGGAGCAAGTGCGAATATTTCAGTACTTAGGACTGACTCTAACAGAGCAGCTTGGGTGGAGACAACATATAGACAAAGCAAGGCTCAGATTGAGGAATAACATGGGGCGCTGATAACATTGTTGAAAAGGTCTCATTCTCACCCGATGTCCCCAGAGATTCAACTCTATAAACAGCAGGTGCTAGGATCTCTTTATGGCACTGAGCTGCGGGAACACAAGGATATGGGTAATATGCTACTTGCGGAAAATCGAATCTTACATCAGCTTGCGGGGCTCCCAATCAGCACCCCCACCCAATTCCCCTCAGTCTCGATATTACTGTTAGGCCAGTTACTGAGATGGTTCCTGTTAGGCATATTCCTTAAAAGAAGCACATCTGGTCCACAGAGAAGCTCATATCGTATTGTGAGAGGCTGGAGGAAGTTCTGGGCATTCCAGGCTCAGGTAATATTCCATGGGTCAGGCATATAAAAGAGACCCTGGTGAAGATGAGGTGTTTTAACCTTTGGGCTGACCCCTGGGAAGTTTCCACAGTTAGCAAATCTCTTTTGAAAGCAATGTATAGGCAGCATGTTGGGCTGCAGCCACAGGTGCATGTCTGGCATGGCATTTCATCGGAATAATTTCTTTCATTTAAAGACGAGTTTAAGTAGGAGAATCTTCTTGGTGAGATTGAGACCCTCTAGCAAGGAAGCTGTACTTGCAATTCAGGTACAGCACACTTCCTCTTGCACTCTTCACTGCTAAGTGGGGGTGTTCTGTACAAGCAGGATGTGCATGCCCTGCCTGCGAGACATTTGAGAAAACAGAAGGGCAGATTCTATTCTTCTGCCCCGTTTACCAAGACCGCAGGCGGAAATGGCTTTTACCTGCTTGTCGTAATTTATGGGTGAGAAAATCTACTGAACCGCAGCAAATCTTAAAAAATGACTCCAAACAGAGCTTTTTTTTGCTGTGTCTTATTTCTTACTGACGATGTGGAGAATATGGCAAAATGTCCATGGAATGCAACTCAGAGCTGACCTAGCTGTGTAATGAGTAGTAAATTGAAGATACAATAGAGGTCATTCGACTCTAGGGGGGTCGGCTACCTTTGCATGTGATGCTGTTTTAAATGTTAACTTTTTATTGTATCTTTTATTGATGAATTATATTCATGCTTTTATGGCAAATTGCTGAAAAAAAGTATTTTGATGATGATGAATATAGCTGGCTTATGATCCAAAAGTGAAGAAAAGGAATGGCTTGTACAGATCAGGAAATATAATAACTGCTGTTTTCAAAACATGTGAACTGACAATCCTATCGATTATGAGGGTTCCAGCTAATATAATGTACTTGCAATTAAAGGTCCTACAGACAGACCTTAATGAGGTATAACCATGTGAGCAATTTCTAAATACCAAAGTTACTAACATTAATTGCATTTGTCCACACAAATATTACACATTTGCCTTCAGGAGAAGGGTAGAGTATTCCATAATTTGAATGTGTGGTAATATGAGACTAAGGGGCTCATTATGAACTTAGGGGTCACTAGATCGCCAGGTTCGCAGCTGACAGTGAGACCGCCACCAATGCGTCGGTCCGAGCACCACATTACATCCTGGTTGTCTGGAGGTGGTGGTGGTCCGAATGTGCCAGGGCAGTGCTGCAAGCAGCGCTGCACCAGGGGTTTACAACTTCTTTCTCCGTCAGTGGTTTCAAGGCAGTACCACTGACATGAAAATGCTGGTGGAGAGCAGGTGCAGGGGGCTCCAGGGGGTCCCTGCACTGCCCATGCACTTGGCATGCACTTGGCATGCACTTGGCATGGGCAGTGCAGGGAACCCCCTAGCCAGCACCCTCGCAATGATCACTGTCTGCTTTGCATTGCACATTGCGACGGTGCCGGTGCTCGCTGCAGACTACAGCATTGCCACTGGCTCCATTACAAGTCAGAGATAATGCTGTAGCCTGTTTCCCACTAGGCCAGCGGATGGAAACAGAGGTTTCTGCCCACTGACCTAGCGGGAAACTCCTATTAACTCTGGCAGGAAGGTCGCCACGTTGCCAGCAGCCACCCTGTCAGGAGTTTGGCAGACGAAGTTTTCCATCCGCCAAACTTGAAATCGGGCCTATAATGTTTTGATGGTAGTGCCACTTAAAACTGCTTGTTTGATGCCATATATTTATTAGTGGAAAGGCAAGCAACTATAAACCAAAGAGCAATGTATGTTTTTGGGGGTTCACTGGAGCAACAGTATGGAGTGATTAGAAACAGGTGCATGGATTTCATTTCAAAGAAATATTAAAAATCCGCTGAATACACTAATGCCTGGTTTATATAAAGGTGTGGTGTGTACTCAATTACCTAAAAAGTGTCACAAATCCCTCTTGTGCTCTCTGTTCTGTGGGATATGTGCACAGGGCTAATGTTGCTTTTCCCATGTGGCACCTCAGCCTCCTGCAAACCATTGTTCCACTTCCAGAGCTCTTCACCCCCTTGAGCCTCCAGTACCATTGCTCCACGTGGTTGCACACTTGCAAGAGTATCACATGTTTTCTAGTTTATTAGCTGCATCTGCCATCACCTATTACATGTAACCATTTAGGTGTATTTTTCCACTTGCCTTTGTTATTGGCACCAACTGCTGTGATATCTTGACTTGAACGGCTAATGCTCTTGGTTCCAGCAGTTAGGCTAATTGATTCCAAATGTCAATTGCACCTGCTATCTTCAAAGGTCACATCCGTTAGGTTAATTTGTGTTTTCTTCCAGGTTGCCATTGGAACTTTCCAGCCCTTCCATGTGAGACACGTCTTCCCATCTGGTATAGGTATCTCGTCTGAACCTTGGTCAGGGCTTGGCCTCATTCCAGTCCTGCTCTATTCATCTTCCCGTCACCCACCTTCTGAGTCATCTGGACCCTCCAGTGCTATAGTTTTTATAGCCTTCCTGTGATCCCAATTTTCAGACTCAGTTGACGTCTCCAGTGTCTTCCTGTCCTGAGCTATTATACTACCTCCTCTTGTGACTTCTTGCTCCTCAGCCTTCAGCCTTCCTCTGGATTCAAATACTAGGCTAAGTACTAATTCTCATGTTAGTGTGCACTAATACTCTGTTAAATTTTTTAGAATTGTCTGAGACTGAGTTCCTTCAAGGAGAACAACCTGTTTTTGGAAAATTGACATGAGGTGTCCCTAAGTCCTAGCGCTATGAACACTTTACCTAATGGGCTCTTCGAACTTTATTTGACTCTGGACTGATGGTCTTCATGTTTGTTTTCTTGACACATTTTTGTATTGGAAACTCAGAAAGACTCTGAGAATACAATCTTGATTTTTTGAGTTTCGAACTGAACCCTTGTTGTATTGGACTTTCTGAGGAGAAAACACTGGTATGCCTCTGAATTTGTATCTGCTCTTAAGCGTTATTTGTGATGAAGCCTGTAAGTGATTTTGTTGTAAATAACTGTTTGAACCCAATATTCTCAATCAATCAATTAATCAATGTTTGTTAAGCGCAACTACTCACCCATGAGGGTCTCAAGGTGCTGAGGGGTGGGGGCGTGGAGCGTTCATCAGTGTGGTGGTTCTTCAAATAGCCATGTCTTCAAATAGCCATGTCTTCAGCTCTTTCTTGAAGTTGAGGAGGAGTGTAGTCTGTCTGAGGTGGGGCAGTGAGGCGTTCCAGGCTGTGGTGGCAAGGTAGGAGAATGAGTGTCCTCCATTTCTTGTTTTTCTGATGTGGGGTACTGGGCATGGGCTGAGCATACGGCCCTGTGGGCTACATGGAATTTGAGTAGCTGATTCAGGTAGGCTGGTCCAGTGTTGTGGAGGGCTTTGTGTGCGTGGGTGAGAATCTTGAAGGTGATTATTTTCTCTATGGGGAGCCAGTGTAGTGTGCGCAGGTGCTGGGAGATGTGATAATGTGTAGGTAGGTAGAGGACCAGTCTGGCGGCGGCATTTTGGATGTTCTGTAGTTTGCGGGTGAGTTTCTTGATGTTTGTGGCATCGAGCGCATTGTCGTAGTTGGTCTGCTTGTAATGAGGGCATGTGTGATACCCACTGATACAGAGGCTCTGGGGTAAGTGTTTAAAGGTTATTATTCTCTTACAGTCAGGTGCCTCTGTTGGTGGGGTGATAGTCACTCTCTACTGCGTTACACTAACTTATTAAGCGCCCACTGGCTCATTGGCATTCTTCCTTTTGTACTTGCATAATGTGTCCAAGTATGTACAACACCATGGGCAAAAGGAAGGGCATAGGGGCCCTTGTTGCCACGACCCCTCCTCCTTCATCTTCAACCTGCATTGACAAGATGCTGCAGCATGCGGTGGAGATCATTTCAACAGAAACTGCTTTAACTTAAAGGAGGTTGTCACTGGGTGCAGGCATAAACTAGCCACCTGAAATTACCCCACTCCATTGTTTTTCCAGTTCTCACATAGAAGTAGAAGCACAGGATGATACTGCCCCCTCAACCCAAATGCCAAATTGTTTCATTGATGCCTCACTTGCTGGAGCTCGTCCGAAGGATAATAAATCGCCGGTTAAGCAGTCAAGCAGCTCAAAGGTCTTCCTATGGCAAAAATGACTTTGACTATGGACAATTCATAATTAGCCTTTGCCTCCCAAGATAGTGATTCTTTAGCCCCGGAGGAGGTCTGGCCTATTCCATCATGGGCCAATGATTTATTGGAGGCTAGCAAGTGCCAGAGGTATTACGACATCTGAACTTACTCCGACACTGACACAGTTGGCAGCCATTGAGAAGGGGATTACAGATATTAAGTCAATGCTTGAATGAAATACAAAAATCATCTACCTCAGCTCTGGGGGGGGGGGGGCAGAAAGATATACCATTTTGCTTACCTAAACTAGCTAACGAAGGACCTACTGCTCTACAGCTTGAGGTTCCAGATATCCAGAGCTCTTCAGCAAAATCCCATAGCAGTGGACAGACAGAAGTCAGCGATTAACAAGGAACGGCTGCTGCTTCTGTACCTGCTGGTGCCAGGTCAAAGGGCACAACAAATTGTGCAAGGGATCAGGTGGGTAAGATCCAACCACTGATAAAAACCTCAGATACTTTTCAGATTCAGCCTGTTATAGACCTTCACCCTGCTGCTTACCCTTAAGTGGTAATCCTAGCCGGGGTTCCATTCTTGCATAAGGACCAGAGGGAGGATCAAGAAGATCTTACTAACAAATGCTTGAATTGGTTGACATGGCATAAGAACTTCCCCCATAGTAATGCAAGTGAAATCCTTCTCCACAAAGGGTGGGTTGTTTGGGGCCACAGCTAGTAGAGTGACTGCACTGTGATAAACTTTAGAACCCCTTGGCTAGTGCAGAGTTTGTTATTTAGTCATAACTGGGGCCCAAGCATAGAAACCTCCATTGAGATGCTTTCACTGGGGTATTTTCATAAACCTGAGTATGCCTGGAGGCAGCCTCCAATTATATGCAGCAGCTATGTGCGCCATGACCGGGCGTCGTCAGGTGGACCTAGAGTCCTAGCTAGATGAGCAAGCCTATTTGGAGTATCTGTCCCCAACCACTCTGATGCACTGGAGAGAGTTGATTGACACACTTATTGAACTGCAGTTCCATGGAGATTACATTCTGCTTGTTCTGGGAATGGGATTAGGGGAATAGGAACAAATAAGGGAGGCGTTAGGGACAAAATGGGTAAGCAGTACCTAGGGCAGGAAGTGCGAGGGCTCTGCAAGAAGGAGGGGCAGTGTTCGCAGGACCTTCTTTCCTGGGGGCTGCAGATGGATGTGGAATCAAACTTCAATGTGGGGGTGCCCTATCCCAGGTCCCTGGGTAACTCTGATGCTAATATTGCCTAAGGTAAGGGGTCTTGTCCTCCTTTACTAAACTAACACCTAATGTGTCTGAGGCTCCAGTTGACTGAGCATATTTACTGACTTCTCCACAAGTTTCTCTTCCTGTGGTTGGGGCTGTATCATCTCTTGTGGTCCCCTGTGCTGACATTACAATAACATTTCCTGTCACTCAGATTAAGCTAATTTCGTTGCAGGGTTGGCTAAACAAAGTTGAGTCCGCAGAATGGAGCAAGTCTATAGATACACACTCGATTTGCCTCTTCCAGGAAACTTGGTCCATCAAGCCAGTACACCGTTCTGGCTTTGCTAATTTTAGTGAATTAGCAGTCACAGAAGGCATGGGAAGGCCCTCGGGGGGCTTGGTAATCTGGGTGAGCACGATATTAAATTGCAAGGCCTGTGAAATAATGATACCCTAATCGGACATTCTTTGTGTTTCATTAACCTTTCCATCGGTGTGTGTTATCATCTATAATGTCTACTTAAGACCAGGGGGTACACATAGTGAATCCAAAATTGTTGAGTTACTTAATACACATGAGAGAGCGTAGTTTAAATATTACACATGCTAAACGTGAAATGCTTATATGAATGATCAATAATGCCGCATAGAAAATGACAATAATTAGAGTAATGCTTAAATATGCATTCGACTATAACGTGTGTGGTCACAAAATATACGTGAAGATAACAATGATTAATAAAACTGTTCATGTTATGATTCATATTAACATTTATGTTATTCCATTTGTATAGAAAATCTCCTAGGCCTTAAGTTAGCGTGAGTTGAAGATTTAGCTGTGTAACTCTCATATTAAAGCATATTTTCTGTTTTTCAGTGTGCTGACTCATAAAGGGCCATGACCCTGCATTTGTTCTTTTCCTTCGTTTTATGTATCCAATTCCATCCTTTTCCCATCCGCGTGCTAGCTGCCTTAGTATAAGTTTTATACAGATTTTGAAACAAAAGTATACGAAAGAATGTACAAGGACATTTGACCATGGACAAAGAAGCTCATGACCCGAGAAACGTGCCAAGATGGTGATGAAACCCCCTGGATGTGCCACCTACGAAGACGTCAATTATGAAGACCAATCAAAGTGTTATAAATTATCGTGGGGTGACAATTTGGATTACCTAATGTATAATTTGATAGGTTAAAGATAGTGGGGTATAGTGAATATCCAATAGAATTTTGGGGGAAGGTATTGCGAAAAAGGGATAAAAACTCATGTCACAAAGGGACCAGCAGAACTAGGTAGGGAATGCTATCGATTTTATCCAGAAACTCTGTCACTCTGTTTGGTGATTTGGGACTTAAATAAACCATCCTCATCCATAGACTGCCCTTACACTTCTCCTCCTTAAGAGGGATGTGTCCCCTGCCCCTTAGATGAAGTTATACTGATGGCGATTCGACTGATGTCCTGAAGACGAAGACTGATCCTGTGTGCTGACTCAATCCTTGGAGGGTAATTATGACAATGCTATTGTAACTTGTCTGTTTGCTTTTCCTTTCTAGGTACCAACTGCTGTATATTTGTATAGAGACCATAGTTAGATGTTGCCTAAATTGGTGTTCTAAATTATTTAGCATGAAGCCCAACATGCTGATGCTAATTAGTGGTTAGGCTAAGCGATCACCGTGACTGACACAAATAGACGAGACTAACATTGTGCTATGCTGAACTGAGACTTACATGATATTTTCTGTATTCTGATCTATGTTTACACCGTGTTATGCCTTTATGTTTGTGATTTTTGCATTAATGAAATCTTATCACAGTTTCCATATTGTGACTATGCTCTTTTGCTTCTTGGTTTTGAGATTGACACTTCTGCTAGTAGATTGTAATCAATAGGGAATAAAATTCATAAAATTCTAACAAAAGGTGTGGTTATTCATGGCTGAAAGGTCGTGGTCGCGTCAACAACTTGATTAATGTCTTATTCCAATGTAAAATATATTGTGGTGATAAATATTGGTGACGTCATTGATATATTGCTTGACATATTGATCAGTTATCTCGTCCTACGGTGTCTCACCACTGGGTCAAAAGATTCATTGGCCTAAAACGAGTCCTAATGTGTATAAAATTGACATAAAGGGACACGTTATCACACACATGGCCAATGTCCCAGGGGGACTGCTGAAGCTCGTGAAGGGAGACGTTAATTGTCAGTTTGAACACCTGGAAGCCAGTCCAATCGCATTTACAAATGAATAGAATGCTGCGTGGTCCATTCCCCTTATGGAAATTCCACCAATTAAGAAGTGGTCTGCCCTAGTATTACATATTAATGCACTAACATTGAACCAGGGCTTGTAGGCAGGGAATGGCATGACTCCCTCTGAAAGAGAAGGAAAGTATACCTTCAATCGTATTCCAGGCTGCAGCCTTAATGATTACATCCTGGTGGATGTGAGGGCTTGGCGACACATACAAGTTATGACAATACTCAATAAAAGGGACAGTGATCGCAATGCCCTCATTCTCAATGTGAAGCTTCCTGCAAGGAATGAGAGGATTAGTGGTGGTGACACTTTTGATTGCAGATTGCAAACCGCTATCAACAAATGGAGTGTTAAGTGGGCTACTCTGCTTGCTCAAGCAAGCATATCCAGAGAATATACAGGCTTGTTGGTCATAGTATTGAGGAACTTCATGCTCTGGTTTAGGTCATGGCACAGGGGAACAATTTAGAAAAAGTCTCTACCGTTCATAGTAATTTGTTTGAACACCAAAAATACTTTTTCCATGTAGTTACCAAACAATCTTTTAGGAGGAGGTCCCCGAGTACTGGTACAACAAGACTTGCAAAATAGCTAGGGCCACTCTCATGACAGCAATGCAATTACAACTCAAAGGGGAAATAAAATTGAGGAGGGAGAAATACAAAACATTCATAACTGCTGCAAAGAAAGACTGGGAAGTGGAAGAGCTTTGCTTGCAACAGCAAGCAGGGAAGGATATTGCCCGATTGAGGTGAATGTCCCTGCAGCAGACTGGGTTCACCACTTTTCGTGATGGTACGCACCCCTAACATTGAGAACAAATCACAACTTGTATGGGAGCCTGGAGGCCCAGTGGGGGTGAACAGTAGTGAGAGGACATCAACTGAAATGGTACCAATGACACTGGCTGAAGTAAAATTGACAATTTGTAAGATAGTCCCCAGCATAGCTCAGGGGCCTGACAAGATCCTGGGAGACCTACTCAGGTGAGAGCTTGAGGTCTGGGCCCCCTATTTTCTAATTCGATTTAATTCTAACTTATTAGGGGCACCTATTCCGCCTACTTGGGCAGGGGCCAAAATAGTACAAATTTACAAGAAAGGGTCTCCTTCAGACCCATGGAACTATTGGACAATTAGCCTGATTGTCTGTTCACAAAAGGTATTCAGCAGAATCATTATTGATTGGCTATTAGCCTGCATCAATGAAAGAGTGGTTTATCTCCCCTAAAGGGGGAATTTAAGGAGCGTACTAGTACAGTGGACCAGGTCTAGTCAGACTTCAGTTAATTTTCTGGAAAACAGTAACCCTGGGAGGTGGTCGACTGTATGTTTCATTCATCGATTTATGCTCAGCATTTGATTTGGTACCAAGGCAAATATTTTGGCATGTCAAGGCAGATATGGGCATCCCTAATGACTTTCTGCTTGCTGTAGTTAAGCTTTATAGGCATAATTATGCACACGTTTGATGCAGAAAGATGGGAGGCATGAACCCTTCCTGGTCTGCAGAGAGATGAGGCAGGGATGTGTCCTTGTCTCAACCTTCTTCATGCTCTATGTTAATGATTTAATATCATTATTGACTGGATGTCATAGGGTGCTCCTAGTCTGGCGAACATAAAGACTCCGGCCTTGATGTTTAGAGACAATACTTTATTACTATCAAAATCTCCAATGGGGCTTCAAAAAATCCTAGATAGTTTTGTGAATTTTTGCACACAGAGAGCCCTAGAGACAAATGTGGCCAAAATGAAACATATGGTTTTGAATCCCTGCTCTAGTACACAATCAAATTTGAAGCTCCTAGGGGTGTCCCTGGAGCAAGTGCGAATATTCCAGTACTTAGGACTGACTCTAACAGAGCAGCTTGGGTGGAGATAACATATAGACAAAGCAAGGCTCAGATTGAGGAATAACATGGGGCGCTGATGACATTGTTGAAAAGGTCTCATTCTCACCCGATGTCCCCAGAGATTCAACTCTATAAACAGCAGGTGCTAGGATCTCTTTATGGCACTGAGCTGCGGGAACACAAGGATATGGGTAATATGCTGCTTGCGGAAAATCGAATCTTACATCAGCTTGCGGGGCTCCCAATCAGCACCCCCCACCCGATTCCCCTCAGTCTCGATATTACTGTTAGGCCAGTTACTGAGATGGTTCCTGTTAGGCATATTCCTTAATAGAAGCACATCTGGTCCACAGAGGAGCTCATATCGTATTGTGAGAGGCTGGAGGAAGTTCTGGGCATTCCAGGCTCAGGTAATATTCCATGGGTCAGGCATATAAAAGAGACCCTGGTGAAGATGAGGTGTTTTAACCTTTGGGCTGACCCCTGGGAAGTTTCCACAGTTAGCAAATCTCTTTTGAAAGCAATGTATAGGCAGCATGTTGGGCTGCAGCCACCGGTGCATGTCTGGCATGGCATTTCATCGGAATAATTTCTTTCATTTAAAGACGAGTTTAAGTAGGAGAATCTTCTTGATGAGATTGAGACCCTCTAGCAAGGAAACTGTACTTGCAATTCAGGTACAGCACACTTCCTCTTGCACCATTCACTGCTAAGTGGGGGTGTTCTGTACAAGCAGGATGTGCATGCCCTGCCTGCGGGACATTTGAGAAAACAGAAGGGCAGATTCTATTCTTCTGCCCCGTTTACCAAGACAGCAGGCGGAAATGGCTTTTACCTGCTTGTCGTAATTTATGGGTGAGAAAATCTACTGAAGCGCAGCAAATCTTAAAAAATGACTCCAAACAGAGCTTTTTTTTTGCTGTGTCTTATTTCTTACTGACGATGTGGAGAATATGGCAAAATGTCCATGGAATGCAACTCAGAGCTGACCTAGCTGTGTAATGAGTAGTAAATTGAAGATACAATAGAGGTCATTCGACTCTAGGGGGGTCGGCTACCTTTGCATGTGATGCTGTTTTAAATGTTAACTTTTTATTGTATCTTTTATTGATGAATTATATTCATGCTTTTATGGCAAATTGCCGAAAAAAAGTATTTTGATGATGATGAATATAGCTGGCTTATGATCCAAAAGTGAAGAAAAGGAATGGCTTGTACAGATCAGGAAATATAATAACTGCTGTTTTCAAAACATGTGAACTGACAATCCTATCGATTATGAGGGTTCCAGCTTATATAATGTACTTGCAATGAAAGGTCCTACAGACAGACCTTAATGAGGTATAACCATTTGAGCAATTTCTAAATACCAAAGTTACTAACATTAATTGCATTTGTCCACACAAGTATTACACATTTGCCTTCAGGAGAAGGGTAGAGTATTCCATAATTTGAATGTGTGGTAATATGAGACTAAGGGGCTCATTATGAACTTAGGGGTCACTAGATCGCCAGGTTCGCAGCTGACAGTGAGACCGCCACCAATGCGTCGGTCCGAGCACCACAGTACATCCTGGCTGTCTGGAGGTGGTGGTGGTCCGAATCTGCCAGGGCAGTGCTGCAAGCAGCGCTGCACCAGGGGTTTACAACTTCTTTCTCCGTCAGTGGTTTCAAGGCAGTACCACTGACATGAAAATGCTGGTGGAGAGCAGGTGCAGGGGGCTCCAGGGGGTCCCTGCACTGCCCATGCACTTGGCATGCACTTGGCATGGGCAGTGCAGGGAACCCCCTAGCCAGCACCCTCGCAATGATCACTGTCTGCTTTGCATTGCACATTGCGACGGTGCCGGTGCTCGCTGCAGACTACAGCATTGCCACTGGCTCCATTACAAGTCAGAGATAATGCTGTAGCCTGTTTCCCACTAGGCCAGCGGATGGAAACAGAGGTCTCCGCCCACTGACCTAGCGGGAAACTCTTATTAACTCTGGCAGGAAGGTCGCCATGTTGCCAGCAGCCACCCTGTCAGGAGTTTGGCAGACGAAGTTTTCCATCCGCCAAACTTGAAATCGGGCCTATAATGTTTTGATGGTAGTGCCACTTAAAACTGCTTGTTTGATGCCATATATTTATTAGTGGAAAGGCAAGCAACTATAAACCAAACAGCAATGCATGTTTTTGGGGGTTCACTGGAGCAACAGTATGGAGTGATTAGAAACAGGTGCATGGATTTCATTTCAAAGAAATATTAAAAATCAGCTGAATACACTAATGCCTGGTTTATATAAAGGTGTGGTGTGTACTCAATTACCTAAAAAGTGTCACAAATCCCTCTTGTGCTCTCTGTTCTGTGGGATATGTGCACAGGGCTCATGTTGCTTTTCCCATGTGCACCTCAGCCTCCTGCAAACCATTGTTCCACTTCCAGAGCTCTTCACCCCCTTGAGCCTCCAGTACCATTGCTCCACATGGTTGCACACTTGCAAGAGTATCACATGTTCTCTAGTTTATTAGCTGCATCTGCCATCACCTATTACATGTAACCATTTAGGTGTATTTTTCCACTTGCCTTTGTTATTGGCACCAACTGCCGTGATATCTTGACTCGTTAGGTTAACTTGTGTTTTCTTCCAGGTTGCCATTGGAACTTTCCAGCCCTTCCATGTGAGACACGTCTTCCCATCTGGTATAGGTATCTCGTCTGAACCTTGGTCAGGGCTTGGCCTCATTCCAGTCCTGCTCTATTCATCTTCCCGTCACCCACCTTCTGAGTCATCTGGACCCTCCAGTGCTATAGTTTTTATAGCCTTCCTGTGATCCCAATTTTCAGACTCAGTTGACGTCTCCAGTGTCTTCCTGTCCTGAGCTATTATACTACCCCCTCTTGTGACTTCTTGCTCCTCAGCCTTCAGCCTTCCTCTGGATTCAAATACTAGGCTAAGTACTAATTCTCATGTTAGTGTGCACTAATACTCTGTTAAATTTTTTAGAATTGTCTGAGACTGAGTTCCTTCAAGGAGAACAACCTGTTTTTGGAAAATTGACATGAGGTGTCCCTAAGTCCTAGCGCTATGAACACTTTATCTAATGGGCTCTTCGAACTTTATTTGACTCTGGACTGATGGTCTTCATGTTTGTTTTCTTGACACATTTTTGTAGTGGGAACTCAGAAAGACTCTGAGAATACAATCTTGATTTTTTGAGTTTCGAACTGAACCCTTGTTGTATTGGACTTTCTGAGGAGAAAACACTGGTATGCCTCTGAATTTGCATCTGCTCTTAAGCGTTATTTGTGATGAAGCCTGTAAGTGATTTTGTTGTAAATAACTGTTTGTACCCAATATTCTCAATCAATCAATTAATCAATGTTTGTTAAGCGCAACTACTCACCCATGAGGGTCTCAAGGTGCTGAGGGGTGGGGGCGTGGAGCGTTCATCAGTGTGGTGGTTCTTCAAATAGCCATGTCTTCAGCTCTTTCTTGAAGTTGAGGAGGAGTGTAGTCTGTCTGAGGTGGGGAAGTGAGGCGTTCCAGGCTGTGGTGGCAAGGTAGGAGAATGAGTGTCCTCCATTTCTTGTTTTTCTGATGTGGGGTACTGGGCATGGGCTGAGCATACGGCCCTGTGGGCTACATGGAATTTGAGTAGCTGATTCAGGTAGGCTGGTCCAGTGTCGTGGAGGGCTTTGTGTGCGTGGGTGAGGATCTTGAAGGTGATTATTTTCTCTATGGGGAGCCAGTGTAGTGTGCGCAGGTGCTGGGAGATGTGATAATGTGTAGGTAGGTAGAGGACCAGTCTGGCGGCGGCATTCTGGATGTTCTGTAGTTTGCGGGTGAGTTTCTTGATGTTTGTGGCATCGAGCGCATTGTCGTAGTTGGTCTGCTTGTAATGAGGGCATGTGTGACTGTCTTTCTGTGTTTGAGGGGGATAAATTTGAATGTCTTGCACAGGAGGCAGAGGGTGCGGAAGCAGGTGGATGTGACTGAGTTGATTTGGAGGTCTATGTTGAGTTTGGAGTCTAGGATGATTCCGAGGTTGCGGGCTTAGTTCGTGGGGGTGGGCGGCCTTCCGAGGGTGGGGTCCACAAGGAGTCGGGTTGAGGGCCCATGATGAGTACTTCTGAGAGCTGTTAGTGAACTACTCTTCTTGTTGTTTCTAGTGCATGGCACCCAAATCCACACACAAAGGTCCAGGGTGTACAGATCCTCCTGTGCAGTGTTGCAAGGCAGAAGATTAGACCCAGTGACGCAAGTCTTGCTTTTTCTTGTTTTATCCCAATCCCATTTCCTCTCTGAGGCAGTTAGCAAATTAAGGTTTTGTTACTTGATTTCATTTTCTGTCTCGAGCCAGATTTGAGGACCAGCATCCCCTTTTGTGAAAGTCACTCAATCGCAGGGCCATAATTTAATTGAATGACCTCTCTTGTGTCTCTATGCAGAGTCACCCAAGGTACGCCCAGAATTTTTCTACCGAACATATGGGATATACTTTTCTGAGAGCTTCTAGGAACATGTGATGAGCATGGAAGGCATTGATAATGGTAAGTAGGAGAAAAACTATTTTATGTAACATTGTTATATTTCTAATGATTATTTATTCCATTTTACTGGTGTTACAATAGTTATTCAGGAGGCCAAAGATATATATTAGTCTGAAAAGTCAGACTGAAGTGCAACAACATTTAAAAGGTACAATAAAAAAGTCAGACATGTTGGCGAATGTGAAACTGCCAAGTTGGAAATCGTACGTTTAGTTAAAGCAGAGGGTCCTTTGCATATAAAGAAGCTGAAAGAACAAAGAAGGAATAAAATGCTGTAGTAAGAAATTAAGCATGCTCACTGAAAAGTGTATGGGGAAGGAAAATGGAGGCAGAAAAACACCAAAATTCGAAGACGTTGTTGAGCAATACTACAGACATGTACACTAGCCATCCACTTTAAAATGGGCATTGCAGATCATGAATAGGTTCTGGGTTTTACATCATTGCACAATAAAGATGTGGCTGACGTTGTTGCTGAGCCCTGGCGAGAAAGGAATGTTGGGGATTTATTGTTTGAAATTAAACCTTTTAGTCCATGGATGATTAAAAATGCTTTGATTCTACACAAGCTAAGTAAACAGTAGGCCCTGGCGTTCTACACGTCAGCATGTTTCTGGAAGATCATGCAATATTGGGTTAATTGTTTCCAATATTATTGAATGCCTTCTTGAAAATTCTACTAAACTTAGGACAGGAGTGAAAAGTAAGAAAGGAATGGTTGAACTCAGGATTATTACAGAATTTCCAATTGGTGCATAATATTCACTAATATGATATGAACAAGGTAAAGTCTATCAAAGTGACAGCTGGTAAAACAGGGATGTGTGATGGACCACAAACTATTGGTTTTAACATCCTGGAGGCATTTATGCAGAAGATATAGTACTAAATATTAAAACTTTAAAGATTTAGGCCCAGATGTATCATACTTTCAAGCAGTGCAACGCAGCAAGCCACCTTGCTGTGCTGCATGAAACGTCATGAATGCACCATATTTAACATTACACAGCACATTCCTGTCTTTTCCTTGCACTGGCGCACCTTTGGCTGCCTAACGCTAATTCAGGCACCCTTGCATCATGGTGCAAGGGTGCCAGTGCCCGCATTGTAGGCAGGATAGTTTTTGTGCAGTAAGGGGCACATTTCTGTACAAAAAGAATCCTGTTAGGTATTTTCCTCTTTCTACGTGTGCTGCAGATGCAACACATGTAGAAAGAGGAAAAAGCAAGGAAAAATAAAGATATTTCTTCTCGTTACACCTTCCCTGGACAGGCGAAACATTTTGACGCATTTCCTGGTTTACCATTAATGTTAAATCTGGGAATGCATCAAAATCCATGGGTAGATGTGAGGGAACATCTGCATCCCTGGGGCAGAGTAGCTCAAGCCACCCATTTGTGCTTACTTTAGTGTTGCGCAACACTACGATAAATTTGGCTCTTAATGCATAAACTACCTGATGGGGTAACTAGATGTTTATTATTGAAAGGCTAATTTTATGGCAAGAGACGGAGGCTCCTATTATGCTTTCTCTTTTCATTTATTTTTAATAGCAGCGCAGTCAAACTACAACACCCAAAAGGCTAAAGAACAGTAGCCAATGGGTAAAGAAAGGTAGTTCATTAAGTGACCAATGAACGGCCAGCATGTCCCCTAAGTAGTTATCTTGTCCGCAAACAGCCCTCTTTTCTTGCCGCTCGCGGTCAAGATAAGTACTTTTCCACGTTTCCTGATATTGTACAATGTTTGACTTTAACAGTTTATGTTTGTTTACATGCTATTTATATTGCGCTATGCATTCGCGCATCTCCGCCTAGTCGACTTGTAGCTGCACTGTTCTCCTGCCGTGCTTATGCTTCCTTCGCGCCCCGCGTTCCATTTTAACAGTTTTTTCTCATGCGTCGCCATTTTCGGTTAGCGACGCCTGAGGAAAACACTCTACTACTGCTTTCCGTTCCCTCACATTACCGGCACATTTTTCTGCTCATTTGTGGCCCCCAACTCACCTCGTTGCTTCACACTCATTTTCGAACGAAGCCTCCTGGCCGGTTACGCTTCATTTTCCTTCACTTTTCCCCGCCCATAGGTGGAGTTTCGTTTTGGGTGACTCCGTCTCATATTTTAACCCTTTCCTTACTGTTTCAGCCTGCTTCCTGTGTTACCTTAGGTTAATATGGAATTAGACAGTTCCCCTGTGGCTAATATTGAGAATGATGATGAGGATTTCGTCAAGGACAGTTTGAATGACTTTATACAAGTCTTGGTGGAACAGGCAGTTTCTGCCTCCATGGACAAACTTTCAAAAAATTTAGAAAAATCTGTCTTTAGTCTTGTGTCCAAGACGATTTTGGCCCAATCTGCAGGGAAAAGCAGAAAGCACACTTTAAAAAAAAATTCCACTAATACGGAGCTCTTGACCAGTGAGTCTTCCTCACAAATGACAGAGGACGTGGTTCCTCACAGGCCTCCCTTGAAGGAGGGGAAATCTACTATAAAATCGTCTTCTAAATGCCACAAAAAGACCAAACACATCTCCTCTCCCATAATAATTTCAAAAATAATGGAAACAGATGTCGATATTAGTGATGTAGCCTCGTAGGGTGATAAATCTGATGATGATACAGAGGATCCTTTCGGCGCTTCTCCCCACAAAAAGTCCAAACTGACCACGTCATCTCACTCCAAATCTTCCTTCATTTCGGATTCTCAAGGAGTCCCTATGTTTGATCCTTCTGAAATTCACCACTCTCAATCCACTGAATGGTTTCCGGCTGAACATGTGTGCGAATATGTCACCTCACGTCTTCGTACAGCTTTAGATAAACAAACCAGAGCCAAGCTCCGCTCTGAATGCCCTCGTCCTTCCCTCCATTCCAAAATCTCTTCAACCTCCGCTATTGACCCTTCCCTTCTTACCTTTTTCACCAAATTTGGTAAAGATCCACAGAAGGGAGTAAATAAGGCATGGTCTACCTGCCAGGATAAACTCCTGGATGTCATTGGTCCACTGTCCCGTATGTTTGACCTGGCGGAATCGGCCAGTATAGACCATATTCCTGTGAATCCCAAATAACTTTCATTATGGGTTCAACGTGCTGTATGGTTACTGGGCAATGCCAATGCTGCAATAACACATGAGCGCAGGAAAGGACTTCTTCTAAAGCTTGATCCAAAATTGGTAAACCTAGCGGTTTCCTATCTTGGAATTAAAGCTGAAGCTATGCTTTTTGGCGACTCCTTTATTAAGGAGCTTAGCAAGTATGTTTCCACCTTTGCATATTTGGACAAGGCCCAACAATCCCTTCGCAAAATGTTTGCTGGTCGGGTTTTTGCAAGGGTTGGCAGAGGTAGGAACCGCTCTGCTGGACATTCATCCTACACTCAAGGTTCCCGTGCCTCCTTCCAATCCTCCTATCAAGAGTACAGGCCACAGTTCTACCCCCAGAGGAGCAGGGGATATCGAGTCAGAGGCAAGAGAGCATCCAAATACAATGCCCAAACAGGAAAGTCTCCCTTCTGGCCTTCCTACTGTGGGAGGTTACATGAGGTTTTTTTCTTCCAAAATGGCACACTATAACTACAGATCTCTGGGTCCTAAATACCGTCCAGGGTTATGTCATAGAACTCTATTCAGAACCTTTTCAGTTATTCCTTCCTTGTCCTCCTCGTTTTTCCACAGAAATGTCAAATTTGATTTTGTTAGAAATCCAATCCCTCCTTCAAAAACAAGCTATCTTCCCTTGTTCTCCAGACCCTTCAGGTTTTCTCAGTTCTGTTTTTCTTGTTCAGAAAAAGAACAAAAAGATGCATCCAGTCATCAATCTAAAACAGTTCAATCACTTTGTAGTCTACAGACACTTCAAAATGGAGACTATTCTGCATCTTCGAGACTCTCTCCTACAAGGAGATTGGGTGGTCCGTTTAGACCTTCAAGATGCGTACCTCATGATTCCCATTCATCTCCAGTCTAGAAAGTCTCTTTAGTTCTGATGGTTCAACCAAACTTTCCATTTTTCCTCTTTCCCTTTCAGTCCATCTTCCGCCCCTTGGTGCTTTACCAAACTAATGAAACCAGTGGTAGCCCATCTCAGAGCCCTAGGAATCAGGCTCATAATCTATTTAGATGACATTCTTATTGTGATTCAAAGCCTATCCTCTCTTCAGTCCCAAATTCATCTAGTTTGTTCTCTCCTATCCAACCTCGGTTTCGTTCTCAACATCGAAAAATCGGTTTTGACTCCACAACAAAATATAGAATTTCTCGGTTTCTCTGTAGATTCCGTTTCGGGCAACTCTTCGCTTACCTTCAGCAAAGGTAAAGTCTATCAAGTCAGAAATCCTACAGGTTCTACACTCTCACAATTTTTCTATCAGGCCCTTAGCCAGAATAGTCGGTGTCCTTTCTTCCTCCATCCAGGCTATTTTCCCAGGACCTCTCCATTATCAAGCCCTCCAAAGACTAAAGATCAGGCATCTTCAAAAAGGCCTTGCCTACTCAGATGTCATCTCCCTCGAACACCAATCCCAAATAGAGCTTCTATGGTGGCCACTTAGACGCCTGGAACGGAAGAACCATTTTTGCCTCAGCCCCAGATCTTGTATTGGAATTGGATGCAAGTCTTTTGGGTTGGGGTGCCCGATGTGGCCAGATTTCGACTGGAGGTACATGGTCATTAGAGTAGTCCAGATTGCATATCAATTGTTTAGAGATGCCTGCTGGCTCCTTTGCAATCAGAAGCCTGGCAAAAGACAAAGGGCAATATGTAAGAACACATTTTTCCATAGACACAGAATGCGTAAAGTCCTTTGCTATATCTGGCCCAAAGTCTCTTGTTCTATTCTCCTCAGGATGCGCAACATTTTTGCTGTCCGTTACATGAACCACTTGGGGGGGCACCAAATCCAAACCACTGGCGGATTTGGCAATGCGTTTTTGGGATTTCTGCCTCCAAAACAGGATCTCGGTACGTGCAGAATATTTACCAGGCAACCTAAACACCATAGCAGATTGGTATTCTCGTCATCTCCACGACTCAAGCGACTGGAAACTTCACCCCGACATATTCAACTCCATTCATCGCAAGTGGGGTCCTTTCGCAATATATTTATTTGCTTCCCGTCTCAATGCCCAACTTCCTCTCTTCTTCATTTGGTGCCCGGATCCATTAGCCTTAGCATCAGATGCTTTTTCACAAGACTGGTCATCTTCCCTCAACTACGCCTTTTCTCCTTTCATAATGATCAGCAGATTGTTAGCCCAAGCCAGACGCCAAGAAGCAACCTTAGTCCTCGTAGCCCCCTTCTGGCAGTCTCAAGTTTGGTTTCCCACTCTATTGGAACTCCATTCATTTCCTTATCTCCTATCCAATCCCCAAGGTCTTCTTCACAACCTCATTGCTGACAATCTTCTAACTCTCTCCGCCTGGAAAAATTCGGGAATTCTTTCTCAGTCCCGATCATTTCGGAAGAAGCTACAAATTTCATTAACCAATCCTGGTCCCAGGGAACCAAAAAAGCGTACAATTCCTTTTGGTCTTTATGGGATAGCTGGTGCGTGGGAAGGCACATCAATTACCTTTCAACGGATGTCTCCTCAATAGTCAATTTTCTAGCGGCTGAAGCCAGCATAGGCAAATCCTATCGCACTATTAACATGTATCTTTCGGGCTATTTCTTCCGCTCGTGCTTATGTCAACGGAAAACCAGTAGGAGAACACCCATTGATCTGCCGACTCTTGAAGGGAGTAAAGTTTTGTAATCCTCCTTCACCATGATATAATTCTGTATTGGATGTGAATATAGTGTTAAATATGTTTGTGGCATGGCCTGATAACACACTTCTCTCACTAAAAATTTTATCTGCAAAACTTACTATGTTATTATGTCTTATTTCTATAAAACTTCTTTCTGATGGTAAAGCACTGGATATTTCTGCTCATCAATTTACCCCTACAGGTGTTCTTTTTTCATTTCATAGACGTATAAAAACTAATTTGTCTACTGTTTTCTACCCATACTTTCCAAACAAACCTAAGTTATGTGTAGGCCAATGTCTAAAGACTTATGAACTTAAGACAGCTGATCTGAGATCATCCTTTGCTTCCCAATTGCTCATATCCTTTCAAAAACTGTTTAAACCTGTTTCCTCTCCCACTCTATCCCGTTGAGGTAAGTGGGTTATGTCATTGGCTGGCATTGATACCTCCGCTTTTGGTGCCCATTCATCCAGAGGAGCTATGGCTTCCAAAGCCTTTTGGGCTGGTTCTCGCTTGTAGGACATTCTCAGATCGGCTGACTGGTCTAACGATAATGTTTTTAAAGCTTTTTATTGCAAACCTGTTCAACATGCGTTGTGTACGGTAATTAATTCGCTTTAAACAAGCATAAAAAGAGCCTCCGTCTCTTGCTATAAAATGTAGATTTTCCATTATAAATTGTTCCAAAAATAGGGCGATGTTAATCAGAAGCACAGCAAAACAATACAGCATTAAGGGGGTCAACATTAAACTCAATTAGCTTTTAGGGGAACTGAAATATTTAATGGGTTTACTTCAAAGAAAGTGGTGTCTGACACTTTTAATGCTTAAGCATAATCTTTAGTTTTAGGGAAGTGAGCTATGTGGCTACATTGATAGTGAGAAATTGCAGGTGACTGGACATTAATTTTAGAGAGATGCTTTTTGCTGTTTAAGTCCATTAGGTTTGAACTATGTGCGAAGTCTATTAAAGACATCAGGCTTATTCAGAACAATAAATGGAAAAGTACGGGAAGAGATTTACAACTCTACCTGAGAGTACTTTTCCTTTTGTGCAATTAACAGACATTTCCAGAAGTACGCCTGGAAAGCTGGGCAGAGGTTTGTAGGCAAGCTTTTGGGAAGGTCATGTGTATTTTAAAAAATATTTCTTGTTCCCTCTGTGAAGATTTTTAAATAGCAGGAAAGTCCACAGAGGGGATGAGAGAGCGTAATAAAATATTACATATATTAGATGTGAGTTGCTTATACTTAACAATGTTGCATTAATAATATTATTCATTGAAACTTATTTTAAACGTGGAGAATTATCATATGCATATACTAATGTCAACCATAAGAAATGATTACTTGTATTATGATTAATTGAATATATTAACATGTACGAAGATTGCACTTATTAGAATTCATAAGCCTTAAGTTAGCGTGAGTCGAAGAATTAGCCGTGTAGCTCTCATATTAAAGCGTATTTTTCTGTTTCTCCGGTGTGCTGACTTGCAAAAGGCCATGACCCAGCATTTGTTGTCTTCTTCGTTTTTGCAACAATGCTCGTTTTTCTCATCCGCATGCTAGCTGCTTTAGTATAAAGTTTAGACACTTTGCAACACAATATGATACATCTGGGCCTAAATCTTTAAAGTTTTAATATTTAGTACTATATCTTCTGCATAAATGCCTCCAGGATGTTAAAACCAATAGTTTGTGGTCCATCACACATCCCTGTTTTACCAGCTGTCACTTTGATAGACTTTACCTTGCTCATATCATATTAGTGAATATTATGCACCAATTGGAAATTCTGTAATAATCCTGAGTTCAACCATTCCTTTCTTACTTTTCACTCCTGTCCTAAGTTTATACGCTTGATTATACGCTTTGCAACACAATATGGAAACTTTCAAGGACATTCGACCATGGAAAAGAGAACTTTTGACCCGAAGAGTGTGGCAGAAAATGAAGTAACCCCGGATGTGCCACCTACGAAAAACTTCAATTATGAAGACCAATCAAAATGTTATGAATTATCTTGAAATGACAAGTGCATTACTTAATGTATAGTTTGATAGGTTACAGATAGTGGGGTGTAATGACTATCCAATAGAAATTTGGGGGAAGGTATCACGAAAAAGGGATAAAAACTCATGACACAGGAGACTCGGGAGACCTAGGTAGGGAATTATATTGATTGCATCCAGAAACTCTGTCACTCTGTTTGGTGACTTGAGACTTAATAAACCATCCTCACCCTTAGTTGCCCCATCCCACTTTTCCTCCTTATGAGGGAAGTGTCCCCTGCCCTTAGACTAGATAGACTGATGGCGAGCTAACTGATGTCCTGAAGATGAAGACTGATCCTGAATGCTGACTCATTCCGAGGAGGATAATTATGACAGTTGCTCTTGTAATTTGTCTATTTGCTTTTTCTTTCTAGGTACCAACTGCTGTATTTTTGATTAGAGACCTTAGTTAGATGTTTTCCAAATCGGTGTTCCAAATTATTTTTGCATGAAGTCCAACATGCTGATGCTAATTAGAGGTTAGATTAGATATTCACCTTGACTGACAAACGGACATGACTGACATTGTACTATGCTGAACTGGGCTTATATGATGTTCTATGCATTCTGACTTGTGTATCTCTTATGTTTGTGTCTTTATGGTTCCGATCTTTGCATTGTTAAAATCTTATCACAGTTGCCATATCGTGACTATGCTCTTTTGCTTCTTGGTTTTGAGATTAATACATTTGCTGTTAGATTGTAACCAATAGGGAATAAAATTCACAAAACTTCAATAAAGGTGTGGTTATTCATGACTGAAAGGTCATGGTTGCGTCGACAGTTTAACCAATGTCTAAATTGAAATACTTTGTGGTGATATATGTTGATGAAATTATTGACATATTGCTTGACATATTGATCAGTTACCTCGTCTTACGGTGTCTCACCACTGGGTCAAAAGATTCATCGGCCTAAAACGAGTCCTAATGTTTATAAATTGACATAGAAGGACGCGTTAGCAGGGAAATTGAGCCCTCGTTCAAATGCACTTTTTATATTTCTTACTCTAAGGGGAAGACATGTTTCCTTGATGAGAAAGGTCTTTACTACACCCCTCAACACATTTGGGTGGATCCGCTCCCCTTGCCATGCTGGAAGGAGTGTTACTCCAATTATTTTCAGGGTGGAAAGGCGCCAGAGATTGAGAATGTTGACAAACATACATATTTTGATGCAGACTGTGCCTCGCATAATTCATTTGCTTCATCTTGCTTGGGATTTAGTAGTGCGCACTTTCCCCCACTCCTAGTGGAAAAAGCTGCCCTTGGAGAAACATTCCAGCCTGCCAGGAATCCCTTTATGAACTCCTGGCATCCATAAAAACGGTAAACTTCGTCTTAAGGTTCTGTTTGTGACCGAATCAGCCATTGTCAGTTGGGTATGTTGTTATGATAAAACCAGTGATTGATGAAATCGTGACTGAAAAAACTAACGTTTGAATATAGGTTTGCACTGGTGGACCATATGGAATCAACAGGAACATTCAAAATACTGTGATTAGCCCAAGCATGGAGTACCTTATGTGCCTCGGAGTTTGAGAAGTGTTGGGCAGGCCGAAGTTCCGTGTTTAAAATGGTAAAAGAGAAATGAAAACAGGGAACATGGAGTTAGAAAGTCCTTTAAAAAAACACTTTCTGGTGCAAAGTTATGTGACTACCAGAAAACTAAGGACGATCTGGGTATGGAATATTTGCACAGAGCAGAATGACTGTTCAGGTACATTCATTTACATAAAACGTAGGCTGCATGTAACGACAGGGAATATTTATAGAATGTAATGAGGTGTACTATAGTGAAGTAACTGTATATGTAATATGAAAGCAACTGAAAGAATCATGAACTTTATGATTACGGTTTTCTGCCCCGTACAAGTGGTCGATGTGCAAGATCGCCTGTTCTCGTTTCTAGGAATGTTGGCATGCTTCTATATGAAGATGCTATGCCTCCCTGTCAGGTGACAACATATATTTTAGTGCAATATGCGCAATAGAAATATAGTGTAAAAAATCTCAACTAACAAAACTGTTATTGTAAAATATATTAAAGGAAATGTTCATTAAATGTGTTCATTAAGTGAAGTAAGCTAATATGCTACATTTAACTTCGTGTTCCCCTGCTGCTATTTACTGTGCAAATCGCAGGACTTTTAATGTAATAATATACTTTTTAAAGTCCTGTTAATCTTTTAAATCGATTGAAGATAAAATTAAATAACTTGAATTGAAAAGATGCTTTTAGGATAGACGTGCTATTTATAAATAATTAAATGCATGCACTTCATTTTCTTTCGGGAGTTAATGACTGACACCATAAGTCCAAACACATCCCATGTTTCCAAGAACGAAAACGTTTTCTGTTTGTATTAGAATAAGGGCGAGATTTAGAAGTGTTCCTCCATTTCATTGTGAGATGATGATGGCATGCCTGGAATGGGGTCACCAGAACTTACCAATGCAATGGTAGTTGCTGGTTCCAGAACCCTGCAGGTGTTTCCATACAGTCTATTAGCAGCTTATAAGGTCAAGAATGGAAAAGTCTTGCTAAAGTAAGGCTCTCATTATGAGTAACCTGGGAAGTGGGAAGACATTTCTCCACTCTTACAGTTACCTATACCGGGTGTAACAGTAACATGTGTGACAGAGAAAATCTCACCCGTTATGAGCTGGACCCCCGGTGTCCATTAAGAAATGAGTGCTTGCAAGAGGCATTGGTATTTCCTTGTCTGATTCCCCTGGTGACTGCTTGACCTGCCCTAGACTGTCACAGGAGAGTTTGATTGTCTCTGTGAGAAATTAAATATGTCTGCAGTGTTCCTGCAGATTTCATACTTCCAATGGGGTTGGTAATGGCTGTCATCTGATGCATCAGCACATAGTGGCCACTCATAATGAGGGCCTTGGTAGTTCATATCCTGGAGTATTCTGCTGGATCAGGGCATGCCTGCCCTTTTGTGCTCCCACATGGATGGTTGTACCCACGAAGTGTAGGTGAATGTGTTTTGAAGACTAGATACTTTGATGGCTTAGGATCTCACACTGGAGACATCCAGAGTTTTTCTGGTATTATTTCATGCCACTTTGATTTTAATTATTGGTTCCATGCTCTCTTCAAATTTAATATATAGTCAAACAAACTACAACACAAGGCTTGGTAATAATTGTGTTTGGTTAAGTTTTGTGCCGTTATTTCCTTTTTATCAGTGCTTGTATGATTACAATATGCCTGCTTTTCAGGTTCCCATTGTTTATTAAATATTTAATGCAGTTGCCCTTCTGAAGTCTTCCAGTTTCTTGAATGAACAAATTATGCGCCAACGTTTTGTGACCAGTAATTTATTTTGTGAACCTATCTATGTACTAATATGTCGGTTTGCAAAATGAGGAATTGGAGGGAGTTGCCGAAAAAACAGACTCATTGATATTTATTATGCAGGTAGCAAATTGAGACGTTATACATTTGCCTACTTTCAAAGGGGAGATGTCATGCAAGGAACAGCAGACCACCACGTCTGTGAAAACATAAAAAAAAAAATTTAGTAGACAAGTTTCTTTTAGAAACTATTTTTCTATTTTGTAAACAATCATTGGAGCTGCCACCATGATTTACAGAGACGTTTATTTGGAACCCCTATCCCTTTGCAAAACAGTTAACACCCTGCTAGCGCAGGTGTCTTTAATAAAGTTTATTAATGAGTGTTTATGAATTTTGAATAATGTTTTTATGTAGAAAATGAATAACGTAGAAAAATAATGCACACATTTGAAAATGTGACCTCGAAGAATGGCCACCAGTGTTCATGAAATGTACTAATCAATGAATAATACTTATGAAATATCTAATAATGTACTAGATTAATGCAGTAATATGTCATATTAAGGTTATGAAGTATGCTCTAGCTTTATTAATTGTAGGTCTTAACATAGCGAGTGTCTTGGCCTATCTTGCCAGGACTTATGCAGAATCTGTATGTCTTAGCGGTTAATAAAAATGCTAACCAAGTGAATTAAACTGTGAAGTGTCCATTGTTTTGTTAAAAATGCTTAACAGAAGCTATTGGTGAGAAGTGACTGCAAGGAGATGATGTTCCCGCTAGTGTAACAACTTATGTGTAATGTGTGTGAGACGTACTTTCCCAGGACGAGAACAATGAAGATACTGACTGGAGCTGAAGATGCAACAATATTGTTACCTGGCGAGCTGGATGATGAGAACATCGTAAAGTGGACCAATCGACTGCATGTGAATAGTGAAATATTAGAATTTATAGATTTGGAATAGAAGTATTATTGGGTAAAGTATGAACGTACGATTAACTGACCAATAGGGAATTATGGGATAGGTTAGGTGACTTTGATATAACAACGCAACAAAAGAGAATTATTCAGATCTAGAGTGACTTGCGAGGAGAGAGAAGAGACTTTAGGAGAGATTCGAGATTCATACCGACATTGGGCTCATATTCTCTGACTGAGAGCCTGATGCTTTGCTGGTCCGATTGATTGCTGATGCTAATCCGATGTTAGTTAAGGGAGTTGCCATACTCCAAATTAAGTTGTAGTAGGAGTGTGCATACTCCGCAGTGTGAGAGTAGGGAAGTCATCGAACTTCATATGTGTGTAGCGATTTGTGCTCATAATTGTCCACTTGGTTGTTGATGTACGGACCCTGCGTGGTTTAAGACTCCGGAGTATATTGAAAAGTGTATGAGACACTTGGTTATATGTTGTAATTTCTTTGGTTTAGTAGGTTGATCAGGCATGGTCAACAAGTTAGTGTGTGAGTTAAAGTGGGCGAAAGGATATTTAGGCTGAGATTTGGTGAGTCCTATGTGCATCCGGACAGACCCATTGATCAGTTGAGAGTAAAATTTGTGGGTCGAATTTTGCTTGCGAATCTGATTTTGATTAGTGCTTGCAATATTTGTCATTAGTTTGTGTGAATTAGAGTTTAGAAGGACGAGGCGCAAGACTTTGTCAGCCGCAGTACGTGTGAGTGTGATGTCATTGGAGCCGCGCTGGGATAGATTGGTTAGTGAGAAGGGTCGCACACGGATTGGCAGCCGTCCGTGAGAGGTAATTATGAATCTTGGGATTAAAAGTCATTTCCTGATTTGATTTTGAATAAACAAAAGTAGAAAAGATGAAGCTTTCTAAGCATTGAGAAGTTCCCTAAGGGAAGATACGTACATTACTGCAAGTGAAGGGGAGCCTACCTGCCAGAGAATACACTGGCTTACATTGTAATGGAAGAGAGAGGTGTTGTGCCATGTCTTCAGCTAAAGCAATGGTGCAAATTGACAGAGAAAAAAAATGGGAACTTAGCAATTGCGGATGGCGCTATATGAATCGAAGCCCCTTCCGAGACCAGCACAGTTTGAGGCATTAGCAGTTTGGGAGCTGGTAGCTAGACAGCAACAGCAATTGAAATTTGAGAGAAGGATGAGAAAGGCAGAAAATACTTTAGTGGAGGCTAAATGGGACTGGGAGCAGAAGAGATGGAGATCAGAGACTTTGCAGGGAGTTAAGTTGTTTTCGAAGATTACGCAGGAGGATGAGAAAGAAGGAAAGAAAGCGACTAAGAAGACAAATAGAAGTCTTCTAGGGAGCTAGAAGGTCTTTAAGAGTAGAGGAGGAATCAGATAATGATGAGTTTCTTACACAGTTATTGAGAGAGCGACCACCACTATATACAGTACACAAGAGTAGTCCGAGTACTAGTGCTGATCCGACAGCCCCGACACAGGTAACGGGGACAGTGAGTCCGGTGCAGGTTCATGCTAACCTGACACAGATTATGGGGCAAAGTGGTCCTAATGTGCCGATTACTCCTATAGTGCAGACACAGATGCAGCCGCCACAGATACAGAGAATTTATCCCGATGTGCCCATTTTAGAAGCGACTTCAAACTTAGTGGTGCCCACGGAGCAGGTGGCTCTGAGACCAATACTGGTCCAGACTGAGCCGACTCCGATTTTGTTGCCAATCATAGTATGGGAGTTACTCTCCCACAGAGTGTAGGTGCCAGAGCAGCATGCAATATCGCTACCGATTACTATTGGTCCAGCTGTACCATTATTTGCACAAATGAAAATAACTGCAAGTGAACAGGGAGCAATGGCCCAGAGTCTAATGAGGGGAGGACATAATGAACAAGTTCATGTAGTCTCATCTGTGGGTCAGACTTTTGACGGATTGAGATCATTGTTAGTTCTTATTCCACTTGTTGCACTTCCAGATGCAGTGAAAGGGACCAAATGTAAGCCAGAGCCTGAAATTATTGACACTGCAGATTTCGAATGCGGTTGCACAGCAGGTGCCCCCGGTCTAAGCGAGTAACATTTCGTTACAGGGACTGACGGCTCAGCAGCAGACTGAATGGTCAGATAAACTGAATACCCCACAGAATGCCCCTAAAGGAGAGGAATGCTTGAATTGTGCCAGACTAGGCATGGAAGCGGATGAATTTATTGAGGGAACAATGGGGGTGAATAGGTTAGAATCCTACACAGAGGCAGAGTTGAGATATTTGTGCCAAGGATTACGAGAGAGGTGAGCAGGGTACATCAGAGATTAGCAGATTTGGCAGAGAAGTATAGCATAGAAATTGAGAAAACAAAGCATTTGAAGAGAAGTTACAGATTAGATCTTGAGGCAAAAGATTTTGAACACGTGAGGTCAGCCGGAATGAAGGCACACCTTAAAGAATTATTACAGAGTGCTCAGATCTGGGGAGCATTAGACAAATAGGAAGGTAGATGGGTTAAGAAAAGAGATAAGAAAAAAATAGATTTTTTGGAGCTGACTGAGAATGTTGAGGAGGACAAAGATCCAGTAAAGATTTTACCAATGAAGGAGATTCCAGGGGGAAATTTTGTTCACGTCCCTTGGAGCAGAGTTGACATTCTATCATTTACGAATGATTACCCAAAATTGAGAGAGAAGCCAGTAGAGTGGTATCAGCAGACAGACAGGTTCGTGAAACTTTCAAAATGTTTGTGGGAGGACTTGAACACATAACTGGAGATAGTGGTTCCAGCTGATTTATGGGTCGAGTGTAAGAGGAGTGTAGACTGGCCAACAAGTGAAGAGAGATAAGAATACAGGCACACAGTCTCCTGAGGTAATGAAATATTACTATAAGGTGATTGAGTTCCTTAAATCGAGGATTTCACCCAAAAATATTGATTGGCAGAGGATTGACAGGACAGTGCAGGAAGCAAAGGAGTCGGTACATGCGTACTATGGGAGATTGTTGCAGGCATTCAAGCAATTTAGTGGTACAGAAACAATTGAGCCGAAGGACATGCTACATTTTCTGTTCAGATTTATGGAAGTATTGAAGCTTGAAATTGGTCAGATGATTAAGAGTTATTTGATTTGCTGGCAAGCAAAGCCGATTGATGAGGTGTCGCAGTATGCGAAATACTGTAGTGATGAGATTGCACTGAAACAGAAAAAGTTGAAAGAGATGGTGATGCAGATTAAAGCAGCTCATCAGGAGTGCAAGGTAATTTTGTGTAGCAGATACTGCAGCAGCAGGGAAATGCCATGTTTCAGCCCCAGATGAAAGATAGAGGTCATGGAGGCAATATGAATTGTGGTCCAGATTTGAATACTGTAGTGGTTCAGAATGATATGCAGGGAATGAAGAAGCTATTGCCATGTCACATTTGCGGAGCCGTGGGACATTGGAAGCGGGAGTGTTCGATGATGGTGCAGGAAGGTGTTGTTCAGCAGAGTAATGACATCAGTTTATTTTAGAATGTGAAAGGACCAAGACTAAGGGGTCCTATTCCAAATTTTCAGAATAATGTGAATCAAATGCAGAATTTTCAGCCTATGCAGCAGGTGCAACTGCCCCGTGCACAAATGTCACAGTTGCAGCCGATGCAGCAGCAGGTTCCCATGGTACCTAGACAGCAAATGCAAATACCGCAAGCTCCGATGGAGCAGCAACAGATGATGCTTTCTTAACCGGTCACACCTCAGAGACAAGACAAAAGTAGAAACACAGTGCACCAATTCCCGTTACACAGTGAGGATGGAATAAATGGTGAATGGGCAAGCGACTTCTTTAGAGGTAGATCAGAGAGGACCTTATGTGAGGGGAAAGGTTATGGGTCACAGAGTTTCATTCTTGGTGGACACTGGAGCTATGCGCTCTACAGTGAGAAATGCAGAGGTTCTGAAATTGCCTCTTTCAGGTAGAACAGTTCAGGTTATGGGGGTAGCAAACCAATATCTGACAAACCCAATTACAGATCCAGTCCATGTCGAGATTGGCAATTTTCAGGGATTGCATAAATTTGTAGTCTGCTATTCAAGTCCAGTATCCCTACTGGGAAGAGATTTGCTGTGTAAAACAAAATGTTCAATTACTTGCTCAAATGACGGAATTGAGATACAGACAAA
Organism: Pleurodeles waltl; assembly: GCF_031143425.1. NCBI lineage: Eukaryota > Metazoa > Chordata > Amphibia > Caudata > Salamandridae > Pleurodeles > Pleurodeles waltl. The sequence goes on along the minus strand of NC_090439.1, from coordinate 734,284,898 downwards.
TGGCCATGATGAGGAAGACCAAGCCCCAGAAATAGAGTGCGAAAATACAAGTGAGGAGTACCCTTTGATTGAGTTTCTCCCAATGTTCACAGTGAAAGAGCTCCATCCTGATTTGCAGGGAACAGTAGAAGAGAACGTGTGGAATTTGACAGGAAAGGAAGTAGGTCTGATTAAAGGGGTGGAGCCAGTCAGGTTTACCATAAAACCGAATGCAGTTTCACCTCAACTTAAACAGTACATGACACAAGATGTTCTGATGAAAGTGGCTCAGATAATTGCAGATTTTGTGAAGCAGGGAGTTCTGAAGGAAGTATTGAGCAGTCCATGTAACTCACTGATGATGGGTTTGAAAAAGCCCTGTGGATGGTTTGGATTGTTCAGGATTTGAGAAAAATAAATAGATTGTGGTCAAATGTTGTCCCGTAGTGCCCAATCCAGCTGTGTTACTATTCCAGATTCCATGTGATGCAGAGTGGTTCACGGTCATTGATTTGTCACAAGCGTTCTTTTCTGTGCCTCTTCATGAGGATAGCCAATTTCTCTTCTGTTTCAAATGTCTGGATCTATTGCTGGTGTAGAATTCCTCAAGGGTATACAGAGTCACCTTCCATAGTCAACCAGATCTTGAAAGAGAATTTGGAGTTGTTGGAATTGCCTTTCCAATCGACTTTGGTGCAGTACATTGATGACTTATTAATTGTGTCCAAGACAAGGGAAGAGTGCAAGTATGATACGATTTCCCTGTTGAACCATTTGGGAAAGAATGGCCATAAAGTGCCACCACTGAAATTGCAGTACTGCCAGAAGGTAGTAAAATATTTGGGTCACCAGATTGAGAAAGGGTCAAGAAAAATATCCAGAGAGAGGATTACGACGATATTACAAAAAAGTCCCCCAACCACACACAGAGATGTCAGGATGTTCCTGGGGATGGTGGGCTATTGTCGCCAATGGATTCCAAATTTTTCGGTCATTTCAAAACCAGTGCAGAAGCTGACTCATAAGAAAATCACTGATACCATAGTGCTAGACCAGGATGAGATGAAAGCATTCACTTAGTTGAGAGAGAGTTTGTGTAGAGCTCCAGCGTTGGGTATGCCTGATTTCACGGAGCCTTTCACATTGTTTTATTATGAGCGTGGTGCATGTTCATTATCTGTCTTGCCACAAGTCCATGGAGATGCTGATCGCCCAGTAGCATATTTTTCAGCTACTTTGGAACCAGTTGCAGAGGCCTTACCAAGTTCTTTGCGTGCAGTTGTGGCAGTTGGTCAAAGTCTTTCACAGTGTGAAGGCGTGGTGATGGGATATCTCCTGACTGTAATGGTCCCTCATTCTATTGAGACTTTACTGACAAGGACGAAAACCCAATACTTGACTGGTGCGAGGTTGACAAGGTACAAAACAAGGACTTTGGGGTCACCAAACATGACACTGAAAAGATGTACAGTGCTGAACCCGGCAACCTTACTTCCGAGCGTAAATGTTGAAATAGAAAAAGAGGAAGATGTTAAACATGACTGTCTCGAGATAACTGATTGTGCACGAAACCGAGACCTGACATTAGAGATACCAGATTGGAAGAAAATGACCAAATTATTTTTCTTGATGGTTCTTGTCTGAGAGACAATACAGGGACACTGAGAGCAGGATATGCTGTGTGCACGAGTACAGGTACCTTGGAAGCTTCCTGGCTTCAAGGAGTGTATTCTGCCCAGGTAGCGGAACTGGTCACCCTTACTAGAGCGTGCCATGTTTCTACTCAGTTGAGAGTTACTATCTATATGGATAGCAAGTACATATTTGGAATACTTCATGATTTTGGTCAATTGTAGTCACAGAGAGGATTCCTGACCTCTTCTGGTTCACCAGAGAGAAATGGTGCTAGAATCAAGTTGTTATATGCAGTACAATTGCCTTAAAAGATTGCCGTACTGAAATGCAATGCACATCTGAAGTCGCATAACTATGTGTCATTGGGAAATGGATATGCAGATCAAATCGCAAGGTATTGAGCATTGTCCTGTATATCATTCAAGGACAAGTGGGAACTGTTGCCTGAAGAAGGCGCAACTTGTACGAGCTATGCATTGAAAGTAATTGACACTTTGGAAGAATTAAAATCTTTGCAGAATAATGTAGACAAAGAGGAAAAACCTTGATGGAGCAAATTGAAATGTGTTCAAAGACAAGATGAATTGTGGGTTTCTGAAAGGGTCAGTTGGTTTTGCCAAATAGCCTGTTGTCTCAAATGGCAAGGTACTATCATGGTCAAGCACATATTGGGAGGGATGCCATGGTTTGTCTGTTCAAGATTGATTGGTTTATCCCAAAGTTTAGACAAGCTGCTGAAGCAGTTTCCCATCTTTGTGTCATTTGCCAATAGTTAAAAGCGGGCAAAGAGACAGTAGTTAAATTGAGCCACATTGGAAGAGCAGGAGGTCCATTCAGCACAATGAAAACTGATTTTATTGAGATGCCTGTGTTTGGAGGTTTGAGATATGTGTTGGTGATTGTTTGCATCGTTAGCCACTGGACTGAAGTGTACCCTAGCAAAACTGCTGCTTAGGGAACTGATACCACGTTTCTGGTTTCTGATCTCTTTAGAATCAGATAGGGGAAGTCACTTCATTAACGAAGTGATTAAATTACTGTGTGCAGCATTGAACATTGAGCAGAAGTTGCATTGTAGTTACCGCCCTGAAGCATCAGGACAAGTGAAGCAAAGGAATGGTACCATGATGTCAAGAACTGCAAAGATGTGTGCAGCTACGAATTTGAAATGGCCTGACGCGTTGCCTTTAGTGTTGATGTCAATGAGAAACATACCTGACAGGAAAACAGGACTGTCGCCTCAAGAGATCCTCATGGGCAGAGCAATGAGGTTACTAGCGGTGCCAGGAAATGCACTTGTCAAGATTACACATGATATGGTTTTGGATTACTGCAAGGGTCTGGCTGATGTAGTCCGCTCTTTTTCTCAGCAGGTGGAGGCCACCACACTGCCACCGATCCATGACTCAGGGCACAAGCTGAGAGCTGGGGACTGGGTTGTCGTCCGAAAGCATGTGAGCAAGACATGTTTGGAGCCTCGTTGGAAGGGACCATATCAAATGGTCCTAATGACTACTACAGCTGTGTAGTGTGCTGGGATCCCGAACTGGATTCACGCAAGTCACACGAAGAATTTGACATGTCCACTGGATCATGAAGAAGCGTTGTTGAGAGTACCAACAACAGTGTGACAAGTCTCAGAGCGGGAAGGAGATCAAAGAGGAACTGAGACCGGACCTAAGCTTGTTGAGGGCGGTTCAGTCATCCCTGTGAGAGACGAGGGTGGAGACCCCAGGAGGGTATCGGAGAGCGTATCTCAACTGAAGCAGCAGGAGAGCCTAGTCAGAGGAGGGCTTTCCCAGAAGCAGGTTATCTTGAGAGACAAACAGAGCAATTGCCAGACCCAGAAGGGGAAGGAGTTGAGGTGGATCAAAGTCAAAATGATCTGACTCCTCTGGAACCGGCTGCAGGTCCGTCAAGAGAAAACACCACAGAGCAGGAAAAGGGTTCAAGTTCAATCTTGAAAAAAATACTGACGAAAGGTCCACTGAAAGGAGATAAGTAGCTGGAGTAGCAAGTGTAAAAAGGGAAAGAGGTGGTTGTCGACCCAACAATAAAGGAAGAAGTAGATACTACAAGGAAAGAAGATCTAAGTGAAGGAGAGCTGAATGGTGATCAAAAACTGAAGAGAAAGAGAATAGCAAGTCAAAGATACGCAGGCCCTGAATGGGTGTATGCAACTACCAATGAATGGCAGCAAGAGTTTGAGGGCCTCATTCCGACCCTGGCGGTTCCGCGGACCACGGAAAGCACCGCCAACAGGCTGGCAGTGCTTCCTGGGCCATTCTGACCGCGGCGGTAAAGCCGCGGTCAGAAAACCGGGTCCGGCGGTTTCCCACCGGATTAACCCCGGTTGGCCCAATCCTCCATGGCGGCGCTGCTTCCCGCCAGCCTGTTTCTGGCGGTTTTCACCGCCAGGAACAGGCTGGCGGGAACGGGTGTCCTGGGGCCCCAGGGGGCCCCTGCACTGCCCATGCCACTGGCATGGGCAGTGCAGGGGGCCCCTAACAGGGCCCCATTAAGCTTTTCACTGTCTGCATAGCAGACAGTGAAAAGCGCGACGGGTGCTACTGCACCCGTCGCACACCTGCAACACCGCCGGCTCCATTCGGAGCCGGCTTCAGTGTTGCAGGCCCTTTCCCGCTGGGCCGGCGGGCGCTCCCTTGGCGTGCGCCGGCCGGCCCAGCGAGAAAGTCTGAATGGCCCCAGCGGTCTTCTGACCGCGGAGCGGCCAATTGGCGGTTCCCGTTTGGCGGGCGGCAACCGCCGCCCGCCAAACTTAAAATGACCCCATACGTCTTTTTGTTTTGATAGAGAAGTTCCAGGTCAATATTTTGAGGTGACGTGAAGAAGGTTAATGAACTGAACTGTTGAAATAATCTGAGAGAAAGTATTTTTGAGAAAGAGATGATTGAAAGTAACAGGAAGCGACATTGATAACCTGATTTGACTTTTAAAACCAGATTTTGACAAAGCTGCTAACCGATTTTGACAAGGAAGCAGGGTTTCTGGAAGTGAAGTTGAACTGCTGAAAGAAGAGTTTCTATTTTTGATTTTTGATGCAAGTTTTCTAAATTCCTTCTGCTTTCTGATTCATTACAGATCATGGCTGACTTCGATAAACAGGGTAGAGATGCTAGGCGGTGTAAATATATGAGCATTGGTTTGGCGATTATGTGTGGAATACTGTTTATAGTGTTGATTGTGGGTATGTCTGTTTTTGATATGAAAAGAGTCAACCATACTTCTGCTTTTGAGACGACTACTGCACTAACGGCATTAGAGAGTTTTAAGTTAGATGAGAAATATTTGCATGATTATACTAATGCGCAGGGAGAACTTTCTTCTAACGTTTTCTAGTGCTTGTTGAGTGAATATGTTGAGACAATGGATGCGAAGAATTGTGTGAGTACACAGATTCCTTCATCAGTCGAGGAAGGAGTCACCTATTATAGTTTGCCTCTACCATACAGGATAAGTTGCAGTCTGTTAATAACAAGATTTTATAACCAGGAGTTAATTCAGTACTTCTATTCGAATCAGGATGTTGTGTTTTCATTTGTTCCTATAATTAGGTATTTGAGTAAAGTAGCAAGGACAATGACATAGTATTAGATGATTCTTTGAACCTACATTGACGTTTGGCTGAGCTTATGCGCATCACAACAATTTGACATGCCTGCTTACACCTTTAGAAAAGAGCTTCTTGGATCACACTGAAGACAGAAGGAGAAAGTAGAAAAAGGCTTAGAGAAAAGGACTTACAATAATGATTATGCTTACAGTGCAATTAAAATGCAAGGGAAATTAGCTTTAGATGCACAACACGTAGGGAAGCTTTGTATATACCGGCCTAAATCGAGCACTGATACTTTACTTGTGGGAACGAGTGAATGCAGGCATGTGTTTTTGTTTCAGAGTAAATGGACATTTATGTTGAATGGGCAAGACCCTGCAATTCCAGGGATATACTATATTTGTGGACTTAATGCTTATTAACGTCTTCCAAGAGGATGGTATGGGACATGTTATTTGGGGATAGTTAATCCAAAGATTTATCAGATGCAGGATTTGAAAAAGTTTCCGAAAGTGACTGAATTCCATCAGAAGAGACAGAGGAGGGAGTCCTCTTCTGCGATAGTGGAAGATATATTTGGAGCAGTGATTCCTTCAGTGGGAGTCCTCCTGAATTTGATTAAGATTCGAAAGTTGTCTACTATTGTGGATAAGATGCTGACAAACTTTTCAGGGGCTATACTCCTGATAGATACTGATTAGCTGTGGATAGTGCTAAGACTCTTCAAAATCGTCTTGCTTTAGACATTCTTTTAGCGAAGGATGGTGGAGTCTGTAGAAGGATTAACTCTAGGCATTGTTGTTCATATATACCTGACAATAGTGAAGAGATACGAGACTTACTAATCTGACTGATGCAAGTGCTGATTTTAAAGAATTGAAAGAACCAGGTGTTTGGGAAAAAGTTGGCAAAGGGTTTGCTTCAGTGGGAAATTGGCTCATCAACATTTGGAATGGGGTTCTATTGAAAATATTACAGGGAATATTAATTGTTGTGGTTTGTCTAATTGGGATATGGGGATTATTCAAATTATGCAAAAAGATCACATTTAAAAGGTCTAAGAATAATCAGAGGAGGAAAAAAAGAAAAGGGAAAGATTTTACTGTGAAAATTCAAGGTGTAGACAAAATTATGAAGAAATTGAATTGTAAAAGTTTGTGGGTGGTACATAGTGTGATGACACATTTAATCATCAGACGAGGGATTGCTAACGCAGGTGTCGTTAATAAAGTTTATTTATGAGTGTTTATGAATTTTGAATAATTATTTTATGTAGAAAATGAATAATGTAGAAAAATAAGGCACACATTTGAAAATGTGACCTCGAAGAATGACCACTAGTGTTCACGAAATGTACTAATTAATGATGAATACTTATGAAATATAGAATAATGTACTAGATTAATGCAGTAATATGTCATATTAAGGTTTATGAAGTATTCTCTAGCTTCATTAATTGTAGGCCTTAACTTAGCGAATGTCGTGGCCTATCTTTCCATGCCTCATTCAGAAGCTGTATTTCTTAGCGGTTAATAAAAATGCTGACCAAGCGAATTAAACTGTGAAATGTCCATTGGTTTGTTAAAAGTGCTTAACACAAGCTAATTGTTAGAACCGACTGCAAGGAGATGATGTTCCTGCTAGTGTAACAACTTATGTTAAATGTGTGTGACGTACTTTTACAGGACGAGAACAATGAAGATACTGACTGGAGCTGAAGATGCAACAATATTGTTACCTGATGAGCCGGATGATGAGAACATCGTAAAGTGGACCCATCAACTGCATGTGAATAGTGAAATGTTAGAATTTATAGATTTGGAATAGAAATATTATTGGGTAAAGTATGAACGTACGATTAACTGACCAATAGGGAATTAGGGGATAGTTTAGGTGACTTTGATATAACAACGTGACAGAATAGAATTATTCAGATCTAGATTGACTTGAGAGGCGAGAGAAGGGACTTTAGGAGAGATTCGAGATTCATACTGACATTGGCCTCATATTCTCTAACTGAGAGCCTCATGCTTTGCTTATCGATTGATGGCCTGAGGACGAACACTGATTCTGCTTTGCTGACCCATACCGAGGATATGTAAATATAATGAAACGTGACTGTTATGCATTTTATGCTTTTTTTTTCTAGGTACCAAATGCGCTGTTTTGACAGACCCATAGCTAGATGTTTTCCAAAGTTGTGTTTCTAAATTGTTTTGCATGAAGCCCAACATGTTGATGCTAATCTGACGTTAGTTAAGGGCCCTCTCATAAATGACTGGCAAATTACAGGGACTAATGAGTGATGAATTACCTTGCTAAATTTCCATGTATGTTATATCTTTGTCGCAACTGACTCTGCTATTGATTTGCACTGAAGCTCTAGAATGTGTTGTGGTTCAAGCCTTGATTAGATTGCGTTTCTTCCACCGCTTTAGACAACGAGTGTTGTTTTTATATGTGTTTTATTTGATTTTGAGATTAATCTACATGACCTTAGCATTGTTAATATAGGGAAATAAACTTACAAAACTCTTATTAAAGGTGTGGTTATTAATGGATGGAAGGTCCTGGTGTGTGACATTTACTGACTCCATTAATTATTGATTTTATTGATTGCAAATAATTATTGATTATTGTGTATTGATTATTGATTATGTACTGGAGCTATGGTAAGAACTTCTTAATTGCGAGTCAAAAGGTTAATCGACCTATTTACCATGATTTACAGAGACATTTATTTGGAACCCCTATCCCTTTGCAAAACAGTTAACAACCCAATTTAAGAGCTGGTAACTGGTTAGTGGTTTGAGACCAATTATAATTGCTAACCACTGACAAACATGCCCCTTCCAAATTGCAAATCTATAATAATTTCTAAATCAGTTTTGCTATTCGGCAAATATTTAAAAATCACTAAATGGGTTTAATACACTAGAAAATATTTACATTGGTCACAACCCTTCTGATTTTAGCAAATTGAAAGGTTTGCAATCCAACAATTGCCTAAGTCAGGAAGGTACATAAGCCCAAATTTATTATGATTTTGTGTCTCCCTTGCACCATGCAAGGGGATGCAAGGGGGCACAAAACCTAGAATGAGATTTACCAAGCAACGCAAGGCCACCTTGTATGGTCCGGCGTTGCTTGGTAAATTTGTATTACCAGCACTGGTAGACCTCGGAAAGTGTCATAATTGTGCACCTTCCCACGAGAAGTGCAACGAGGAGAAATAGCTTTATTTCTTCTTGTTGTTTCTTCTTTCTTTCTGCATTCTGCAGCACACTTAAAAAGAGGAAAAAGCCTCCATGGATTGTTTTTGTGCAGGAAGGTACCCCTTCCCGCACAAATCCAATCTTGCCTGTAATGCAGGCACCTTTGCTCCAAGGAGCCTGGGTGCCTGAGTTGGTGCCTGGATTCAGATTGTGTACTCTTACAGGCAGAGGACAGGAATGCTCCACATCTTGATAAATATGCAGAATTCCTGCCCTCTCCCTTTCACACAGCACAAAGCAGCAAGTTTTACATTGTGTTTGTGGACACGAGAGTTTTTGCCCACTGAAAATGTGAGATTGCAATAAACAGCATGTTAACCCGCAATCAAAAGTGCGCTGTGTAAAAGGCAGAAACCAGTTTTCCTTAGTTGAAGCGTAACAGCAAGATTTAGGGTTTTGCATCTTTCCCAGAAATAGTGGCATTGAAGTATCTTGTGCTGGTATTCGTATTTTCTGTGTCCGCCTCTGTCATTAGCACCTTTGTTCCTTCTGTGGCTAAGACAGTCGTAGCTTTTCTAGCATTTCACATTAGATCAGCTGGTTCCATCTATCCCTGGCATCTGCTTTGCCTTGTTTTCACAAATGGGAATACGATTTTTCTTTCCGTTCTTACAAAATGTAACTCCGAACTCCTAACCTCATCTGTATTTTAACTTTTGCCCCTCATCTTCTTTCCTGCTGCTTTTCTCACAGCAGTGGCATTGTTGCTTTAAATTATACTGCGAAGTTTAGAAAAATACAGGAAGGCAAAGCCTTCCAAAGAAATGGCTGAACTCTTAATGAAATCATGCTCATTTTGAGAACTGCTTTCATTTGTCCTTGGCTCATTATTGCAGAAAGGACTGGCACAGTCATCATTTTATTTAAGGCTAACTGGCTCACCTCACCTTGGCTCCTCGACAGGCCTGATTTCAGCTACAGTTCTGTCTGCCAAATTGTGCGTTCACTAGTGACCTTGTTTGGTTTCTACATTTCCATTTAGACCACCTGCCGTGTGTTAATTAGTTATGGTTTCTTGAGTTTTGTAATATGCAAAACTGTTTTCCCTTCTGTTGGAAATGGTGCTTTTTGCAGCATAATCCCAAAGGTTTTGCCTTACTCCTCCTATTTTTCTGACCTTTTTGTTGGCTTTAGGACTCTGGGCACATTACCACTGCCAATCAGTGCTAAAGTACACGTGCTCTCTCCCCTAAAATATGATATGATTGACTTACATCTGTTTGGCATATATTTCATGTACATGTAAGTCACTTGTAAAGTGGTATACCATATACCCAGGGCCTGTAAGTTAAATACTACTAGTGGGCCTGCAGCGCTGATTGTGCCACCCACAGAAATAGCCTTGAAAACCTGTCTCAAGCCTGTCACTGCAATTCCTGTGTGCACAGTTCATGCCACATTGACTTTGCATTTCAAACTCTTGCCATGGCCTAAACTCCCCTGTTACTACACCTAAGTCGCCCCTAGGTAGGTCCTAGGTATCCCCATGGGCAGGGTGCTGTGTATGTGAAAGGTAGGACATGGACTTTTATTTTTTGCATGTCCTAGTAGTGACAGAGTCAGGGAGCAGCTGGCTTTTTGTTTTTCACTATGTGACGGCTGTTCCTTTCATAGGTTAGCATTGGGGATTCCCTTACATATGTTTGAGTGTATTTTCTAATCTGAAAGGAGTAGCGTTGGCATGCTTGGTATGTTTGGAATGCTAGCGAGAAATCCTGCTTACTGGTGTAGTTGGATTTTGCATTACTATTTTAAAAATGCCACTTTTAGAAAGTGGTCATTTTTCTGTGCTTATAAGTCTAGTGGTTCACAGCCTGAATACAATCCACGTCTAGGGCAGAGTGACAGTTACACTTTGTGCACACTTTCCAGACAGCCACGACACAGGAGGGCAGGAGAGGCCTCTGCATCCATCTGCATACTGAAAGTCTTCTTGGGCTGGGAGAGGGAAATGTCGTTCACACTTTATATGTCAATAGGTTGTGTTCCGCCCTCATGCAAAAGGGTTGATTTATCTGGAGCCAGGACTGGGTTGAAAGGGGTTGTGTTACACTTGAAAAGGTTCCTTTGTAGTACTTGGGCTCTGACCCTCTGTCCCATATTTATACTTTTTTAGTGCTGCGTTTGCGCCTCTTTTTGATGCAAAAAACAGCACAAAGTTACAAACTACAATATTATTTTGCAAGTTTGCGCCGCTTTTGCGTCAAACTGCGGCGCAAACGCGGCGCTAAAAAAGTATAAATATGGGCCTATGTTTTTAGAGCATTTTTTTAAACTGAGACAAGACCTCTGTCAGAAGGACTGCTGCACTGCACAAAGGACTCACCATCAGGACCGCTGGACTAGTTGTGCTGGTCCACCTGCCTACTCCTGCCTGCCTTGTGTATTTGCCAGTGTTCTCTCAGAAGGCCAGCATGGGGCTAACGTGGTCTTACAGTTATCTGGTTCTCTGTGTGTCCTGGTGCTTGCCTTGGAGACTAGGGTGTGCTGTGGAAGCTGCGCATGTTGGGTGCTTCACTAGATTCAAGAACCAGGTGAGTGCTCCATTCTTCACGTCCAACGGGCACCCTGCATGTGGTAAGCACTTTGCTTCGACTTCCTAGTAACAAGTGCACAGCAGCACTTTATATGCACCTCTGGAATGTGGTGAGCACCATGTTTGACCCAATAGCCCCATGCTGCAATGATTCACCTGGGTGAGCCCAAGTACCCTAGAGTCAGAATACTCATACTGGGCTCAGTGTGCCGTGCTGCCTCATGGGAAGCCCCAATCTGCGTGAACTCACCAGGGTTGCCCAGCAACAAGGATTTATCCAGCAACAGCCTTTGAGGATCCCCCTTTTGTAATAAGGACGCTCACACTGCCCTTCTGGACTGCTCTCTTTTGAGAATGTGGGCCCCGTGCACGAGGCCCACCGACTCCACCCAGAGCACGTCACTACCTACCCTACACACAGGGAGACAGGGAGGTGTCCTCCTGCCCACAGCTAAGGGGTGTGGACTTCCCCTGGCAGTGCATGCCTTTCTTTTTGGAAACAGGAAGGATTCCCTCCTAAAGCTGGGATTGGCTTCCAACCATCCACCTTCGCAGCAGCTGTGCTGCATGCTCACGGACAGCTGCCCATGAATTTCCCAAATGTGGGTGGCCTGGAAATACCAAGGGAGGGGTCTCTCACATACAAGACAATAGTAATCCACATCTCCGGACTTTACCTTGGGAGCAGTGGATCTTGTTGGCCGAGATGGGTGAATCCTTGATGGAGGCCACAATCCACCCACACCACAATTACCATATTCATAGTAACAGGCCCACAGGGGCTGCTGGGCCCAAGGATTCAAGCCTGGTTACGACATAAAGCTTCATAAAAGTGCTGGCATGCTGCACCCAATGTGTTTACAGTGATAACTGGTGTTTTAGGTGTTACCTGTTGTATTCCATGTACTAATGCCGTGATAGTTGGGTTCTCAGTAAAATCAGGACAATGAGGATAGTCACAATACTTGTAGAATGTGCATAATTATCATGCCTCGTGTGCTTATGGTGATACTTGGTGATTAGGTGTTATGTCACTACCCCACTGTTGATGTCATGCCCTGAAGTTAAGTTGTATAACATTTGTATTCTTGCACTGATAAGCAAATGAGTACTGCTTCAGTAAATGCATAGTATTTATGGGATTTATGAATAATGTTGTTTTGGTCTATGTTTTCTGTATCATATACATTATATATTTTGATACAATCCTGTGCGGAGTTGTTTTGTGATTTGAAATTCTTTGACACTGAAATCAAATCTATTGTTGAATACCTGTATCCCACGAACTCTGAGTATCAGTGGCCCCATGACACTACAAGAGACTGTACACCCCCCCCATTACCATGCGCTGCAGGAATTTGCCCCTATTTCACTGGAGCAGTCTGCTGAAGCCCTCAGAGGCTGTAAATCAGAGTCTCATGTAGACCCTTGCCCCATATTCTTATTTCCAACAGCAAGCCCAGAAACGCTCCATTAAGTCAGCTTCTAAACGTAGCTGTTAGGTCAGGCACAATCCCCAGTGGCTGGAAACAGACAAAGCTCATTTCTCTTTTTAAAAAAAACATTGGCTGACAAATCCAACCTTGCCAACCTTCGACCAATCTCCTTGCTGCCAGCCTTCACCAAGATATTTGAGAATCTCATTAGCAAACAACTTTCTGCCTACTGAGAGTAGAGCAAGCTACTTCACCCTTCTCAGTCAGGCTTTCGCCCAGGCTTCAGCACTGAGATGACTCGATTGGAGGTGTCTGATACTATTAAGGTAGCGGTGGATCAGGGAAAGCAGGTGTCCTGATTCTCCTTTGAAACAGTCTTGCACACTACACTCCTACATCATCTTGTTGCCACAGGTGTTGTTAGCTCTACGCTGGCCTGGGTCCGCTCTGTTTTGGTAGACAGATCTCAATCTGTTTGGATGGCCCCATTTACCTCCGAAACAAAACCCCTGGGGTTGTGTAGGGGTCTGTACTCAGGCCCACATTATTCAATATTTACATAACCACTCCGGTGGCCTTGATAGACTCATATGGAGTTCAAATTGTATCTTATGCTGATGATGCACAATTGCTCCTCACCATGGATAAAAATGCGCCCAATGCACAGAGCAATTTGAAGACATGCATGTCTGCAGTCTTCCAATGGATGCACAACAGCTGCCTTCAATGCAATACCAGCTAAACAGAAATGCTGCTCTTTGAGATCCAACTACCCAGTTGGTACAATGACCTCTGACCAATTGATGTCCTGCCTCCTCCTGCCCCTACCACTGTGGTGCACAATCTGGGAGTGAAATTTGATAACATTGCATCCTTTGCCCTGCTAAAAAATGCCTTCTACCATATCCCCCTGTGATCCAGGTCCTGATCACCTCAAGACTGGACTTGGCCAACTCGCCAAATTGGCATCTGCCACCCTATTTTTTCAGGAGACTACAGCTGATCCAGTATGCTGCTGCTAGGCTTTCTGAAAGAGCGACACTGGTTGCCTGCCAAAGACCATGTAAGATTCAACAGGCTGGTCCTGACACATAGAGCTTTCCATCACACCGGCCCTCAGTATTTGTCCAACAGATGTATTCCCTACCAACCTCCCAGATCACTCCGGTCCTCCAGGTCCCTGCTTGTAGTGATTCCTAAATTCAGCAGGAGAAAGAGGGGTGGCTGCTCCTACCTGGTTGCAAAGGAGTTGAGCAACCTCCCACTACAGCTCCATGCCACTGAGAACATCTAGGCCTTTAAGCGTTCCCTTAAAACCTGGCTCTTTAGGTCTGCTTTCTAGAACCTCATGTTGGTAGGGGATCAGACTTACTGCCAGCTCTGGGACACTCACTGAGTAGCTGTTGCGCTCTACCAATTCACCCCAATAATAATAATTCACCTTCTACCCTAAAACAATAGACTTACCACCCTATTACCAATAGTCCATTGAATCAGTTGGCTGCACTGGGCCTCTATTTGTCAAGTGCCTTTAAATGAAATGTTTCGGCAACACCCTCCACATTCTTTGTGTCATGGTTATTCTGGCAGCACTAAACTGTTAATTGAGGTTGGGATGTTTGTGGTGAGTCCAGTTAGCTTACACTCCATGAGAGCTTTAGTTGTTTGAATGAGAAGTGCAGTTGCTTAAGCACATTTCTTAGTTAAACACTGCCGTAAAAAGTAACACTTGCAGCTCCGTCCTAACTCATTACAGTTTGGTCTCTCGTGTGTGGTAAACAGAACTTTGACTTTGAATGTCTGCTCCACAGAGAGGAACTACAGGCCTTCAGGATAGGGCTGGGGGTATCCTACTTTTAGAGGATGAACTATATTGAACCATAGCTTTTAAAATCGGGATAAGTGCAGGACACCACTACATACATGATATTACAGTAGTGAGTCGTGAGAATCAAAGCCTTGATTATATTAAGAGTGTGGGTTGTTTCGAGTAGCAGAGGGTCTTTCGAAGCAGAACAGTTCACTTTGTTATTTCAAGAAGGAGACGTTGTAACGACAGAGCATTGCCAAGTGTCACCTTTTATGATGACGGTAGAGATTCTGTCATAGACTGGGAGCACATAAACGGGAATAGGGTGCATGTCTGTAGTGTGCTTCATCTCGCTTTGGTCCTTTTTAGGCATAGGAAGCTCTTGACTCCAAAGGAGATGTTATGCTTGTTAGGCACATTTGGTACTGGATGGAACAGGGGGCACATGCATGTGGCACACTTTAGGCAAGAAAGAAAGGAGTCCTGAGGTGCTAACGTTGTAGTCGTTTTCTTTTTTATCTATGGCTTTCGAGATGTACCTACTTCTTTTGTGGAAAGACTATTGGATAAGGAATACACTGACACACTTTGCCATCACTCTTTTTTTCGGTCATGTATTTAGTTTACGTTTTGTAATCATGCCTTTTCTTCTTAGATCGAATTTCAGCGTTTCATTCCTCTATAAAAGGTGGGTGTAGCGTCACTCAATAAAAAATACATGTCTATGGAGTAGTCAAATGAATCTCTAGGTCAGTCTCACTCCCTGTGGACGTGTTGTGTGTGCTGTACCTTTAATATGATTGTAGTATGCGCTGCTTAAACAGATGCTGCAGCGCTACGCCAGCTATTATGAAGGGAATTTTGCATTGTTTTCCCTGTGCTACTATGTGCGTTATTAAATCTGCAGGAAACAAAAGCTAGAATGAATGACATTATCATTGCTTGTTTTTTTGTGCTTGCATTATTAAATTCAATATCACTGACAAAAGCTTTACTAGTACATTATATACAATAAATGGAAGCCTCGATTGCAAAGGGACACTGCTTTAGTCCAAACGAAGGAATAACCTCAGCAATAATGAGACAAAGTTCACAAAGCGTTACCATTAGGCTTGGATGATATATTGGTAAACATTTTTGAATCTTACAAATGTCCCTTTATGTGATATTTGCAAAAAATACTGACACTTCACATTAGGCTATATCATGAAATTCTCAGCTGCCATAGATGGTTGCTGAAAAAAGATCTCACTCAAGAGACACTTTTCACTTGAGCAATTGTTCTGCCTTGTACCTTTTTCAAACAATATACTCCCTCGCTTTTACATTTTTACCTGAGAAAATGGAATACCGCATTCATATAATTTCACATAATTTTCCAAAGGTGTTATGAAAAACATGATGTAATATCACTGTTAGACCTGGCAATCTTGGCGTGGTATCCCCTGTCTTTTTTGCCTCTGCTTCCCATTTTCTGACCTTGTGCTGGACTCTGCTTTTGCTGTTTTTGGTGCTCTGGGCACTTTACTACTGCTGCCCAGTGCTAAAGTGCAAGTGCTCCCTGTGTAAAATGTATGTGTAATTGGCTTTTCCATGACTGGTACATTTGATTTACTTATAAGTCCCTAGTAACATGCACTAGAGGTGTCCAGGGCCTGTAAATCAAATGCTACTAGTGGGCCTGCAGCACCGGGTGTGCCACCCACACGAATAGCCCTGTAAACATGGCTCAGACCTGCCACTGCAGTGTCTGTGTGTGCAGTTTTAATCTGCAAATTCGACCTCGCAGGTGTACCCATTTGTCAGGTCCACACCTTCCCTTTTTATACATATAAGGCACCACTAGGTTAGGCTCTAGGTAGCCCCATAGGCAGGGTGCAGAGTATGTTAAAGGTGGGACATGTACTGGTGTGTTTTACATGTTCTAACTGTGAAATAGTGCCAAATTTGGTTTTCCCTGTTTCAAGGTCTTCTCTCTCATATGTTAACATGGGGTATGCCTTTAAATATCTTTTAAGTGCAGTTTCCCTTTGTGAGCAGAAAGTGGTGTGGAGTTTGGATTCTCTGAACTCACAATTTCAAAATACATCTTTTGGTAAAGTTGGTTTTTTGATTCTCAGTTTGAAAATGCCACTTTTAGAAGGTGGGCCTTTTCTTGCTTAAACCATTCTTTGACTCTGCCTGTTTGTATATTCCCTGTCTGGATCAGACACCAGTTAGGCTGTTTGTGAATCCCCTCCAGACAGTAACACAAAGAGAACTGGGGCTTAGCCTGCATATCCTGATGGGCCATCTAGGCCAGAGTGGAGAGAGGAGTGGTCACTTATGCCTGAAAGGGCTGTGCCTGCCGTCACACAATGCAGTCTCCAAACCCCTGGTGTGAGTCTGGAGCCTAGGCAAGGCAGGATCTTGTGAACAATAGAGACTTTCAGAAAGGAATATAAGTAGTGGACTCAAAACCCCAGATTTTCAGATTACTTCTGGATTCAAATGGAACCTCGGCCAAGGAGAAGAGCCGAAGAGCAGGAGGAGGAGTACTGCACCTTTGCCTGTGATTGTGCTTTGCTGAGTTGGCCTCCAGTTGCTGCTTCTGCCTGAAAGAGGACAAAGACTGGACTTTGCAGTATAGTCCTGCTTGTGAAGAATCTCCAAGGGCTTAGACTGAGCTTGCCTCCTGTTTTGAAGTTTCAGGGCCAACAAAAACTTCCTCTGCCAGGACTTGGACTCTCTGCTGTGACTCCTACCCTGTCAAGTGGTGCCCTATCCTGTCCCTGGGCCCTTGAAGGTTGAAGCTGGTAGAAAAAGGGCTTAAATCCATGCACAGGAAGCATTGCAGTGAAAAGTTCAATGCATCACCTGTAAAGCGACTGTAAAAATGACTCGCCACTCGCCTTGTGGTTGAAATCAATGCACCACCTGCACAACAGCTGGGAAATCGACACAACACCTGAATTGTGTTGGGGAAACAATGCAACACCCACTTGTGATTGCTGAAAATTATGCAAACCCCACGCAGCTCAGTTTTCCATCACTGTGCATCCGTATTTCTCACGCATCGTCGCCAAAATCAACGTAAACCTCCATGGACCCAAGGTTCCCTGTCTGGAAAACAACACACAGCCTCACTTGCGAGTGAGAAAAATAAGAGATTGCTGACTTTTTTAATGCACGCTCGCCCGGGCGGCTTCATTTATGACACAAACCAGTTACTTTGTGTAACAACAACGTTTCCAATGTTTTCTATGGTGTAAGGTTCTTTTCATTTTAAAAATTCATACCTTGTGTTGGACTTTTTTTCCTATGCAGGGTCATCCCCAGTCTTTTTGTCTCCTTCCTCCTGGATTTTCTGACCTCTCGCTGTTGGCTCTAAGACTATGAGCACTTTATCACTGCTGACCAGTGCTAAAGTGCAGGTGCTCTCCCATCTAAAGTTGGTATGATTGGCTTATACCTAATTGGTATTTAAGTCCCTTGTACAGTGGTATCTCTATACCCAGGGCCTGTAAATTAAATACTACTAGTGGACCTGCAGCGCTGTTTGTGCTACCCACTAAAGTAGACTTTCAAACCTGTCTCAGGCCTGCTAGCGCAGGGCCTGTGTGCACAGTTTTCTGCCACAGGGTCCTGGCATCTAAATTTACTTGCCAGGCCCAGAACTCCCCTTTTACTACATGTAAGTCACCCCGAAGGTACGCCGTAGCTAGCCCTATGGGCAGGGTGCCATGTATGTAGATGGCAGGACATGTGCCAGGTTGCGTGGCATGTCCTGGTAGTGACAAACAGCCTAACTTGGTGTCTTACTGTTGTGAGTGCCGCCTTCTCATAAGATTACATTAGAAATGCCCTGCCTTATGTGTAAGGGGAATTGTCTGATTTATGAGGGGTAGCGTAGGCATGTTTGGTATGGTGATAATAAATGCTGCTTACTGGTGTGGGTATATTTTTTATTACTATCACAGAAATGCCACTTCGAGAAAGTGCACATTTATCTGTGCTTATGACTCTGGTGTTTTGCAGCTTGACTCCAATCCACGTCTGGGCAGAGTGACAGTTGGGGCTTTGTGCATACTTTTCAGACAGCCTGTACACAGAGAGGGTGGAGGTGTCACAGAGGTGCATTTGCATACTGAATAGTCTTCCTGGGCTGAGAGAAGGGAGAGGTGGGGCACACCTACATTTGTAAAGGCTGTGCCCTGGCCTCACACAATAGGGTCGTTAACCCCCCCACTGATGTTTAGAGCCTGCGCTGAAGGAGAGAGGGGGCACTCCCAGAACCAGTTGTAACTGGCTGGAACCTCCTCTCCCTGCCATTGCAAAACATTGTAAAGACTGAGTATAAGTACAGGGGAATTTTCCCCACAATCTGAAGACTCTTGGAATCATCTTTGAACTGGACACAGAAGTGCTGGAAGAACTCACCAGGAACCACCATGGACTACTGATGCTGTGCTGACCTGTGACCTGCTTGGTCACTGAAGAGGACTTTACACTTGCTGCAGACTCCTTGTGCTGGCCTGTTGTTGGGCCCTCCACCGGTGGGCCTTTCCTTGCAAACTTTGCTCCCAAGGGGTGCAGGGTGCTGTGGCCCCTGACCCCTGCATTCACCCTAAAGCACGAGGGGTGCTTCACCTTGCCCAGGAGCTAAGCACTTGGGAAAGCGCTCCTTTAGGGGATTTTCTGAGCGCTTTGAAGTGCTCCCAGTCGCTGGTGCTTCGCGCTGTTAAAACACGCTATTTTATTTTTGCCCGAAGAAATCACTGCTGCAGCCCGAGGGAAGTTGCTGCACTAAGCGCGAGTGAGCACGCTGCTCTGTTCCCCTGGGGCATCAGAAGAACCCACTTACAGCCAACTGGAAGCACAAGCACTCCTGTCGCGCCCCCGGTGTGAAGCGCGATCTGTGGAGCGCCCCCAGGGCACTGGCAGGCACCGACTTTGGTGCCTGCCTCCTTTCCGACGGCCGGATGGGCAGCCGAGTGCTGTGGGAACCGTGGGCTGGGAAGGAAGCCTCATTAGAGGCTCCCTCGTCCCACCAGGACCATTTCTGGAGGACTTCTGCCGGGTAGGGGGAAGGGAAGCCTCACCGGAGGATCCCCCTGCTTCCCCAACGCCCAGACTTCCTTGTGTGGCCCTGTGCGGGCCAGTATTGGTATTTTTGATCTCCCCCACAGCAGAGGGCCAGGACAGGCCTGGGGGAGACCCTAGGCGATCATGGGCCCCTGGAGGGGCCCATTACAAAGTTAGAGGGGGTGCGTGTCACCCCCATCCTCCCCCTTTTTCCCGAGGATGTTGACCCCCCCCTCGTGAGGGCTGGTTGAGGCCTGGTGGGGCACTAGTGATCACGGGTCCCCAGAGGGGCCCATCCACATAAGAGAGGAGGTGTGTGCGGCCCTCTTCTGGCCAAAGGATAAGGGAGGGCCCAGTTTTTTTTAATCTTCTAGGCACTAGAGGTGCCTCATCAGACAAACAGGTATTCCCTACCAGGAACTATATACTTATTTCAAAGTTTTTGCTATAGTCTTGAATATATATATTGCCTACCTGTGTTTTGATGTATGGATATATGTATGAACATGTTCCTATTATGGGCATACCATACTAATGTGGTTTAGGACTTGCCATATGTTTTCTAATGTTCCTACTATGGACGTTTATGATATTCCTATGACAAGTGCTTTGGTGTAGTAACGTGTTTCCTTCCTACTGCTTATGTTGCAGAATACTGAGTAACCTGTGTGTTATATGTGACTACTACTAGTTTGCAGAGTAACTAATGTGTAACGTTCTGACAATTGCTAAGGTAGCAGGATAGTACTGATATGTGATGTTTGGTCTAATAATTGTGTTGTGTACAATACAGTATATTTTCGTATAATCTGGTGTTGTGTTTCCTTTGTGGTGGGGATATTGCATCACGTGTATTGTGTGTGTTGTGCAAACGCTTTACACATTGCCTCTGGGATAAGCCTGACTGCTCGTGCCAAGCTACCAAAGGGGTGAGCAGGGGTTATCTTGGACGTGTAACTCCCTTTCCCTGACTAGAGTGGGTAGGTTCTGCCTGGCTGAGGTGCATACCCTAGCCAACCAGAAACCCCACTGCTAACACCTTGACTTGTTTATGTTGGTTTTTTGTCGTTCTGGTCTTGTTTGTTTTAGATAAATATTGCCTATTTTTCTAAACTGGTGTGGTGTCAATTTTGTAGTATTTTTACTGTATTTCTGTGTGTTTTGGTACAAAAATGCTTTACCCATTGCCTTTGAGATAATAAGCCGAACTGCTTGTGTCAAGTTACCAAGGGGGTGAGTATGTGTTATCTAAGTGTGTATCTCCATTGCCCTGAGTAGAGTGAGGGTCCCTGCTTGGATTGAGTGCAAACTGACTGCCAATCAGAGGCCCCATTTCTAAGAATCACACATTACTAATTGAAATTAATATGTTCTTATAGTTTGTGCCACAATTTACCATTACCTTGTAAAATCATGTCTGTTGTTATTTTAATGTTTCCACTTTTGCCCTGTACTTTGATAGAAGCCATGAAGAAAGAAGTTAATAGAGAACTGCACCAATTTATAAATTATGCTGTCCCTTTGCTTTTTCTGTGCATTCGGCTTGGGAGAGCAGGGTTATGGTAAATGCCCGATATTTTAGGCCTACGTCAAAAGCAAATAGTTTCGTGTCTTGTAATAAAATCAGCACTGAAAAGACACCATGATTGTGAAAGATGAGTGCACTGAAGAGGAAGTGTGTTTTATTGGCGGAATTACTTCAGTATCAACTTAGGCTGTGCTTCTATTGGGTTTTTCGTTTAATATAGTACGAAACCCTGAACAGCTGTCAAATCTGCTGGATGTACGTGTTTCACCCTTTTACTACAAAGAATCACACATAAACTTTCAAAGAGGGTTCAATGAATTTTCAGATGCACACCCTGCCTCAAGCTGTTACTCACCCCTAGAAATGAATTAGGTCAAAAACCAATGCAAAACCTGCAGAAAATTTAGTAGCTGTTAAAAAAAACGGGGACAGCCAATCAGGAGGTGTTCTGCACAGGATGGAATTCTGTCTGAAAGTGAATGCTCCTGGGCAATGGTGCCACCAATCAGTAGATGCTTTTCAAGGGTGAATGAAACAGTTTGCTTCAAATCAAAACCACGTTTTTAAAGACATCTGAAACAGTTTCAAACTAACTTCTGCTTTTAAATGGCAACGCTCATGAAACGTGTTTGCCAGTCTTATTTTAGTTCAGCATCAGTTCTTTAAAGGAGAAAGTAAACATTGTTCATTAGGTTTCAGGCAGCAGAATTGTGTGTCAAGATTGATTGTGCACATGAACCTCTGATGAGATAGAGCAATAACACAACATATCGACACAATATAACCTCAAAAGCTTATCGTTGCATTATTGTAGCATAACAACAGCTATACAGTACAAAACAAGACAACAACGTAACCAAAACAACCTGCCAATAAACTACAACAAAACAACAAGCCACTACAACACACCACCACAGAAATAGCACGGCAAAACAACCCAAACACAACATTGCACATCAACCTAGCACAGTGTAAATGTATGTGGCTAAATCACAAATGTGAGTACGGGGTTCTGGTAACGTAAGTGGGTCCGAAGTGTACTAATTGTGACACTAGACCACTCGTATACCTCGACTAGAGGTGAAAAGAGGGTGCGCTGTGAAGTGGTGTCAGGTCTAAGGGGGGGGGAAGGGGAATTTCCTTTACGGACTAGGTGGTCTCACACACTATGTAGTGTCATGCTTCATCATAGGACCACCTAGCCCCACCCAGGTAGGACAGTGCCACCTGGGCGGACTCAACCTCGCTGTTAAAGGAACAGGAGGGAGTGCGTAAATTTATTTAATTTCTGGAAAATGGGATCCAGCTATGCTAGGGAAATAAAAACACCTACTCAGATACCCGAGTAAATTTAATGGAGGGTTCTGTGTGGTGTGATTAAAAAGGAATGGGGAACCGGTGTGAGAGCAATGACTCACAAGGTCATCTGTCTAAAAGGAGTAGCTGACATGTTTCTGCCCTTATGATTGAGCTATGGAGGGTCTCTGGGCATTCATCAGGGCGTTGGATCCCTGTTGCAAATGCTTCTTAAGCTCTGCAGCAAAAATCACATTGCTCTCACACCGGTTCCCCATTCCTTTTTAATCACACCACACAGAACCCTCCATTAAATTTACCCGGGTACACCGACTGCCAGGACAGAAACATCAGTCACCACGGTGGTAGCTGCCTACAGCCAGACGGAAGACAAAGTTCCTCCCACCATATTATGACACTACAATCCACCACCTTTTCCAGGGCAGTACCAATGCCATCAAAAGCCTGGTGGAAACAGAGCACAAATGTCAAAGCACTCACCATTGGAGACACAGGGAAGAACCACACCGCCATGGAACCTGAACTGCAAGTCTTCCCGTTGATCTTCTATGTTATGCTCCACCTAGAACACCAACGCCGGCGAAGACGACGACAGTGAGTACAGCCACCTAGCACACAAGGGAGGGTGGGAGGAAAAAGAGAGTGACACCCACAACACACACGCCAAACACAATCAGATGCATTACAAAAACAATTTTACCATGAAAAACTACAGAGTAATGCAAGGACAACAGGAATTGACGAAAGAGATTTTAATCAGTCCAACAATAAAATCAACAATCTGATTTGGCCATGAAACAGATATGTACACTTGATTAACAAAGGGACACTGCCCAGTCCATAGTTCAAATGGCCCACATGGCCACAGGGCACAGTCCAAGGCCCCACTCAAATCCTGCAACAATCCGGATAGAACACTGCAGGGGCATCAGTTGTCAAATAGGCAGGCACCTCAGGGGTAGGAGGTGCACCTCAGACAGATGTGGCAACAAGCCCACTGGTTCTGGAGGGGGTAACATGCCCATTGCTCTTTGTCCTGGAGAGTGCAAGGCCACAGTCTCTCAAGTGGATGTCTTCCCCACTGGTTCTGGAGGGGGCAACATGTCCATTGCTCTTTGTCCTGGGGAGTGCAAGGCCACAGTCTCTGAAGTGGGTGTCTTCCCCACTGGTTCTGGAGGGGGTAAAATGCCCATTGCTCTTTGTCTTGGGGAGTGCAAGGCCACAGTCTCTCAAGTGTGTGTCTTCCCCACTGGTTCTGGAGGGGCAACATGCCTTGTGTACTGTCCTGGTGAGTGAAAGGCCACATTCTCTCAAGTGGGTGTCTTCCCCATTTGTTCTGGAGGTGGCAGGCCTCACAGTAGTCCCTGGAGGCTGGACTACATGGCGTCCACCGGTGGTGACGGTGGTGGATGTGGTAGGCTCCTGGTCAGCCCCTGCACTCTTTGATGGCTGCACTGTGGTGATGGATGTGGGAGGCTTCGGGTCAGCCCCTGCACTCTCTGATGGCTGCACTGTGGTGGTGGTTGTGGGAGGCCCCTGGTCAGCCCGTGCACTCTCTGATGGCTGCACTGTGGTGGTGGATGTGTGAGGCTCCTGGTCATCCCATGCACTCTCTGATGGCTGCACAACAATGGCTGGTGGTGGGGGCCCTGTGACAGCTGCTGGTGGGGGCAGTGTTTGCCTAACAGCTTCTGCTGGCGTAGATTGACTCCTCTTCTCCTGGTCATGGGTTGGGGATCCCTTACCATTCCTGGCAGGGGTGGATGGGCTCTTCTCCCCTCTGCATGCTGCTGTAGGCTCCATCCCCTTCTTTCCAGTGGAGGCTCCTTCCCCTTCTTTCCAGCTAGTATAGGTTCCTTCCCCTTCAGTATTGTTGGTCTGGAATACTTACCACCACTAGTAGGTGGTGCTACCACTGGCCCCGGAGACTGTTTGGCTGAGTTGCTGGGCTGGGTCCTTTCTACCCTGCCCATACGTGCAGGACAGGGGGATAGGGAAGAGGTCAATCGTAGAAAGGAAAAGCTTTTTAGGGACGTTGATGTGGGAGGAGGGAGGAGTAATGGGAGTGGAGGATGAGGGAGCAGTTGTTGGAGGTGTATGTCTACTGGATTTGGGTACAGGTGCATGGGCTGCATGCTGTTGTGAGGTGGATGGATGTTGGGTGTAGGAGTGCTTGTGTTTGTGTCCTTTAGGAAGGGGGACAGATAAGATAGGAGAGGACACAGGGGACGTGTGCATGGATGTTGTGGAGGTGTCTGCCAGTGAGGTGTGTGTTCTGCTTGGTGTGGTGATGATGCTGGTAGTGGATATTGATGTAGTGCATGCAGGTGTGAGTGAAGACATAACTGGGTGGGAGGTGGAGGAGGAGGGGGAGACATTGGAGACAGTGGATGTTGTCGTGTCTGCAACTGAATGGTGTTTGTGTGAGTGCCTGTGGGATGAAGTGTGGTGCTTGAGTTTGCCTGTGGCACTCTTGGGTGTTATATTATATGTATGTTCGTTTGGCTATGTGCTTGGTCTGGGTTGGGGTTGAGGAGAATCGGACTAGGAAGTGGAAGTTGGAGGGGGACGGCTGAAACAGGGACAATGGCTGCCATCAGAGAGGAGGCCAGAACCTGAATCGATCTCTGTTGGGCCGCCAATCCACTGTGAATGCCCTCCAGGAATGCATTGCATTGCTGCATCTGGGCTGCCAGCCCCTGGATGGCATTCACAATAGTTGACTGCCCTACAGAGATGGATCTCAGGAGGTCAATAGCCTCCTCACCCAGGGCAGCAGGGCTCACTGAGGCAGGGCCTGAGGTACCTCGGGTGAGGGAGATGCCCTCCCTCCTGGGTGAGGGGGCGCGGGCAATGTGCTGAGGGGCTCATGGGAGGGTACGGGGCGGTTGTACCTGCAGCTGGGGTGGTCACAGAGGTGTCTGCCACCAACCAGGGAGCTCCCATCGGTGGAGGTATTAGAGTCTGTGTTGTTCCCTCCAGTCTCCACTGTGGTGCTCCTTTCCCCTCTGTCCCACTGGTGCCCTCAGCATCGGTGGACTTTGCCTTCAGTGTCCTGTGGGATGCAGCTCTCTCTGTCACCAGTACCTCTGCTCCTCCACCAGATGATGCTAATGCACATAAGGACAGGATGACAAAACAAGAAAGGGTGGAGAGAGACAAAGGATACACTGGGTCAATGACTGCACCAACACCACCATTGGCGTACACAGCTCCCTCACACACAGGGAGCCGGCCTACGCACTATGCATGGCACTACCAGTGAAATGGCCATTCACCAAGGAATGAGGAGGGGCACACACTGCCAACTGCAGCACACATGGGACCCACGCAGCCCTGCCCAGAAGTGAATACTAACAAGCTAGGTAATCAGTATTTCACATTCAAACCCTTAGCCACCAGAGGACCTATGCTGCTATGTCTGGTCTGGCCTAGGGGCCCACTGACACACAACCGCCACCCGGATACCACCCCACCAGCCGTAAGTTGTCATGATAGCCACTGTACTCACCCCCTTGTGGCTGCTGTGATGCCCTCAAGCACCCATCAAACTCAGGGTAGGCCACCGCCAGTATGCGGGCCAACATGGGGTCAGGGTCTGATGGGCACCCCTTCCTCGTTGGGAGGCCATTCCCAGCTGGGCCTCCGCAGTTTTCTGTGCCCAGCGTCTCCGGTCCTCCCACCGTTTGCGACAGTGGGTGCTCCACATGCCATAGACCCCCAGGGTCCGCACCTCCGTGGCGATGGCATGCCATATACCCTTCTTTTGATGGGTGGTGACCTGCAGAGGCAATACAAACAGGAGAACACCATTAGACAAACAGTCCAGCCTGTCACACAAATGGCCCACCATACCCGTATGCATCACCATTGGCACACACATAGACCAGCCCACAACATGTACACTGCCAAGAGGACATCCACCCCCCCCCCCCTTACACGAGGCCTTCACACACAACTCGATGCCTTCATGCCATTTCTATGAGTACTGGTGTATTCTGTGTGGCACTGGCATGCTGGCATTACCCACTTCTTTGCCCTACTTACTGTTACCTATGGATATGATTTTTGCAGATCTTGGTGATATGACAACATTCTCCTGGTGTGATCACAACAGCCACCTACAGGTCAATAATTCTATGCTCATTCTATGTACAGTTCATTTGCAATGGTTGTAGCTGTTTCAATCAATACAAATTTTGAATACATTAAATACTTGTAGTCGAGTTTTATCCAAGGGTGTTTATTGTTATGCTAACATATTGAGGGGAAAGTGTAATGGATAGGGCTGATGATGGAGGAAAGTCCAGGGTATTGTTTCAGTCTGTTTGTAGCACTGGTGCACTGTCCATGGGGACATAGGAAGGGGAGCAATGGCAGTACAAGGTCGACAAGGTGACTGAGCAGGACACAAGAGGGACAATCAGGAGAGTCTAATTTCCTGGCGGTGGTCTTGGCAAGTGTCTCTGGCTTCTGTCTGGCTCGCAGCGAACATTTCAGGGTAGATCACCTTCTGCAGGGGGAGGGGTGCTGATGGCCTGTTGGTCCTGTGGCACGGCCTCATGGCCACTAGCGGCAGCGGAAAATGGAGGGCTGTTCAGTTGACTGGCTAGTGGCAGGGGCCCACTGGTGTGCTGTTGCCTACCTCATGATGTTGACCATGTCGTCCAGCACCCCTGCTATGGAGATCAGGGTGGTTGGTGTTAATGGCCTGCAAGTCCTCCCTGATCCCCTGATACTGTCCATCATGCAGGTGTCTGTTCTCCTTCACGTTGTCTAGGATAGGGCCCATCGTGTCCTGGGAATGTTGGCAGGCTCCTAGGATCTTGGAGAGTACCGCCTGGAGAGTCAATTCCCTGGACGTGTCCACCCCCTTGTGCACAGCAGTCCTCACAGTGTCCCTGTGGCTTGTGCCTCTGTCCCCTGAACCGTGTGCCCACTGCCACTGACCCCAGGTCCCTGATTGTCTTGTGTATGAGGCGTGGCCAGGGGTCCCTGTACAGGTGGGCACACTGCTGATTGACGTGCCCTGGGTACAGAGGTGTGGGTATGCTGGGTGGGTGCTGTGGTGTTGGATACTGATGGGGGAGGCTCTGTGGTGATCTGTGGCTGGGCTTGGTTGACCTGATGTCCAGTGGTCCCTGATGGTTCAGGTAGATCACCCAGATCCTGAAGTCCAGAGTTACTGTCATCACTGTGGGCCTCTTCTGTTGGGGGACTGGATAGTCGTGGCACCTCCTCTCCAGTGACATTGTTTGAGGTACCTGTGGGGATGTAAATGATGTATAATGCTTCATGTGTCTGACATTTGTACTTCTGTAGCTTCCCCTCTTTGGTTGTTGTTCCGCTGCCAGCTTTTGGTTGTGTATGTTGGTGTATTGTGGTTCTGTTAGTTTCCTTATGCTGGGCATGCTTTGGTGATGAGTGTCCATGTATGGTTGGGAGGGGTGTCCATGCATTGGTACAAAACTTAGGGCTTGGCATTGGGATTAGTGAGATGTGATGGTGGAGTGTGTGGGATGTGGTGGAGTGATGGAAGTGAGGTTGAGGGTGTGATATGGCATGCAGGTATGGGGGTGATAATTGTTAAAAGTAGACTTAACAGTGTCCAGTCCTCCTCCAACTCAAGTGAGACACTCAGGATGTAGTATTGCCAGTACCTGCTCATCCCATGCAGTGAGTTGTGGGAGAGGATGTGGGGGTCTACCGCCAGTCCTCTGTTTGGGGAGCTGGCGTTTTACTGCTATGGAACGTACCTTCCCCGTATGTTGTTCCACCTCTTCCTGATGTTGTCCCTTGTTCTTGGATACTGTCCCACGGCATTGACCCTGTCCACGATTCTCCGCCATAGCTCCATCTTCCTTGCTATTGATATCTTCTGCACCTGTGCTCCAAAGAGCTGTGGCTCTACCCTGACGATTTCCTCCATCATGACCCTTAACTCCTCCTCTGTGAAACGGGGGTGTCTTTGTAGTGCCATTGGTGTCATGTGGTGTGTATTGGTGAGGGTGTGTTGGGTAATGTGGTGGGGTGTGTAATGTGGAGTGCGTGAGGGGTGTATGGGTGTGAATGGTGTGCGTATCTAGTTGTCTCTGTGCTGTTTGTGTCAATCTCCTGGTATTAATTGTTGCTGGTAAAGGGTTGTGGGTACTGTGGGTGTGTGTTTTATAGTGGTGTGGGTGTGGTGTATATGGGTGTCAGGTGTGTGTTGTTTGAATTGTCCAATGTAGTGTTGTTTTGTATGTGGATGTCCATTCTGAGTGTGGCGGTATGTACCGCCAATGGTTTACCGCCGTTGAATGTCCGCTGTAGTGATTTGTGGATTATAATGTGATTGGCGTTGTTGTGTTGGCGTAACGGTGTGGGTTTTGGGACCGCCAGTTTATCACTGACCTTTGGTCTGGTGGATTTGTGTATGTGGCTGTATTCTGTAAGATTGGGGGGGTCATAATATGGTGAATGGATATTCGCCAGCGCGGCGGTAAGTTGGTGGCCATCAGAACGGCGGTAGGTGCCATTTACCGCCAATGTCATAATGAGGGCCTATATGTACACGTATTCCATGGCAATATTTGTCTAAATTACTTTTATAAGGCACAGTGTTTGACTAGTCACCCCATAATGGGAAGTCATTCTGGTATTATGTCTGATGGAGCTCCCACTCTATTTTGAAGGACAGGATTCTGAAAACAGAGACTAAGCGGTTGAAAGAATAATCTCATAATAGAGGCATGTTTGCCACTAGGGCACAGGTCGAAATTGTGCCATATTTGTTCCAGAACCAACATTACTGTTGTCTTCTGAGGTAATTGTTCTTTATCAAACTCAAATGGTACACTCAAAAGTAAGAGATATGATTGAGAAAATTAAAGTGAGGGAGATATACCTCTGCAATGTAGGCAAGTTTAAAAGTAAGCATGTGAACTGAGGAACATTTTGAACCATCAGAAGAATTAAGATCAGATGGAGGAACACAGTTTTTTCTGATAAACCTTGTGATTCTGTAAATCCCTAGGCTTGTTATGAGAAAATTTGTTTTTTGGATGTCCTAAGGGACCTCTTCCCCTTTGTGAATGGTAAATAAAATGCATCTTTCACATCAAAAGGTGCATTTAAAAAAAAGAATCCTTTATTAAAAAGTAAGCACAGGCATAGTGGTCCACTGACCCCAGCAGGCCACCATCCTTGTGATACCAGCAGATCATAATGGGTCAGAATTTGAGACATACCTCAAAAATATGCATGAGGCAGGTTGAATTGAGACCTACTGTGATACAATACTTTGTGAACCAACCAAATACTACACAGTACCATAGGATTCCAAAAACATCAATGTGTAAATTGCCACAATTTTTTCTGAATCCTTTTTTAGTACATCTAGTCCTAAAAGCAGTAGCGGAAATGTACTACTGAATATAAAAGAAACATACACATGCAAATTAGCCTCTAAAATGTGAACATGCGTTCACACCTTGCCCATGGTATTGGGTTATATCTTTGCAGTTAGGTTTGCTTGAAGTAGCAGCCACCATGTTACCATTGTGATCAAGGAACATAGGGCCATATTTATACTTTTCGTCGCACAACTGCGCCAACGCAGTTGTGCGTCAAAAAATGTAACGACGGCTAACGCCATTCTGAAGCGCCATGCGGGCGCCGTATTTATTCAATGACGTTAGCCGGCGTTAGCCGGCGGAGCTGCCTGGTGTGCGTAAAAAAAAATGACGTACACCAGGCAGCGCTGGCGTAGGGGAATATGGAGCTTGGGCGCCAAAAAATGGGGCAAGTCAGGCTGAGGCAAAATTTTCGCCTCAACCCGATTTGCGCCATTTTTTTTTACTCCCAACCCCCATTGAAATGACTCCTGTCTTAGCAAAGACAGGAGTCATGCCCCCTTGC
The DNA here is from genome assembly GCF_031143425.1 of Pleurodeles waltl. Lineage (NCBI taxonomy): Eukaryota > Metazoa > Chordata > Amphibia > Caudata > Salamandridae > Pleurodeles > Pleurodeles waltl. Next base: position 734,254,842 of record NC_090439.1, on the reverse strand, counting down.
CCAATGGCCATGCCCAGGGGACTTCTGTCCCCTGGGCATGGTCATTGGGCATAGTGGCATGTAGGGGGGCACAAATCAGGCCCCCCTATGCAACAAAAAAAAAAAATAATTACTTACCTGAACTTACCTTAAGTTCCCTGGGATGGGTCCCTCCATCCTTAGGCATCCTCCTGGGGTGGGCAAGGGTGACAGGGGGGGTGCCTGGGGGCATGGGAGGGCACCTCTGGGCTCCTTCCGAGCCCACAGGTCCCTTAACGCCTGCCCTGACCAGGCGCTAAAAAACGACGCAAAAGCGGCTGGACGTCATTTTTTTTTACCCGCCCACTCCTGGGCGTCATTTTTGCCCGGGAGTGTAAATACGGCGCACATGCCTCGGAGTCAATTTTTTAGACGGGAACGCCTACCTTGCATATCATTAATGCAAAGTAGGTGTCCACGCTAAAAAATGACGCAAACTCCATGGACTTTGGCGCTAGACGCGCCTAACGCCAGAGTATAAATATGGAGTTCGTTTTGCATCGAATTTGCGTTAAAAAAAACAACGCAAATCCGGCGCAAACGGAGTATAAATGTGGCCCATAATATCTAGTTCCCACAGACGAAGGTCTAGCAAAGGTCAGTATATGTGCTAACTTATTAAATTAATAGAGCTTTAGTAAATCTCAAAAAGAGGACTTTGTGAAGAAGAGACTGTTTTTGTCCCTCTCTTTAAAAATTAGTCTTTCTCAGTTTAATAACTTGATGATTGTTAGACCTGGCAGCCTTAGGATGGTCATTCCCCAACTTTTTGCCTGCCTCCCTCCACTTTTCTGACTATGTGTTTACTAGTTTTAGCACTCTGTGCACTTTTACCACTGCTGTTCAGTGCTAAAGTGCATATGCTCTCTCCCCTAAACATCGTAACATTGAGTCCTACCCAAATGGCATATTGAATTTATCTGTTGCCCCTTACTTTGCACTACCTGTCCTCAGGGCGTGTAAAGTAAATGTTACTACTGGGCCTGCAGCACTGATTGTGCCACCCACATAAGTAGCCCCTTTACCATATCTAAGGCCTGGTATTGCAAGGACTGTTTGTGCAGTTTCATTGCCACTTCAACTTTGCATTTCGAAAAACTACTTGCCAAGCCTTAAACTTCCCCTTTTCCATATATAAATCACCCCAAGGTAGGCCTTAGGAAACCCATAGGACAGAGTGCTATACAGGTAAAAGGCAGGACATTTACTTATGTGTTTTACATGTCCTGGTAGTGAAAAACTCCTAAATTTGTTTTCCACAACTGTAAGAACTGCTCCTCTCATAGACTAGCATTAGAACTAGCATTAGAACTGTCCTCATATACTCTTAAGTGGAAGATTCTGATCTGGAAGGAGTAGACATGTCTTGTTTGGTATTGCCAGACTGGTAACAGAAAATCCTTCTTGCTGGTGAAGTTGGATTTAATATTACTACTTTAGAAATAAAACTTTAAGATAGTGGGCATTTCTCTGCACTTACTGCCACCTGTGCCTTACAGCCTGTCTCCAATCCACGTCTGGTCTGTGCTGGTTGACAGCTCCCCTTATGCATTCCACCTAGACAACCAAAAACACAGGACACTCAGACACATCTGCATTCATCTGCATACTGAATGGGTCTTCTTGGGCAGGAAGGCTGGAGGGGCTCACACTTACATTTCGAAGGCCAGTGGTCTGACCTCACACAAAGGACTGATAACCCCCCACAGGGATCCTAGCAGATAGGACTAGGCTGAAAGTCGAATGTGTGCACTTCAAACCCACTCTTTGAAGTTTCCCCCACTTCAAAGGCAGTTTTGGGTTTATAAACTGGGTGTTTGAACCCACCAAATCAGACACTTCTGGAGCTGCACCTGCACCCTGTCAGAGGAGCTGCCTGGCTGCCCGGCTGCCCAAAGGACTCATCTGGACTGCTTTGCTGAGAAGGACTGCTGCCCTGCTTGTTGGCCTGCTGCCCTGCTGGCCATTAGCTCTGTTGTAAGGACTCTGCCTTCCTCCTGAAGTGCTCTTCAAGGGCTTGGATTGAGCTTGCCTCCTGGTTCTGAAGTCTCAGGGCCAACAAACACTTCACCTCTGCAAGAAACTCCTTGTGCGTCAAAAATCGACACAAAACCTGCATCGCAGCTGGAAAATTGCCGCTCCGCCGACCGGAAGGATGCAGCACCGACTTCCCAACGGAGAATTCAACGCATCGCCTGCTATGCGATGGAAAATTCAACGCATCGCCTACCAGATCGACATAGCGCCTGCTCCTTCTACCAGAGTATCAAGGATTTTCAAAGCATCGTTCCTGTTCGTCAAAATACCCCTGCATCACAGTAATGAACCAAGACTGCGTGCCAGAAAAATGAAACAGCATGGAAAGAAACAACACATCGTCTGTGCCACGCTGGAAAATCCGATGCCACACCTTATTTTTCCACGCATCTCCTCCTCTGCAGTACCCATACATTGCTATTTTTGACGCATCCCAGGTACTGTGTGCTACAAAGGAACAACTATTGATTTCTAGAGATTGAGACACTTTTAAACCTTTTAAAAGTAATATTTCACCTTGTGCTTATAGGATCCTTGTCGTTATTGACTTTATTTTATTCAGATAAATATTATCTATTTTTCTAAACCTGTGTGGTGTATTTTTGTGGTGTCTTCACTGTGCTACGGTATGATTTATTGCACAAATACGTTACACATTGCATTCTAAGTTAAGCCTGACTGCTCAGTGCCAAGCTACTAGAGGGTGGGCACAGGATAATTTGGATTGTGTTGTGACTTACCCTGACTAGGACTGTGGTCCCTACTTGGGCAAGGGTGTACACCTCTGCCAACTAGAGACCCCATTTCTAACAATGATGTCCTAGTGTATTTATGGATATGCAAACTGACAGATTTCTGCACAGTTTTTTGAGTTCAAGGGGTCGTTTCACCAAAAAGTTGCAAATATGTGTTGCTGGCTATTGCCCACAAATTGCTTTTTTGTTTTGTAGTGAATCCTACTTCATTTTAATGAGATAACAGGAGTTAGCTTAACGTTTGGCTTGCAGACTCATGCCCCCGCCACCTAGTGACTTTTAACCTACTTAGCTTGCTCTGTCTTAGCACATTGAATTATTTATTTCTTCTAAAATGGCTGCCTTGTTTAGAGTTAGGCCACTTGTTGTGAGTTACATTATCAGTGTCACCGCGCTAAGGCATCAAGAACAAGCACCAAAGACAAACAAACGGTAGGTGTTCACACTTAGGGATTTTCCCTCTCTATACTTTCGAGGGATTGTTTATATTAATTGCCGTCCGAAGAATGTCTGTTATCTTTTGTTTGGGAACACACCCACGTCAGGGGTCCTTGAAGATCTGTATAAATATATTGCACTTTAGACAGATAATCAGAGGGATTCCGACCAGAGGGCATCGCCACCATCACCGATATCGATGCTGCAGTCGTCTTGACGCTGACCCAGTCTTCGTGTCCCTACGGCGTCTGAGATAGAGACCTCATTCCAAGGTAACAAGGGTTGGGGGCTCCTTTCATGGACATGATATTGGCAGATTAGGTTTAACAAACCCAGCTCTCCTTTAGGTAGGAGGTTAGGTCTTACGCACTAGGGTATTAGGGCATATTACATTCTGTATGTCTTTTTCATGCATTGCAAGATGGTGGGGGTCTTTGTAATAATGACTCTCGTCTTCACAATTCTATTGCTTGCATTATTCATTATCCTAATCATTGCAGCCCATACAACTTATCGCAAACTGCAGTTATGTTGAATAAAAGCTATTGAAACTTTACTGCATCTTTGTCATTGCCTGCGTTTGTATGAGATATGATACATCTGTGAGAAAGGGGTAATCTCCGTTTAACCACGACACTCCGTGAGATGTCTTACTCTCGAGACCATGCGTAAAGGCTGCCACAAATCACCTCTTACTGTTGTATTTCTGGTGAGGTGCTGCTAGTGAGCCGGTAAGGTTGGAACAACAGTTGGAACTTGTAGAAAAGACGTAGTCGCCCTAAAGCAAAAATACTGTCATCCTTTAACCAGCAGTCTTACCCAGAGCAAGAGTCCAAACTACGACAGTTTGTTTCCAAAAATGCACTTGTAAGACGCATGAAAATCTTTGCAAACCACAGATGTCTATGCTATGCATCCTCCTCTGTACCTATTCGAAGAGATGGTTCACAGCGCATGCGCAGTATAATGCATAAAGTTTTTTACACTTTGGTAGGTTTTTTTCCCAAGTGGATAAATGCCTCAGTTTACACCATATATATTAAGAGGTTATCTAGGTGTTTTTTGCAACCTGTCTATGCATGCATGGTGGATGTGTAACAGCATATAGAAGGTTTGTGAAATATTTTATGGGTGTTCACTACCCTCCCAGTGGTAGCAAAAGTTACTCCCTTTGGGATTGCTTCTGCTCCTACTCTTAACTCTATAAATATCATTCTAAGAAATCTGCTGAACTTGTGAATAATTACTCCAATCTTGGGTGGAGTTTGTGCGCTGAAGAGTTTGTAAATTCCAATTCTATGGATCTGTATTTTAGATTAAATTAACACTGCAAATTTAGCCTGTGCCCTACATAGGTGACACAAATGTTGAAAAGTGTATGTCAGTCAGTCACTCCCCATGTGATTTATACTTTCCTTGCATTTAAGCTTCTATAATGGAGTCTGAATATATTGTGACTTGCAGATGCACCACAAGCCAACAATCAAGTGGAGCATATAAAAAAGTATTAAATACATGGATCATAACAGCAAGATAAAGTAAAATACTATTAACATGCCTCAGAGCCCGGACCTATTTTTTAAGTTCCTAGTCAAGATCCATGGAGACCATGAATACTGGACTACCATCACATAGATCAGTGGGACATCTCTTCTAAGACAAAGTGAAAATGCATTATTACAAGTTGTGATTGAAAATAGCCTCTTATGGTGCAGATATCTAGTTTTAGTGCAAAATAATAAGAAATGCAACAGAGTTTCATGCCCCCTCCCTCCCAGCACACAGTCACAAAGTTTACTAACAGGTACATTTGATGACAATGTAGACGTGCTCTGCTGGGAAGAACCCCCAAAAGAATTTTGAGATATAAAGGGGCGTATTTATAGGCCCCTAGCACCACAGGAACGTCACTTCTTGTGACGCTCCTGTGGCGCTAGGCACAGCGCCTTATTTAAAAGGTGGTGTTAAGCCACTTTTTGTGGCTTAACGCCACCTTGTAAATGCAGCCTTGTGCAGTACACACAAAAGTGCCAAAGCACCATTAATGATTGTTTATGTGCAGGAAGGGACACCTTCCCACACATAAACAATCACACCCCTGAACACATACATCCTTGCACGATGGTGCAAGGATGCCTGCGTTGGCAGCTAGATTTAGTGCCAGCGCAGGGGAAACGCAGGGGCGCACTGTAATCCCTTAGATAGGGAGCATCCCTGCATTTTCTAAAGTGATGCAGTGCGACGCTGCCAATTGTGGCGCAGCACTGCGCTGCACCACTTTTCTTTAATTCTGGCCCAAAGTGTGGCATGCATCTGGAAGCAACGCATTGAAGAAGGGCTCTTTCTCTAGCACTGCCATGCATTTAATCGACAGATAGCTGGCAGTCAAGAATGACTGTTCTGCCTTAGGAAATATGTGCTTTCCTTTTTTTGTTCATGAAAGGCAGCCTTAATTTTTAAATAGCATCATAAGTTACAGCAACTCATTATTCCAAAATAAATAAATCCCAGTTCATTCAAAGTATGTTTAACATAAAGTGCCTGAGTGTTACTCTAATGTTTTATAGACTCAATCATTTCAGCCAGAGCCTTCAAAGAGGTCTTCCCTGATGATTTCTAAACTGGCGAAGCCAATCCAACACAGAAGCAAATGCATGTGTATTATATGAGGTGAATTCCAAGCTCCAAATATAATGGAACTAACAGAGTCCCAACCCCAAGCTTCATCAAAGCTCTTAAAAAGTTGTATTCTACTACTTGTAGCCATTTACAACTACTGTATTCCTGTAGCTTGGCACCATGAATAGCAGATGCTACCACTTTCTGTTTATAAACATCTAAAATTATGCTCATGAAAGACTTGCGATTTTGTGTCTGAGCCAAAGGATGCCATTTGATGTCTGTTTCAAAGTCGTGTCAATTTGGTCCCACTCCAATCCAAAACAATATGCCCCACTCCAATCCAAATCAATATGTCCTACTCTCATCTACCCCACTCCACTGTGTCCTACTCCAATCCAAAACAATCTGCCCCACTCCAATCAAAAATAAACTGCTCCACTCCGATCTCCCCCAATCCAAAACAATCTTCCCCATTGCAGTTTGCTTCACTCCAATCCAGAACAATCTGCCCCACTACTATCTACTCCACTGCAATACAAAACAATATTCCCCACTCCAATTTAAAACAAACTGCCCCACTTCAATCTGACCAAATACAAAACAATCTGCCCTCTGCAATCTGTCCCACTCCAACCTGCCCCACTGCCAAAACAATCCGCCTGCTCCAATCCGCCCTACTACAATCCAAAACAATCTGCCCCACTCCAACCCACCCCACTCCAATCTGTCCCACTCCTATCCAAAACGATCTTTCCGACTCTAATATGCCCACTCCAATCTGCCCCTCTCAAATCCAAAACAATACTCCCCACTCCAATCCAACTCACCACTCCCCAATCCAATTCACCTCACTCCATCCCAATTCACCCCACTCCAATCCAATTCACCCCACACCAACCCAATCCACCCCATTCTAATCCACCACACCCCACACCAACCCGATCCACCCCACTCCAATCCAATCCAATCCAATCCACTCCAATACAATTCAATCTGCCCCCCTCCAATTCTCTCCCACTTCAAACCAAAACAGTCTGCCTCCCTCCAATCTGTCCTACTCCAATACAAAACAATCTGCCTCACTCCAGTCCATTTCAATTCTCCCACACTCCAATATGCCACACTTTAATCCCAAACTACCTGCCCCACTTATCCCTGCCCCACTCCAATCCCAAACAACTCACTCCAATCCAAAATAATCTGCCTGATTCCAATTCACCCCACTCCAGTCCACCTTCCAATCGAATCCACCCCACTCCATCCTAATTCATCCCTCGCCATTCCACCACATTCCACCACACTGCAATTCAGTCCACCCCACCCCACCCCACCCCACCCCAATCCAGTCCACCCCACACCAATCCATTCCACCCTAATCCAGCCAAGTCCAATTAACACCACTCCAAAGCAATATACCTCACCCCAATCCAATCCAATCCACCACACCCAATCCACTCCGGCCCACCCTGCTCACACCCAATCCATCCACTCCAGTCCAGTCTACACCACTCTAGTCCAATCCACCCCACCCGACCCCACACACTCCAATCCATCCCACCCCACTCCAATCCAACCCACCCTACTCCAATCCAACCCACCCCACTCCAATTTAATCCAATTGAATCAACCCACTCCAAACCACCCCACTCCAGGCACGTCCACCTCACAGCAATGCACCCATACCACCCAAATTCACTCCACTCCAATATAATTCACTTTAATCCACCCCACTCCAGTCCAATCTGTCCCAATCCAAAACAATCGCCCCTGCTGCAATCTGCTGCACTCCAATCCAAAACAATCTGCCCCACTCCAATCTGCCCACTGCCAAAACAATCCACCCGTTCCAATCGGCCCCACTGCAATCCTAAAGAATCTACCCCACTCCAACCCACCCCATTCCCATCCAATCCAATCCACTCCAATCAAATTCAATCTGCCCCACTCCAATATCTCCCACTTCAAATCAAAACAATCTGCCTCACTCCAATCTGCCCCACTCCAATCCAAAACAATCTGCCTCACTCCAGTCCATTTCAATCTGCCACACTCCAATATGCCACACTTTAATCCCAAACAACCTTCCCCACTCCAACCTGCCCCACTTAACCCTGCACCACTCCAATCCCAGACAACTCACTCCAATCCAAAATAATCTGCCTGATTCCAATTCACCCCACTCCAGTCCACCCCACCCCACCCCAATCCAATTCACCCCACTTCATCCTAATTCACCCCTCTCCATTCCACCACATTCCACACACTGCAATTCAGTCCACCCCACCTCACCTCAATCCGGTCTACCCCTCACCAATCCAATCCACCCCAATCCAGCCAAATCCAATCTACCCCACTCCAATGCAATATACTTTACCACACCCCAATCCAATCCACCCCACCCAATCCACTCCAGTCCACCCGCTCACGTCCAATCCACCCTACTGTGGTCCAATCCACACCACTCCAGTCCAATCCACTCCAATCCATCCCACCCCACTCCAATCCAACCCACCCTACTCCAATCCAATCCAACTGAATCCACCCACTCCAAACCACCCCACACCAGTCATGTCCACCTTACTCCAATGCATCCACACCACACAAATTCATCCCACTCCAATACATTCACTTTAATCCACCCCACTCCAGTCCAATCCAGTGCACATGAATCCACCCTACTCCAGTCCAATCCACCCCACTCCTAACCACCTTAATCTACCCCACTCTAATTCAGTCAACCCCTTCCATTTAATCCATCGCACACCAATCCAATCCAACCCACCCACTCTAATCCAATCCACCCCTCTCCAAACACACTCAATCTACCTCAATCCAATCCAGCCCACTCCAATTCAATTCACCTGTCTCAGACCAATCCACCACAATCCATTCCACTCCAATCCACGCTGCCCCAATCCAATCCAATCGACCCAATTGCAGTCCAATCCACCCCACCCCAATCCAATCCACCCCAATCCAATCGACTCCACTCAATCCAGTTCACCTGACTCCAATCCACTCCACACCAATCTGATCTACCTCAGTCTGATCCACCTCAATCTGATCCACCACAATCTGATCCACCCCACATCAATTCACCCCATTGCAGTCCACCCCACCACACCAATCCAATTCACCACATGCCAAGCCACCTCACTTCAATGCAATCCACCCCACTCCAATTCACCCCACCCAAATCCAACCCACCCCACCCCAATCCAATCCAAACCACCCCTCCAGCCCACACCACCCCATTCCAATCTATTCCACTCCAATCCACCCCACTTCAGTCCACCCCACCCCAATTTGCTCCAATCCACCCCGCTCTACCTCTACCCAGTCTACCCCACCACATCCCAGTTCTGTCCACTGCACTCCAATTCAATCCATCCAGCGTACCCAACTCCAATCCACCCTGCCACACTCCAATCCGATCCATCACAATGCAGTCCACACCATGTGAATGAATTCCCCCACTTGAATCCACCCCACTACATACACCCCACTACAACTCACCCCACTAGAAACTACCCCACTCCAGTGCACCCCACTACAATTCACCCTGTTCCAATCCACCTCATTCCTATCCACCCCAATCCAATCTAACACACCCCACTCCAATCACCTCAACCCACTCCAATCCACTCCATTCCACTGAAGCCCACCACACCTCAATCCAATCCACCCCTTCCCATTTCAATCCACCCCACTCCAGTCCAATGCACCATACTCCACCCCACCTACTCCAATACACCCCATTCACTTAAATCCACCATGCTCTATCCCAATCCAATCCAATCCACCCCACGCCATCCTAATTCAGTCCACCCCCTCCAATCTAATCCATCCACCCCACCCCACTCCAATCTAATGCACCTCACTCCCATCCAATTCACCCCACCACACTCCAATCTAGTGAATCCAATCCACCCCACTCCATTCCAATTCACTCCAGTCCAATCTAATCCACTCCAATCCAATCCACCACTTTACGCCCCAATCCACCCCACCCAGTCTTATCACTCCAATCCAAACCACCAACATCAATCCAATCTAATTCACCTGACTCAAATCCACCCCGATCCAATCCACCTCCTCACCCCATTTCAATTTACGGCACTCCGGTCCAATCTACCTCACGCCAATCCCCCCACTCCACTCAATCCACCGCAATCCAATCCATCTCACTCCACTCCAATCCAATTTACCCCACTTGCTCAATTCACTCCAACCCACTCCACACTACTTCACCCCACTCCACTCTGACACTGAACCACTGAACTCTACTCCCCTCTACTCAAATCTACAACAACCTACTCCCCCTGTTCCGCTTTAAAACACTTCAACAGATCCACTCTATGACACTCCACCCTGATCTGCACGCCACCAACTTTTAAAGATAACTATACTGAACAGCAGTCACATTGGTATACAACAAGCCAAAGCCAGTAACTCTTATATAGGTGAGAACTATTGGCTTTGCCAATGCTTGTTGTGTTGGGGTATCATTACGGCTAAGCACCAGGAGGGTGGAATGGAATTTGTTCTCAGTGCAGCGGTAAAGGCTTCCATCAGAACATCAGACCATAATTTTGGGTTGGCATAAAACATGTCCACTGGGTTAAAATCTGGTCCTGGTGCTTTACTAGGCTCATGTGCCATGATTGCTTTTTCTATTTCAGCGAACTTTAAATTCAAGCTTCGAGCTGCATGCAAATGGTCATTGATTTTGATGCCTTTACTGACTTTTAGCAAATGATGGTCATGATATACAGACCCCTGCAAACCACTGATGCTATACAACTTTTCATAGAGCTCAAGTAATTTCAATGATGTAGTGTTCATGGTTACTTGTCATGCAGCCCACTGCTTTTGAGATCAGTATCCAGGATTGCTTGCTATTCTTTCCTGCAGGTTCTAGTTTCAGAACTTCTTGGTAATAGGCTATCCTCTTATTCCTAATAAGAGCTTTACATTGCCCCCTCAACATTTGGATGGATTCTTCATTTGCTGAGGACATGTGACTCACACATTGGGCATTTGATAAGCTAACTTTAATGTCTCTATGTGCCCTATCACACCAACCAGTGTCACACTTCCTCTATCCAATACCCATAGGTCTAAGGGGCAATGACCAAAATGCAATCATCTTAGGATCTTTTGTCTTGGTACTACATATACTGCCTATTTAGTTTATTAGGAAATAAAGATCAGTTGTACATCCTTATAAGGACTGGGTGCAATATTGTAGTATGAGAGTTCTATATAAAGAACAACAATTGAGAGATGAGCCATGCATTAATCAACAATACCCTACCGGTGTTTTCTACAACAGGAGAGTCATCCCACCAGCTGACATGCCGTTGGGAGTGAGCATGCAAAGTATCAAGGGGCAGGTCCAAGGGAAACTATCATTGAAATGGGAGACCCCACTACGGACACTATAACAGAGTACGGTGTATGCTACACTGGGACAGGGATGGGGCTGGGGAATTTGGTATGGTCTCCATGGGGGAGTGGAGGATCCAGGCTCCCGGGTAGAAGAGTAAGGTGTTGTTAGACCTGGCATCCTTGACGTAGTCTCCCCTGTCTTTTTTGCCTCTGCTTACTATGTTTTGACTGTGTGCTGGACTTTGTTTTTGCTGGTTTTGGTACTCTGGGCACTTTACCACTGCTGACCAGTAGCCCTAGGGACAGTCCTGTGGTCTTGGTCCGAAAACTGCTGCACCCGGTGTCACTCCAGAACTCAGGTTCTGTGTGGACTACCATGGACTCAATGCCGTCACGAAGATTGACATACACCCCATTCCCCGAGCTGATGAGCTCATGAATTGGTTGGGAGCTGCCAAGTTTCTCAGCATGTTTGATCTAACGTCTGGGTATTGGCAGATTGCTCTAACTGAGGGGACCAAGGAGATGTCTGCATTTCCCTCTCCAGATGGGCACTAGCAGTTCAGGGTGATGCCTTTTGGGATGGAAAATGCCCCTGCCACCTTTCAGAGGTTGGTTAACTAGGTTTTGGCTGGATTGGAGGATTTCAGTGCAGCCTACCTGGATGACATTGCTGTGTTCAGCTCCAGCTGGGAGGAACATCTGCAGCACCTCTGCAAACTGTTGAAGGCTCTGCAGAAGGCAGGCCTCACTAATAAGGCAAGTAAATGCCAAATAGGGCAGGGCTCTGTGGTGCAGTTGGGGCCAGGTGGGGAGTGGCCAGGTGGCACGCCCACAGCCAAAGATTGACACCATTATGGCTTGGGAGCCTCCGAAGACCCGGACTGAGGTGAGAGCCTTTTTAGATCTCACAGGATACTATAGGATGTTTGTCAAGGGGTATGGCACTATTGTTGCTCCCTTGACTGAGTTAACCTCCAAGAAGCAACCCAAAAAGGTGATCTGAACCGAGGCTTGCCAGACAGCTTTTGATGTGTTGAAGGCAGCCATGTGCACGATACCCGTGCTGAAGGTGCCTGACTTCTCCTAGGAGTCTGCCGGGCAGACTGATGCTTCAGAGCATGGTGTGGGAGCAGTACTTGCACAACTAAATGAGGAGGGCCTAGACCAGCCTGTAGCCTTCATCAGTAGGAGGTTACTTCCCCGGGAATGTAGGGGGAGGCAATTGAGCGTGACGCTTTTGCTATGGTCTGGGCGCTGAAGAAGCTGAGACCCTACTTGTTTGGGATTAACTTCCGGGTTCAGACAGACCACAGGCCCCTCAGATGGTTAATGTGGATAAGGGGTGAGAATCCAAAACTGTTGAAGTGGTCCATCTTCCTAGAGAGAATGGACTTTTCGGTGAAACACCACCCTGGAACAGAACATGGCAATGCTAATGGTCTGTCCATATTATTCCGCTCAGTGATGAGAACTCCCATAAGGTTGGGTAGTTCTCCCCACTTTCAGCTGGGGGGACTCGGGATAGACCTGGCATCCCTGACGTAGTCTCCCCTGTCTTTTTTGCCTCTGCTTCCTATGTTTTGACTGACTGTGTGCTGGACTCTGTTTTTGCTTGTTTTGGTACTCTGGACACTTTACCACTGCTGACCAGTGCTAAAGTGCAAGTGTTCCCTTAGTAAACTGCATGTGTAATTGGCTTTTCCATGATTGGCATATTTTATTTGCTAGTAAGTCCCTAGTAAAGTGCACTTGAGGTGCCCTGGGCCTGTAAATCAAATGCTACTAGTGGGCCTGCTGCACTGATTGTGCCACCCACAGGAGTAGCCCTGTAAACATGGCTCAGACCTGCCACTGGAGTATCTGTGTGTGCAGTTTTAAACTGCCAATTGGACCTGGCAAGTGTGCCTACTTGCCAGACTCGAACCTCAACCTTATTATACATGTAAGGCACCCCTTAGGTAGGCCATAGGTAGCCTCATGGGCAGAGTGCACTGTATGTTAAAGGTAAGATATGTACTGATGCGTTTTACATGCCCTAACAGTGAAATACTCCCAAATTCTACTTTCTTTATTGCAAGGACTATCCCTATCATAGATTAACATGGGGACTGCCTTTAACCGTTTCGCTGCCAGGGCTTTTCTCCTCCTGTGCCGAGCCTTTTTTTGGCTATTTGGGGCAGTTTGCGCTTAGGCCCTCATAATTTTTTTCCACATCAGCTACCCATGCCAAATTTGGGTCCTTTTTTTTCAACATCCTAGGGATTCCAGAGGTAACCAGACTTTGTGGGTTCCCCTGAAGGAGACCAAGAAATTAGCCAAAATACAGCAAAAAGTTTTTTTTTTTTTTTAAATGGGAAAAAGGGCTGCAAAAGAAGGCTTGTGTTTTTTTCCCCTAAAAATGGCATTAATAAAGGGTTTGCGGGGTAAAATCGCCATCTTCCCAGCCTTCAGGAACAGGCAGACTTGAATTAGAAAACCCAATTTTTCAACACAATGTTGACATTTTACTGGGACATACCCCATTTTTACTATTTTTTGTGCTTTCAGCCTCCTTCCAGTTAGTGCCAGAAATGGGTGAGAAACCAATGCTGGATCCCAGAAAGCTAAACATTTCTGAAAAGTAGACAAATGTTTGAATTCGGCAATGGGTCATTTGTGTAGATCCTACAAGTGTTTCCTACAGAAAATAACACCTGAAATAAAATAATATTGCAATTGAGGTGAAAAAAACAGCAATTTTTCTCCACATTTTACTCTGTAACTTTTTCCTGCAATGTCAGATTTTTGAAAGCAATATACCATTACATCAGCTGTACTCTTCTGGTTTTGGGGATATATAGGGCTTGTAGATTCATCAAGAACCCTAGGTACCCAGAGCCAATAAATGAGCTTCACCTTGCAATGGGTTTTCATTCTATACTGGGTATACAGCAATTAATTTGCTGAAATATAAAAAGTGAAAAATAGGTATCAAGAAAACCTTTGCATTTCCAAAATGGCCACAAGATAAGGTGTTGAGAAGCAGTGACTATTTGCACCTCTCTGAATTCCGGGGTGCCCATACGAGAAAGACATGGGGCAATAACACTTGTTCTGCTATTCTCTGTTCCCTCAAGTCCCCCGATAAAAATGGTTCCTCACTTGCGTGGGTAGGCCTAGCACCCGTGACAGGAAATGCCCCAAAACACAACATAGACACATCACATTTTCACAAAGAAAACAGAGCTGTGTTTTGTAAAGTGCCAAGCTGTGGACTTTGACCTCTAGCTCAGCCGGTACCTAGGGAAACCTAGCAAACCTGTGCAGTTTTGAAAACTAGACACCTAGGGGAATCCAAGATGGGGTGACTTGTGGGGCTCTGACCAGGTTCTGTTACCCAGAATCCTTTGCAAACCTCAAAATTTGGCCACAATAACACTTCTTCCTCTCATTTTGGTGACAGAAAGTTCTGGAATAAGAGAGGAGCCACAGACTTCCTTCCACCCAGCGTTCCCCAAAGAATCCTGATACAAAATGGTACCTCACTTGTGGGGGTAGGCCTAGGGCCTGCGACAGGAAATGCCCCAAAACACAACGTGGACACATCACATTTCAGAAAGAAAACAGAGCGTTTTTTGCAAAGTGCCTAGCTGTGGATTTTGGCCTCTAGCTCGGTCGGCACCTAGGGAAACCTAGCAAACCTGTGCATTTCTGAAAACTAGACACCTATGGAAATCCAAGATGGGGTGACTTGTGGGGCTCTGAGCAGGTTCTGTTACCCAGAATCCTTTGCAAACCTCATAATTATGCCAAAAATACACTTTTTCCTCTAATTTCTGTGACAGAAAGTTCTTGAATCAAAGAGGAGCCACAAATGTCCTTCCACTCAGTGTTCCCCCATGTCTGCCGATAAAAATGGTACCTCACTTGAGGGGATAGGCCTAGCGCCGGCGACAGGAAATGCCCCAAAACACAACTTGGACACATCACATTTTCACAAAGAAAACAGAGCTGTTTTTTGCAAAGTGTCTAGCTGTGGATTTTGGCCTCTAGCTCAGCCGGCACCTAGGGAAACCTAGCAAACCTGTACATTTCTGAAAACTAGACATCTATGCAAATCCAAGATGGGATTACTTGTGGGGCTCTGACCAGGTTCTGTTACCCAGAATCCTTGCAAACCTCAACATTTGGCCAAAAAAACACTTTTTCCTCTCATTTCGGTAACAGAAAGTTCTGGAATCGGAGAGGAGCCCAGAATTCCCTTCCACCCAGCGTTCCCCCAAGTCTCCCGATAAAAATGGTACCTCACTTGAGAGGTTAGGCCTAGCGCCGGCGACAGGAAATGCCCCAAAACACAACTTGGACACATCACATTTTCACAAAGAAAACAGAGCTGTTTTTTTCAAAGTGCCTAGCTGTGGATTTTGGCCTCTTGCTCAGCTGGCACCTAGGGAAACCTATCAAACCTGTGTATTTTTTAAAACTAGACACCTCGGGGAATCCAAGATGGGGTGACTTGTAGGGCCCTGACCAGATTCTGTTACCCAGAATCCTTTGCAAACCTCAGAATTTTGCCAAAAAAAACACTTTTTCCTCTCATTTCGGTGAAAGAAAGCTCTGGAATCAGAGAGGAGCCACACATTTCCTTCCACCCAGCGTTCCCCCAAGTCTCCCGATAAAAATGGTTCCTCACTTGTGGCGGTAGGCCTAGCGCCTGCAACAGGAAATGCCCCAAAACACAACATGGACACATCACATTTTCACAAAGAAAACAGAGCTGTTTTTTGCAATGTGCCTAGGTGTTGATTTAGGCCTCTAGCTCAGCCGGCACCTAAGAAAACCTAGGAAACCGGCACAGTTTTGAAAACTAGACACCTAGGGGAATCCAAGATGGGGTGACTTGTGGGGCTCTGACTAGGTTCTGTTACCCAGAATCGTTTGCAAACCTCAAAATTTGGCCAAAAAAACACTTTTTCCTCTCATTTCGGTGACAGAAAGTTCTAAGATCAGAGAGGAGCCACAAATTTACTGACACCCAGCGTTCCCCCACCTCTCCTGATAAAAATGTTATCTCACTTTTGTGGGTAGGCCTACTGCCCGCAAAAGGAAATGCCCCAAAACACTATCTGGACACATCAAAATGATCAAATACAAAACTACCTGTTTTTGCGGGGTGGGGCACCTGCGTTTTCAGTCCTGGGCTCAGCAGCCATCTAGGGAAACCTACCAAACACAGACATTTCTGAAAACTAGACACTTGAGGGAGTCCAGGGAGGTGTGACTTGCATAGATCCCCCAATGTTTTCTTACACAGAATCCTCAGCAAACCTCAAATTTAGCTAAAAAATCACATTTTTCCCACATTTCTGTGTGGGATCACCGCACCGGGACAAATTGCATACCACTCAATGTTCCCCTCAGTCTCTCAGTAAAAATGGTATCTCATTTGTGTAGGTGGGCCAAGTGCTTATGACAGGGAAGAGCCAAAAACATGTCGAAATTGAGGGGGAACCAAAGAGGGACCAAAAGGGCAGTTTGAAAAAAATAATTTTTAGGCTGACAAGTGCAGCAGAATTTTTATCGGAATAGATGAGACAATGTTCGGTGGTAGGAATTTTGTGGATTCCTGCAGATTCCGGAAGGTTCCATCACAAAAATGTGGGAAAATGTGTGATTTCCAGCAAAGTTGGAGGTTTACAGGGCATTGTGGGTAAGAAAATGGTGCGGGGTGCATGTGAAAAACACCACCCTGGAATCACCCAGAAGCTTAGTTTTCAGATGTGTCTAGGTCTTGTGGATTTTTCTACATGGCAGCGTCCCAAAGTCCATAAAGTGCAGCCCTCACCATTCCAAGTGGGACGATTTTGAGCGTTAGCCAAGCTCTCATTGCCCAAATGTAAAACCAAAACCCGAAATAATCAAATGTCTTCTTGCTTGCTGTGGGATAAGATGTTTTAGAGTGCGGGGGAGAGCTGAAAGACTGTTACTCCCTTCAGTTGGGGTGGGGGCATAACCAGGCCCATACTGGCTGGTAGTCATCACCCCACTTTTTTTATTTTTATTCCTTGGTATCTAGTAGACTTTCTCCCCCCCCGGGGTGTGGATCAGGGGTAATTGCCCCATCTGCCCACTGGTGAGCAGAACAACTTTGGTTCCATTTATTTGGGGTGGAGGCATGGCCATGCCCCCACCCTCTTATTTTGGAGAAAAAAAAAACTTCCCTTGTCTCTGGTGGGTTTTCTGCCCCCCCCCCCTTGGGGGCAGATGGGCCTTCCAAAAATATGCCAATCTGCCCCCAAGGGGGGCAGATATGGCCAACAGTAATGTGCCCCCATTGGGAGCGACCCTTACCCAAGGGGCTGCCCCCCTAAAGAAAATACACACATACACACACACCAATCCCTGGTGCCTAAGTCGTTTCGGCCCCCCCGGTGG
Organism: Pleurodeles waltl; assembly: GCF_031143425.1. NCBI lineage: Eukaryota > Metazoa > Chordata > Amphibia > Caudata > Salamandridae > Pleurodeles > Pleurodeles waltl. Next base: position 734,237,164 of record NC_090439.1, on the reverse strand, counting down.
CAGATCGGCCTAATAGAAATACGCCAATCTGCCCCCAAGGGGAGCAGGAATGGCCAAAAATAAATTTGCCCCCTCAGGGGAGCGACCTTGGTCTAAGGGGTCGCTCCCCACCTCTAAAAAACAAAAAAAACAAATGATCCCTGGCACCTAGAGGTTTCGCCCCCCCCAGGGGGGCAGATCGACCTAATAACAATAGGCCGATCGGCCCCCAAAACAAAAAATAAAAATAAAATGATCCCTGGCACCTAGAGGTTTCTGCCCTCCCTTGGGGCAGATCGGCCTAATAACAATAGGCCAATATGCCCCCAGGCAGGGCAGAAATGGCCTAAAATAAATTCCCCCCCCACCCACGGGTTGCTCCCGTTGCGTGAAATTGGTGCAAAAAAAAAACATCCCTGGTGCCTAGTGGTTTCTGCCCCCCTTGAGGGCAGAATGGCCTAACAAAAATCGGCCAATCTGCCCCCAAGGGGGGCAGAAATGGTCTAAATAAAATTTGCCCCCCAGGGGAGCGACCGTTGCCTAAGGGGTCACGCCCCACCTCTAAAAAAACAAAAAAACAAAAAATGATCCCTGGCACTTAGAGGTTTCTGCCCCTCCTGGGGGCAGATCGACCTAATAACAATAGGCCGATCTGCCCCCGGGGGGGGCGGAAATGACCTAAAATAACCTTGCCTAAGGGGCCGCTCTCCTTCCGTGAATTTGCCATAAAAAAAAAACTCTGTGGTATCTAGTGGTTTCTGCCCCCCTTGGGGGCAGACTGGCCTCATAAAAATAGGCTGATCTGCCCCCAAGGGGAGAAGAAATGGCCTAAATATAACTTGCCCCCTAGGGGAGCGACCCTTGCCTAAGGGGTCGCGTCCCAACTCTAAAAAAAAAAAAAAAAAAAAGATCCCTGGCACCTAGTGGTTTCTGCCAGGGGGGGCAGAAAAGGCCTTGAACAAAATAGCCCCCCTGGGGAGCGACCCTTGCCCAAAGGGTCGCTCCCCTTATTCCAGTTTCCTTTATGAAAATAAATCCCTGGTATCTAGTGGGCATTTCAGAAGCCAGATCGCTTTACGATCCGGCTTCAGAAATGCTCTGAGAGACTTCAAAGGGAAGGAAATTCCTTTCCTTCCCTTTGAAGCCTCTCAGGCCCCCATCCGATCGCGCTGGAATCAGGAAGTGCCCACATCATCAGATGTCACTGGGGCGTCCCAGGGTGGTACTTGGGATCTGGGGGGTTGGGGTTTGAAGGGGAACGGCTTCCCCTTCCATCTTTGCCTTAGGGGGGGTGGAAGGGAAGCCCACAGAGGGGGCGCTAGCGCTCCCTCTGACCTCCATGCCGAGTATGTAAAGGTTACGTCCTCGGCACAGGAGCACTGTTCCGGTGGACATAACCATTATGTCCCCAGCACAGAAAGGGTTAAACATCTTTTAAGTGCAGTTCCCTTTTGAGAGCAGATAGACATTTGGAGTTTGGGTATCTGAACTCACAATTTAAAAATACATCTTTTTGTAAAGTTGGTTTTTAGATTGTCAGTTTGAAAATGCAACTTGGGTATTTTCTTACTTAAACCATTCTGTGACTCTGCTTGTTTGTATATTCCATGTCTGGGTGAGACTGACAGTTGGACTGTTTTTGAATCTCCACTAGAGAGTGACACAAAGGAAGCTGGGATGTAGCCTGCATACCCTGAAGGGTCATCTGGGCTAGAATGGAGGGAGGAGCTGACACTTACACCTGAATGGGCTGTGCCTACCCTCACACGATGCAGTCTCCAACCCCTTCCTTGTGTCTCGGGCCAGGACTGGGCAAGGCAGGATCTTGTGAACAACAGAGACTTTACTTTGAATTTTTCCTACTTCAAAGGCAGAAAGAGGGAAAAAGTAGTGGACCCAAACCCCTAGATTACTTCTGGGGTTTGGGTCCACCCCAGAGGAACCTCTGCCAAGGAAAAGAGCTGAAGAGCTGGAAGACGACAAAGACTGGACTTTGTATCATATTCCTGCTTGTAAAGTGTCTCCAAGGGCTTAGACTGAGCTTGCCCCCTGTTCTGAAGTCTCAGTGGCCATCAAAGACTTCCCCTGCCAGCACCTGGACTCTCTACTGCGACACCTACCCTGCCAAGTTGTACCTAATCCAGTTCCTGGGCCCTTTAAAGGAGAAGCTGCTGAAAAACCAAGAAGAACCAAGTGCACTGACTTCGGACGACCCCAGACTGACGCCGCTGTTGGATCCCATGACACCACCTGCAACTGAAGCTGTGGTCCTCACTGGAGTGTGATGGCCCCGCAGGCCCAACGCCGCCACGGCCCCGCTAAGTCCACGACTACATAAGTCCCAAAGTGCTGTGTCACTGATGTCCATGACACTCGACTTTGCTGAACCACGCTGTGATCACCGTATATCGACCCTGCCGGAAGGGCGTTGATCTATCGCTTCACACCGATGCCGCCTCACCTTCAAAGCACCTCATCAAGGACCCGACACCTCGCACCAACGGCTCCGCTCCTTCGCTCATCAGATCCAGCAACGCCTCGATCCCCGACCCTGTGCCCTAGCTTGTTTCCTCATTTTTACAAAGTACTCTACCTGGGGGTCCGTGTGACTCCATGACCTGCACCATTAACATTGGATTGTTGGCAACAAATTCATCACGACTCTGTAATATCACCAATTTGAAGCATTTGTATTTCTAAGCCCTATATTGAAGTTTAATCTATAAAAATTCATAGCTTTACTTGTGTATGTTGGATTTTGTAGTGTTTCCATTGTGATACTGTGCGTGTTGGTACAAATACTTAACACATTGCCTCTGAGAAAAGCCTGACTCCTTGTGCCAAGCTACCAAGGGGTTCAGCAGAGGCTATCCTAGGTGTGTATCTCCCTTACAATGACTAGAGTGAGGTCCCTGCTTGGACAGAGTGCAAACTGACTGCCAACTAGAGACCCCATTTCTAACAGGTGTATAATTACATTCAGCTCATTGCACACTGCATAGGAGGGGGAGAGGGAGGCAGAATGGAGGGAAGCTATCCTTGATGTAGCAAAATCAGAATCTGGAATGGGAAGGGGGAACAGCTTATGGATCAAGACACACCTCCCAAGGTCAATGCAGGTTAAGAGGAGGTATAGGTTTGGAATATCAGAGTTGAGATTCAGAAAAGGGGGCCAAATATCATCAAACAAGTATACCTTGTATTGTAATTGATAGAGGAGGTGTTCATATGACACCACCTTAAACATCTCAGAGATCCATTCCTCATGTGTGGGCAAGTGTTGTGACCGCCAATGATGCAGGACACACAATTTGTCCGTCGTTAGTGCTGTGGACAAGAGCCGTCGGAAATGCGTAGTAAGATCAGAGAGATCTGCAGTGTCATGCAACATAAGGGAGTCCAGTGCCAGTTCTGAATCGTATTGAAAAGACAAAGGGGGTCATTCTGACCTTGGCGGTCCATGACCGCCATGGCGGAGTGCGGCGGAAGCACCGCCAACAGGCTGGCGGTGCTTCCTGGGCGATTCTGACCGCGGCGGTAAAGCCGCGGTCGGAAAAGGGAAGCCGGCGGTTTTCCCGCCGGTTTCCCGCTGGCCCAGGGAACCCGCCATGGCGGCGCTGCTTGCAGCACCGCCATGGGGATTCCGACCGCCTTCCCGCCAGCCTGTTTCTGGTGGTGTCCACCGCCAGAACCAGGATGGCGGGAACGGGTGTCGTGGGGCCCCTGGGGGCCCCTGCACTGCCCATGCCACTGGCATGGGCAGTGCAGGGGCCCCCTAACAGGGCCCTACTAAGATTTTCACTGTCTGCTTAGCAGACAGTGATAATCGCGACGGGTGCCACTGCACCCGTCGCACCCCTTCAACTCCGACGGCTCCATTCCGAGCCGGCTTCATTGTTGAAGGGGCTGTCCCGCTGGGCCGGGCGGCGGTCTTCTGGCGGTCGCCCGCCGGCTGCGTGGGAAAGCCGGAATGGCCGCCGCGGTCTTTTGACCGCAGTGCGGTCTTTCGGCGGGAACCGCTTGGCGGGCGGCGACCGCCGACCGCCGCGGTCAGAATAACCGCCAAAATTTCCTCCTAGCCTCACACACCCCACTGTTCAGATCTGCGATCAGTTTCTTCCAGTCGCCTTCCAAATATTGGATGCCAAGGGTAGACTGCCAAGTCGTACAAAGAGATGACAGAAGCGGGCTTGAGTGAAGATGTTGGATCAATAGATTGTAAAACCCAGACATGACTCCCTTGTAGGACCCTCAAGTATCCAGATACTGTTGAATGTGTGAAAATGAGATGTTCCACGGTTTGGCCCCAAGGGCACAATGGGGGCAGTGTCACAGTTGGGAGTATCGACATAGCTGTGAAGGGGGTAAATGAAACTCCTCTTCAATTCAGCAACTTAAATTAGCTCACCATTATGGCCTATGTCTCCTAGGGTCCTTATCTCAACCAACATCCAGATCGACCACTGGACAGGGCAGCCACCCACTTGAATGGTGGCATTATTCCAAAGGGTAGCCAGATGGTGAAGGCTGGCTGAACTGTCAGTGAGCTTGTAAGTGTGATTCCAGAGTCACACCATTGTTTGTACCATGGGCTTAGCCATCAGATTAAAGGGATTCTTCAGGCAGTAGCGTATATCTAGACCAGGATCCCTTTCAGCAAATGCATGCTCCAAGCAGACCAAGAGGCTGGTTTATCACCCTTCTTCCTAAATAGGAAAAGTTTGCTAAATGTAGGGCATGATAATGAAGTTCTATACAGGGTTCTGCTAGTGCACCACATATCCTGTGCACAATCATTTTATAGAAGGACAGTTGAGGTCTCATAACTCCACAGATAAAAGACTGAATCCCCTTGCCTATAGACCCCAAGGCATTAGTTCAGACCTGAAGGAGAAGCATACCATGAACATATATAAAACAGGGGTGCTACCACCCCTTTAACTACCTGTGCCCGTTCCCGTAGGGATAAGTGAAGGCGGTTCCATTTAACATATTCAAGATTACTGTTAGGAACGAGGAGGTTCAAATTGTCCAAAGCCATATTCTCAGGACCTCTATTGACCAGAATACCTCGATACTTGAGGCGCTGCTGCTTCCAATTAAACATGAAATTAGCTATGGATGCCTGTGTTGTGATATGGGACATGGGCAGGGATCTTATCCCAAGTGATCTTGTACCCTGAGATTCTGGAGAAGGACGAGATAAGAGACATCAAGGCTAGAATCGATCCATCAAGATTGGCAAACTTAAGGAAAACATCGCTTACATAGAGCAGGATCTTGGCCGTGCTGGTGTGAGAGCGCCCACAATCTGAGATGATTGATGTATGGCCGCTGCTAGGAGTTCCTTGGCTGATAGGAACAGCAGGGCTGAGAGGGGACACCCCTGTCTGGTCCCTCTATGACTCGTGAATGCATTTGATAGGAATCCATTGCGATTGACCTGTAATGTAGGCTCAGTATAGAGCCATCAAAGTTTCAAGATGAATCCATCCCCCACACCCAGTCTCCTGAAGACTCTGAATATGTAGTACCATTCTATACAATCAAAGGCATTCTCAGCATCTAATGAGAAGACAATCGTGGCTTCCGGAGAGTCTTTAGAGAGCCACAAAAAAGTGTCAATGAGGTGGTTGCTGGAGGATCTACGAGGGACAAAGTCCATGTGCATGTTATGAATTAGATTTGGAATGACCCATCTGAGTCGGGCAGCTAGAATGTTTGCCAGAATTTTTGTGTCCGTATGCAGGAGAGAAATTGAATGGTAACTACCACAAAGGAAACGATCTTTACCAGGTTTCGGTAGTACTGTGATCACTGCCTTGTTAGACAAGCCAGCAATGGAGTCAGTGGGCGTTGCTTCCATGTGAAGGTGTTTTTACTGCATCAGTTTTCAGCCATCTGTAGAATTCCCTCATGAACCCATCCTCTTGAGGGGCTCTGCTATTTGGAAGGGAAGAGATGGCTTGCACCACTTTTTTCTTAGTGATATCTCTGTCTAGGAGGGCTCTAGCTTCATCATTAAGATAAGGAAAGACGATGGTGGAGAAGTAGGCATCTATTTAGTCATCATCATTGTCAAGTTGAGACCTGTACAGTGTAGCAAAGTAGGCTCCTATGGTATCAGCAGTGTCTTGGAGATCCCGAACCATATGCCCGAATCATCACTGATAGCAGGGATAGCCATTGCTGCTTCCTGCTGCTGGAGCTGTGCCTCCAAAAGCCTACCTTCCTTCTCCCCTTAATCCCCTTTAAGTTTATAGAGTGTGTATTCTGCCTGATACACATAGGTGGTCTTTACAACCCTGGTGGGCGGTGTTAAAGCGGCGGTAAGACCGCCAACAGGCCGGTGGTAAAGATTTTGCAATTACGACCGTGGCGGAAACCACCAACAAAGACAGCCACTTTAACACTCCGACCGCCACTGCGGTACAAACAAACAGCGTGGCGGTCACCGCCAACAGACAGGCGAGAGACAATGTACCGCCCACACTATTGCAACCCACCAATCCGCCAACTTTTCCGGGGTGGATTCACCGTGGATAAAAACACGGCGGAAACAGGAATTCCGAAGGGAAAACGCTCACCTCAACACACCCCACGAGGAACGAGGACACCATGGACCCGGAACTCCAAATTCTCCCTGCGATAGTCTTCCTGCTCCTCTACCAGGAGCACGAACGCCGGCGGCGAAGACCACGGTGAGTACTCCACCTACGACACAGGGGAGGGGAAAAAACAGGGACACACACAACACCCACACCCCCACCCTCACCCACTACAACACACACACTAATGCATATTGATACATCAGATTTACACCCCTTACCCCCCAGAAGAATGCAAAGACAATAGAAAATTAGTGTAACCATTGTAATATATTAAAATCAAGTAGGCAAAACTATATATATATATACACCATGTACAAAATATATAGCAAGCATAGTATTCCAGGTAGTGCTCCAATTAAGTCCGTGGAACACTGGGCCCACACGGTATGGGCGAGGCCCACACAAGATCCCCGACCATGACGGAGAGAACACTGCAGGGGCATCAGAGAGCGACAAAACAGGCACCTCAGGGGGAGGGAAAGGGGGGGCACCTCAGCCGCTTGAGTGCACTACGCCAAATCCACGAGGGGGCCACATGCCCACTGTACAATCCTGGGGAGTGCAAAGCCACAGTCTCACAAGTCTATACAGTGGGTGAGTTGCGCACTGTTCCATCCTGGGGAGTGCAAAGCCACAGTCTCTCATGTCTCTACAGTGGGTGGGTTGCCCACTGTTCCATCCTGGGGAGTGCAAAGCCACAGTCTCTCAAGTCTCTACAGTGGGTGGGTTGCCCACTGTTCCATCCTGGGTAGTGCAAAGCCACGGTCTCCCAAGTCTCTACATTGGGTGGGTTGGCCACTGTTACATCCTGGGGAGTGCAAAGCCACAGTCTCTCAAGTGGATAACAGTCTCTGCTGGTTCTTGTGGGGGCATTGTGCCCAGAGTGCTTCATCCTGCTAAGGACAGAGGTAGTGGATGGATCTCTCCACTGGTTCTGGAGGGGGCATTGTGCCCAGAGTGCTTCATCCTGCTAAGGTCAGAGGTAGTGGATGGATCTCTCCACTGGTTCTGGAGGGGGCATGGTGCCCAGAGTGCTTCATCCTGCTAAGGACAGAGGTAGTGGATGGATCTCTCCACTGGTTCTGGAGGGGGCATTGTGCCCAGAGTGCTTCCTCCTGCTGAGGACAGAGGTAGTGGATGGATCTCTCCACTGGTTCTGGATGGTGCAAGGTGCCTAGAGTGCTTCATCCTGCTAAGGACAGAAGTAGTGGATGGATCTCTCCACTGGTTCTGGAGGGGGCATGGTGCCCAGAGTGCTTCATCCTGCTAAGGACAGAGGTAGTGGATGGATCTCTCCACTGGTTCTGGAGGGGGCATGTTGCCCGGAGTGCTTCATTATGCCCGTGACGGACTCAGTAGCGTCAGTGCACTTGGCGCTCATGGGCCAGCAGTGCTTGAGACAGCGGTGCCCAGCGGGGCTTTTTCTGGTGGTGGCCTCCTGGGCAGCTGGGCTGGTGCTGGCGGTGGCCTTCTGGGCAGCTGGGCTCTTTCTGGCGGTGGCCTCCTGGGCAGCTGGGCTTGTGCTGGCTGTGGCCTCTTGGGCAGCTGGCCTTGTGCTGGCGGTGGCCTCCTGGGCAGCTGGGATGATGGCGGTCTTCTCCGCCGTGCTGCTCTTCCCAGACTTGCTGACTTTCTTGTGCCCCTTCACCACCTTGGAAAGTGTTGCAGCTGACTCCACACTCCCACCGGGACCCCTGGGAGCGGCTTTGGTGGCTGAAGTCTTCCCCCTATCCCGTCGGGCACTTACCAACTTCTGATGCTTTACAGATGGGAGACTGTTTGCGCTGTGGCTCCGTGCCACACTGGCTGCCCTGGTCGCCGGTGCACTCCAGATTCCGGTGACTACAGGCACCACTGGTCCTGGAGATGTAGTGGCTGAGGTGCTAGTTCGGGACCTATGAGATGGACGGGGTGGGGGAGGTGTGGGAAAGAGGTCAAAGTTGGACAGGAAAGGTTTTTTGGACACACTGGGATGGGTAGCTGGAGGGGGTTTGGGAGTGGAGGAAGAGGTTGTGGTTGTAGGAGGTGTTCGTTTGGTGACTTTGAGTGAAGGTGCATTCGCTGGAGGCTGTCGTGAGGTGGATGGCTGTTGGGTGGGTGTGTGCCTGCGTTTGTATATCTTGGGAGGGGGCGTCACAGACACACTGGGAGAGGACACAGGGGATGTGTGAATGGTAGTGGGGGTGGTGACTGCACGTGAGCGGGGTATGGTGGTGGGTGTGCTGGAGAGGGACGTAGTGGCTGTAGAGGTAGTGCATGCAGGTGTGAGTGTAGACGAGACAGGGAGGGAGGAGGGAGACGAGGAGGAGGGGGACACAGTGGAGGCAGTGGATGTTGCTATGTCTGCATGTGTGTGATGCTTGCATGAGTGCCTGTGGGATGTGTGGTGCTTATGTTTGCCTGAGCTTCCCTTGTGTGTTGACGTGTGTGCATGCTGGTCTGTAGGTGTGCTTCGGATAGGCTGAGGTACAGGGGATTGGGTCGGGGTGGAGGAAGTCGGAGGGGGGAGGCTAGACACAGGGACAATGGCTGCCATCAGTGCTGAGGCCAGAGTCTGAAAAGCTGGCTGAATGGCCGCCTGACCAGAATGAATGCCCTCCAGGAATGCATTTGTTTGTTGCAACTGCCTTTCTACACCCTGGATGGCATTCAAAATGGTAGACTGCCCAACAGTGAGGGACCTGAGGAGGTCAATGGCCTCCTTATTGAGGGCAGCAGGGGTGACTGGGGCAGGGGCTGAGGTGCCTGGGGTGAAGGTGATGCCCACCCTCCCGGGTGAGTGGGCACGGGGCGAAGGCTGTGGGGCTGCTGGGAGGGCGGTGCTGGAAGGGGGGGTGGCGGCTGTACCTGTCGATGGGGGGGGCACAGATGTTGCCGCCACCACAAGGGAGCTCCCATAAGAGAACGAGTCTGTGTCACTGGTCTCAGCTCCTGTCCCCGCCGTGAAGCTCCCCTCGCCCTCCATCCCACTGGTGAAGTCCAATTCCGTAGTGTGGCCCTCCATGGCCATGTGGGATGCAGCCCCCTCGTGCTCCGGTGGCACTGCTCCTCCGCCTGATGATGCGAATGCACACAAGAACAGGGAGACCACAAAAGGGGGGGGGACGACGACAGGAGAAAGACATGTTGAGTGCATGCATTACCGCTACCGTTGGCGGACACAACAGACACAGAAGTCCCCTGCACTATGCTGCGCTCTTGGGCTTCACTGTTCAATTCCTGGGAAATGGCATACTAGGCTATGGATGACATCTCAACACTTGGATGACAGATGGGCATGACTAGGTGTACTTGGCACTCTACAGAGGTGCGCTGGGGTGCCACATGGCCTGCCTTACGGAGGGGCCTTGCCTACGGAACTCGCCCTGGCCTAGGGAAACCCACAGCCCACCTCCCCCACCCAGACCCCTCCACTGCGTGCAAAATCAGAAGGATGTGAGTGTACTCACCCCCTTGTGGCTGCTGTGATGCCCTCTAGCGCCCATCCAACTACGGGTACGCCACCGCCAGGATCCTGACCATCAGGGGGGTCATGGTGCGACGGGCACCCCTCCCACATTGGGAGGCCATCCCCAGCTGAGCCTCCGCCGTCTTCTTGCTCCAGCGGCGAATGTCCTCCCATCTTTTTCGGCAGTGGGTGCTCCGTCTGTGGTAGACCCCCAGGGTCCGAACGTCCTTGGTGATGGCACACCAAATATGTTTATTTTGGTGGGCGCTGACCTACATGATTTGTACAGGGGGAAGGGAAAGTTATTACCAACTGCACCGTCAAAGTGATTGGCCCCCATCCCTACCCTTGCCATGTGGCACATGCACTCACCGTCGTTTCATGCACACCTCAATCTCCCCTCCATCTTTCATCCATCCCACGCCACACAGGCATAGCCCATACAGCATGCTCCCAGTGAACTTACCTGTTTGTCTGGAGGACCGTGGAGTAGCGTGTACTGGGTGAGGACCCCGTCCACGAGTTTCTCCAACTCTTCCGATGTAAATGCAGGGGCCCTTTCTCCAGACACTCGAGCCATTGTCTCTTCCAGACCGAGGTCACAGCAGCACTTGCAGTGTAGGTCCTCTCCTGTCGAAGATCAGGTATCGAGTGATTGTACAGATAGAAAATGGTGGTCACGTCCGCTGCGGTGCGTACCGCCACCGCTGGCGTACTTCGTCATTGGCTCCTGGGACCCATAGGGTCCAATGTTAACCAATGCAGCATTGCGCCGCGGTCTTCGACTGCTTACCGCGACGGTGTACAACGCCAGCGCAGTTACCTTACATCCCATTGTCCCACTTTAAAGGTCAGGCAGGCGCCATTTCAGGGGCCCACATGGCCTCATTTTTAACTGCATCACACATACCTAGGCCTAGACTCAACACACATACAGGCCACTTTTTCGATTATGAATGGTGTTCTGTGTAAGCTGTGGGTACGTACCTCTGAGTTGTTTGACTCTGTGCTCGCTGTTGTCCTTCATAGGCACCGTCCGCTGGGACATGTGAGGAGATGGCGGCATCCTCTGGTGTACCGACCATTGGTGAACCTGTCGACAATGGAGGAAAGACATGTGATAATCACATACAGGCTTGACCGTGCCACAATCCAGGAATTGTGTACCCAGTTGGAGCCAGACCTGATGTCAGCTATCCGCCATCCCACAGGAATCCTCCCTCAAGTGCAGGTCCTGTCAGTGCTCCATTTCCTTGCAAGTGGGTCATTTCAAACAACAGTGGCCAAAGCATCAGGGATGTCGCAGCCTATGTTTTCCAACGTGTTGTCTGGAGTGTTGTCTGCCCTGCTGAAACACATGCGGAGCTATATCGTTTTCCCTCAGGTGGAGGATTTGCCTACAGTGAAAGGTGATTTCTATGCCCTGGGACATATCCCCACACATGCACTTTGGTACCCCCCCCCCACAGGAGTGAACAGGTGTACAGAAACCGTAAGAGTTATCATTCGATGAATGTACAGATGGTATGTTTGGCTGACCAGTACATCTCCCATGTGAATGCCATGTTCCCTGGCTCAGTGCATGACGCCTAAATCCTGCGGAATAGCAGCATCCCTTATGTGATGGATCATCTCCAGAAACACCGTGTGTGGCTATTAGGTGAGCACCTGGAAGCAAGTCAGTGGGAATGGTTGTCTGGGTCTGGGGATATCCCTCCAGGTTAGTGTGTGTCTCACAGTTGTCCCTCTTCATTTGCAGGTGACTCTGGTTACCCCAACCTGTCATGGCTACTGACCCCAGTGAGGAATCCCAGGACAAGAGCAGAGGAATGCTAAATGTGGCCCATGGGCGAACTAGGAGGGTGATCGAGCGGACCTTCGGCCTCCTGAAGGCCAGGTTCAGGTGCCTCCATATGATAGGTGGATCCCTATTCTACTCACCAAAGAAGGTGTGCCAGATCATCGTGGCCTGCTGTATGCTTCACAACTTGGCTTTGTGACGACAAGTGCCTTTTCTGCAGGAGGATGGTCAGATGGCGGTGTTGTTGCAGCTGTGGAGCCTGTGGACAGTGAAGACGAGGAAGCAGAGGAAGAAGACATGGACAACAGGGACTCAGTGATCCAGCAATATTTCAGCAGGTAAGAATACAAACCTGCCTAATACATGTACTTTAACACTTCTACGTCTCTACTGTCTGTCGTTTTCACCCAGTGTATGGTCACTGAGTTGTCACTTTCCCTTATGATTTCACAGATGCGGGTCCCACTGTGTGACATCTGCTTTGATTCCTCATGGACTAGAGCTGTGTGACATAGGTATGTTGACATTACCAATGAAAAAGCTTTTTGCCACAGTTATTGCTAATACAGTATCCCGAAATCACAGACAGACTCCAGATTGTTTTGTGCTTTAAGGGTGTTTATTTCAGTGCTCAATATTGGAGTGGGTTGTAATATGGTGAGGGGTGATGGCGGAGGTATGTCCATGGCAGAGTCCAGTCTATTAGTCTCACAGGTGCATTGCCCATCTGGGCATAGCAAGTGGAGCTGGGGCAGTTTAAGGATGGACAGGGTGACAAAGTAGGACAGTAGGATGACAATCAGGGTGATCTCATTTCTTGACGGGGGTCTTGGCATCGTTCTCTGTCTTTGTCCTGGATCTCATGGACCGTTTGCGAGGTGGTTCTCCCTCTGCAGGGGTGGGGTGCTGGTGTGGTGGTCCTGTGGCGGTGCCTCCTGTCCACTAGCGGCAGCGGAGGTTGTGGGCAGTTCATCGTCCAGCCTAGTGTCAGGGCCCCCTTGTTCTGCCACAGTGTCCCTCCTGGTGTTGAGTACTTCCATCAGCACCCCTACGATGGTGCCCAGGGTGGAATTGATGGTTCTGAGTTCCTCCCTGAAGCCCATATACTGTTCCTCCTGCAGGCGCTGGGTCTCCTGAAACTTGGCCATTACCGTTGCCATTGTCTCCTGGGAGTGGTGGTAGGCTCCCATGATGGAGGAGAGGGCCTCGTGGAGAGTGGGTTCCCTGGGCCTGTCCACCCCCTGTCGCACAGCAGCCCTCCCAGTTCCCCTGTGTTCCTGGGCCTCCATCCCCTGGACCGTGTGCCCACTACCACTGCCCCCAGGTCCCAGTTGTTGTTGGGGTGGTGGGTTAGCCTGGGTTCCCTGTAGTGGTGGACACACAGCTGATTGACGTGTCCTGGGGACTGAGGTATGGGCCCGCTGGGTGGGTGCTGTGCTGGTGTTTCCAGAGGGGGGAAGCTGTGTAGTGGCCTGTGACTGGGTGTGGGGTACCACCTGTCCAGAGGTCCCCGATGGGCCGTACTGGTCATCTAGATCCAGTTGGACAGAGGTGCCGTCATCACTGTGGGCCTCTTCTGTTGGTGGTGTGGACATGTGTGGACCCTCCTGTCCAGTGACGTTGGGTAGGTGTCCTGCAGGGGTATAAAAGGATGTTTATTACATCTGTGTGTGTCATTGTGTGTAATGGGTGGGTGACCGTGTACCCCAGTGCTAGCATTCCTGTGTGGGACCTTGTGTGATGATGGTTTAGGGTGGTGTATGGGTATGTGCAGTACCATGCATTGGTGATGGGTGTCCATGCTTTGTTGTTGCATGCAGGGCTTGGTGTTCTGATGTGTGGTTTGTGATTTTGGGACATTTGTGAGGAGTTAGAGTGATGGAGGTGAGGGTGAGGGTGGGGGTATGTGGTGGCATGCAGGTAGGGTGGGGGATGTAATAGTTAAGATTTGACTTACCAGAGTCCATTCCTCCACCTTCTCCTGCGAGGCCCTCAGGATGCAGAATCGCCAAGACCTGCTCCTCCCATGTTGTTAGTTGTGGGGGAGGAGGTGGGGATCCGCCGCCAGTCCGCTGAACCGCCAGGTGGTGTCTGGGGACCACGGAACGCACCTTCCCCCGTAGGTCATTCCACCTCTTCCTGATGTCCTCCTGATTTCTTGGGTGCTGTCCCACTGCGTTGACCCTGTCCACTATTCTTCGCCATAGCTCCATCTTCCTTGCAATTGAGGTGTGCTGCACCTGTGCTCCGAATAGCTGTGACTCTACCCAGCAATTTCCTCCACCATGACCCTGAGCTCCTCCTCCGAGAACCTGGGGTGTCGTTGCCCTGCCATGGGGTGGTGTAAGTGATGTGTGGGGTGGTGTGTGTGGTGAGAAGTGTGCTGATATGTATTGGTGTGTAGTGTGTGGTGCGTGGAAGTCATGTGGGTAATGGTGTTGTGTGGGTGTGGATGCTAGTGTTGTTGATGGTGGTGTCTCTCTCTGGCTTTCGTTCGTGATTTGTGGTCGTAAGGGTTTGTGGGTGATGTGGGTGTGTGTTTTATATTGTATTGAGTGTGTGGGAGTGGTGTGTGTATGTGTATCAGGTGTGTGTATTTCGATTTGTCCAATGTGGTTGTGTTTTGTAAATATGTGTGTATTTTGAGCACGGCGGTGTGTACCGCCAATGGAATACCGCGGTTGAAAGACCGCCACGTGGATTTGTGGGTCGTAATAGTGTGGGCGTATTTCTGTTGGCGTGGCGGTGGAGGATTTGTTTTCGGCAGTTTATCACTGACCTTTGGTGTGGCGGATTTGTGTGGGTGTCTGAATTTTGGTGGATTCCGAGCTGTGGGTCATTATAGCTGTGGAGGAATTCCGTGGCCGCGGCGGTGTGTTGGCGGTCTTCTGCACGGCGGTACACGGCTTTTACCGCCAATGTTGTAATGACCACCATAGGCCCATATTTATACTTTTTTTGTGCTGCATTTGTGTCATGTTTTTACGCAAAAGAGGTGCAAACTTACAAAATGCAATTATATTTTGTAAGTTTGCACCGCTTTTGCATAAAAAAATGACACAAATGTGGTGCAAAAAAGGTATAAAATGCACCATAAAGTGAGTTAGGTTCTATCTTGTCTTTCTCAAGGGCTTGTTAGGTAACTACAGAGGGGACAGCCGTGTATGCTTGAGTACAGATTTGGATTTCTTGTTCCAGGAAGAGTCATTGCTACTTAGATTGGTTGTTGGCTAACGCGCCCCTCATCAGCTGTTTGCTCAAGGTGGCCTTAGCTGCTGCCCAATGATTTTGGGTGGATATCCCAGAACTCTTGTTGTGTGCAAAACATGAGGCCATATGGGATTGAAGCAGCTTCTTTTCACAAGGCAGTTTATAGTGTGTCACATCAAATCACCATGGTTTGAAGGTAGGAACATGTGGGTAGGAACCTGGAAGTCCATCCACATTGATGGAAATAATGGGAGGGAGGGGAGACGTCATGGCAGGGAAGAGTCAAAAAAGAAAGAGTGACGCACACAAACAAAATGGAGTATACCAAAGTAACAACATCAAATGTGCGAGTGGTAGTGCTTGTGGTAAGGGGCAGGTTCAGGTCTACATCTAGCTGAGCTGGGGCATGGTGCAAAGGGAAGCCCTCCAATATAAAGCAGTCTTGGTTCAGTGGGGGACCACGTGGGAGACAAGTTAGTAGTCAAGCCAGAACTGTGTACCATGTACAAAAATGTCTGTTGCATGTAGAAGACAGCAAATAGCTGAGAGCCCGTAATCACCACAGAGGTCCCAAAGAAAGGCCCTATCAGCATTTTTCTGTGCATCAATGGGGCCTGTGCAATCCAGAACGGCATAAGGGGCCACATTCCAGCCCCCACCAAGCACCCCTATAGATGTATTAAGCTCTGTCAGGGGTCTATGAAAGTGAGTAAAGAAGGACGTTTTTGGGTCAGTCAGGACATATATAAATCTCATCCCATTCCATCACAAGAAGGGTAGAGAGGATCTAATGTTTTGCAAGAGCACAGTCCCCCATATCGTCCGACCACATCTCAACAACAGAACAGAGGAGGGTCTTATGAAAAGGATCACTACCCAACTCCTCCTGGAGGGTGGCAAAGATGGGGTACCCAGATTTCATAGGGTTGTGGGCAGGAATACAGCTATTTTCTGTCTCTGTAGGAGAAAGATGAGTTTCTTCGAGTAGGGTAATGTCAGCTGTGCGGAAACCAAGGTAGAACAGTAACTTTTTGCATTTTACGTAGTTGGTCAGCCAATTCAGATAGAAAATTATGCCCAAAGATAACAGAGCATACGGAGTACACTCAAAGAAAGCCCATTCATACATAAGAATAATTGTAAGGAGGCCAGACGTCATGGTAGGGAGGAAAAAAGGAGAGTGACGCTCAAAGATAATGGAGCAGATGGAGTCTACTTAAATGAACATTGTGAAATATGGGAGTGGTAGTGCCAGTGTCAAGGGGTGGAGGGACAGAAATGAGATTCAATGCAGATGACCACAGAAGCCAGGGATCCAGGGGGGTGGGGTTGGCAGGGTCCCAAACTGGAAAGTCTCTAAAGGGGAGGCAAGTGGGCATACAGGGTTCAAAAGGGACAGGTGGGGCATGCCTTATGTGAGGGAAGAGACATAGCCATATTGAGTTTACTCGGAGTCCAGAAAGCAGGCCCGGTCTGTGGGGTTGTGAAAGTCTCTGGAGCTGCGTGCCATGGTAATCCACATCACTGCTGGCTCCAGGAGCCCGTACTTGATGTCCCATTTTTTCAGTTTCATTCAGAGAATTAGAAAGACCGAAAGCTTGTCTCAAGTCTTCACTGAGAAATTCACCACTATATAAACATTTCCTCCCTTGATGTCATATTGACTATGTTTTCACGCTTCAAAGAGGATCGGTCTACTAGGAACATGGTTAAGAAAACATGAGATAATAGGCCGGGGCATAGTTCTTCCAGCTGGGGGTGGATGGTGTGCCTTAATCCTGTGCACTGTATGGAATGCTGTAAAATTAGACGTTATGACGGAGTAGTCTTCAGGGTTGATCAGTTTCTGCTGGATATGCCCAGTGTCCAAATGGAAGACTTCCAAGGTCGCAGCCTTCTCTTCTGTCATTGAGGGATGGCGATCAAGACCAGCCATCGTCGAGTGAAACAGGCCCATATCTGTTTTGATGGCCTGCACATCCTGGGTAGGTGTGGTGATTTTTGTATTGATGGCCATGAGGAGGGTCCCCATGGAGGTGATTTCTTTCAAAATAGAGACCAGGGGCACCTCCAATGTCAAGGACGACGGGTGTGCAACTGGCATTGTGGCAGCTTTCACAATGTCAACAATCTCTGTGAAAATGAGTTGTTGCAAAGATTTACCAAAGGCTATCCTTATGGCAGAGTACACAGCTGTGGAAGAAAACGCACTAGATAAATGAAGGGGATAGAGGGGAGGGAGGGGGGCACTAGTGAACCCAAAAGGACAGTTGTAATCAAAATCAATATCAGAGACCAGTGGAAGTCCTGTGAGGTGAATAGTACAATCCAGAGGATCAATTGGAGCTCCAAGACAGTAAAGACTAGGTGAGCCCCACCTTCAACAGTCAATGGTGAGAAAGTAGAAAACAATGTGTAGGTCCTGGGGGTGAGGGCTTTCTCCAGTGGTGATAAAGTAAAAAAAAGTGCACTCCGGTGCAGGGTCCTCTGGGAGGGCTGCCAAGCCCATCCACCATGCTGTGGCAGAGACTGTCTAACTGCAGGCTGCCAAATAACCCCTGCTAAGGATCAGAGGCTGTGTGGACCTCCAATGGGACAAGTGCTTCTGAGGACAGAAAAAGGTTGGTGCATTCTGGAGCATCTGCTAGCATTCCCTTATTGCTCATGGAGCAATGCAGGGCAGCAGGGAATCAGCAAGCCATCAGGTATGGGCCCAGGAGACAGTGAGGTCAGTGGGGGAGGCAGCAGGCCTCATGGGGGTGCAAGGGTTTCAAGTGCAAATGTAAGGCAGTCGGCAGAGGCCCAAAGCAGCATGTCTGGAGCGCAGGCTAATTAGGGTCTGTGGAATCTCAGGGGACCCTCAAGTCACCAGCATAAAAAGTGATAGCCGGCAGCGCAGTCACAGCAAGGCCACCACAGCGATGGACCTGCAAGGCCAGTCACCAGGCCTCTTCATGGAAAGAGGTCACCAAGGAAAGTAAAGGGGAGTTGCCAGCGATGGGGCAGTCCTGCCCATAGTTGCAGACAAGCAGGCCCTGAAGGCTGGGAGGGAGAGAGGGCACCGTCTGGGGACCCAGGGCCCCCCCTGGCTGCGGTGGAAAAGGTGAGTCCTGTCTAGTTATGGGTCCGCAGCTCTGCAGTCCTGTTGCTGGTGGGTGGATCTACAGCTGTGCAGAGAGGCTGCCGCGGGAAGCAGCTGAATGCGGAAAAGAGAGTTCAGAGTGAATTCCTCCCAACGGTATATAGCACATGATGCAGGGCACAAACAGCGAGGCAGTGTCGAAACTCTCACTGCAGGGGATGGCAGGAGAATGTCCCCTCAATGCTGGGGGAGTGGGTGCTTCAGGGAGTCAGGATGTGGTCCCCACCTTTCTTACAGGACTGAGGCATTGGGAATGAGGACAGAGGCTTTGCTTTATGAAGAGCTCAAAGGGAAAGGGAAACAGCCATCTTGGGTTGTTGTGAGACTACGGCCCCTGCTTTAAGTTTAATGAAAGCAAAGCTATAGTGGCTCATGATCGCTCTCCTAACGTTTTACTATTTTCATGTCCTTCACCAGGCCCCATCCTTATTGTGAAGGAGTATATAATCTAGCAAGTTTGATCTACTTAGGTTGGGGCTGCAGGGCTACCGAAAAGGTTCGACCATTAAGAAAATTGAGAGAACAGTTAGAGAACTAATTGAGAAGGCCCTCCCCAACCGTGTATTGCAGAGCTTAGTACCTCTGGGGATATCAAGTGCGGGAATTCTTTAAGATGCCTCTTCTTCGATGATAACATCACCCTAGATTCCCACTGGTGGTGAAACATTAAAATCTTCACATAAGGCATTCACATATTCTGTGCTCACATCAACTTCCAGCCTAATTGCCTGAAGATTTCATCAAGAAGTTCAAGACAGCCAAATTTGTCTATGTACCGAGTGGGTGGGACATAGACATTGGTGATATCCCTTATTTGCAGTTGCCTGACTTCTTTGACAGCCATATATGGAGAAGATTTTGAGGCTTGACAGTCACATGGATCTGGGTGACTTTATAGTCCAACTCTGCAGAGATCCAAGTAGCAAAGTGCCTCATTGCTCTACCTCTATTGGATGTAGTTGCTTCAACTGAAAATTCATGACACTCAATGCATTTTTCAGTATTATTTCAGTGTATACCAACAAGAATTTGAAATCTGCATCAACGTTTGTTACTGATTTAAATGTTCAAATTAAATATTGCATTATATTCACTGTTGTGTGTTGTTAATTTTAGCGTGTGTGGAAACTCTTATTAATGCGCATATCATAATTCATAGTAATCACTGCACCACTCAGGGAAATCTTGCAGAAATTTACTGGGTGACAAGATACAATAAATACCGATACATGATGAATTTGCTGAACATTCAACGCCGACCTATTGGTTTTGCCAATGCCTATCAATGCAAATGGAGCTGTACCAATAAACACATATAAATTGCACATGTGCAAAATACACCTGAATCACGAAAATAAACAAAGATGAATGGTATGACTCCAGACTTAAAAGTATGGCAGGCAAAAACTACAGGTAGAAGCGGATATATTCAGAGGAAGAGCTGGTGCTAAAGAATTGTTTACTTTATGTATGCAAAATTGGAGTGTTCAATGAGTGGCCAAGGACAGGCAATGCAAATTAACACTTGCAAAGAAGCAAATCACACATAGGAATTTGCAGGTCTACAAATGAGGAGCAAAATATTTGCTTTTGCTATACCTTGTAGCAAGGTGTATCTGTCCAAAACTATCTTAAATCAGTAAGTTATTTGGGTTCAAACTGCCAGGAAAAGGCTGGCGGTAGGGGAACTCGTAATCCCCTGGGCAGCGCTGCCTTGGCGGATTAAAACCGCCGGCCCCAGCGGTGCGACCGCGGCGCTTCCGCCACGGTTGTAATGCCATGGGAAGCACTGCCAGCCTGTTGGCGGTGCTTCCGTCAAAACAGCCCTGGCGGTCTGTAATGACCCCCATAATCTGTAAATTAATGACAAACTAATTGTGAAGTGGTTCACTTGAAGTCCATATTGAGGTGCATTTACTGTAGTGTTAGAAAATAAATGTGTAATTATGATTTTACATTAATCGTTATGTAGCTAGAGAGTGTGTACCTTTGAAACTATGATGATTTTCATAACATGCGTGTATTAATGTTTAAACTAATTTTGAAGAAATGTAGTTCTCCATGATATTTGCTCATGTATATTAAGTTATTTTCATTTCACATTTTCTGTAACATGAAGCTTAAATAAGAATTATGATTTATGATTTAAAATTGCAAAGTTGATATTTTCTGATTAATCTGAATAAAGTGTGCAATTCTAATTCTGTCCTAATTTAGGCATGCTAGGCCTGCTAGGCCCAAATCTTCATAAGTGTGGTAAACTGTTTTCCATTTCTGCTAACGTGTCATTTCTTTTTAGGTGCCTTTCGTGTGAAATGTTAGTTTGGCAATAGATGTGATATTGTTTTACTAATAGCTTTCTAAGAAAGCTACCTTGAGGACAGTACACAGAGAGACTGAGAATGTGAAGGCTGGTACTATTCATATGTTGCAAGTCGTATAGGAAACCAAAGACGGATACCTTCCCAGAATGGTCATGGGAACATCTACCCATGTTGCAGATGCTTGACATTTGATGCAAGTAGACTGGACACTACAATCTTCTGATCTTTAGGTGTTACCAATGAACAAATCATTGTTTACTTTAGACCTTAATTAATAAATTTCATTTAGTTGCACAGGAGTTTCCCTTGGACTTTCAGAGGTTCTGACCTCTTTGCCCTTTCTCCGTACTTTCCGGATGCTTGCTGAGAGCACTTATATTTTCTTTTGACCCGTAAGAAGGTTCTTGACCAAGCTTCTGAAATGCTGACACCTTCCTTTTTAACTTATGTTTTGCCAGCTTTGATTAGAATCATTTTGTCCCAGATGTCCTTCTTTCAACTTCTTTTTATCCTTTATTTCCTTTTTACTTTTCGTCCCCATGTTTTGTAGCCTAGCTCATGTCAATGAGTGACATGTTGCCTTTGAAGGATTCTCTTTGCCTTAACTAGCTACTGAAATTATTTGAATTTTCACTAATGTTTAGACAAGTATGTCAAGGCTTATTCACTGAGCACCAAGTGTTGCTACTGCTATTAAGCATCACCACTATTGAATGCTTAGTCTGTTTAATGTTGATTTGTTTACACTTTTTAGGAGGTTTGGTTAGCCTATGGTGATACTGTAGCCTGTTTTTGATAATTGTCTTCATTAAAACTCTTTAACTATACTTACAATTTGGATTTTCATTGTGTGGCCAAATTGGTCATACTGTATGTTAACAGTTGATTGATGCCATGCAAAATTGTTTTACCCCCCTGCTATCGTGAAAAGATTTGTCGACCGCAATTTAAAGCATACTGAAATACTTAGTAGGGCAGAGTTAAGGAAATATAACTTGTTTTCAATAATTCCTGAGTAAGTAAAACTACTGCTATGCATTTTCATGACTGACCGAATGTCCTAAACATTTTTCTCATAGCACCTGACCATGGGGATGTTGCCTGTTTGGGCCTGCAACTGTACCTGTTGGAAAAAAAAGAGTTTGGTATGTTATTCACAAATACATCCTTAGTACATTGTGTGCACTGTAGGACCTGCTTGGATAAAAATCTTTGTCAATCATTAAAAAAACTTGCATTTCATGCCTCTCCCAAGAAAGTATTGCCACTAGTCGCACTTTACAGCAAAAGCTGAATTATTTGTGAATTTGCTCCTTTATGGCTTTTTATTCATTTCTACCAGCCTTCTTTCTCCTAATCAGTCATTCGTGGATTGACTTAGTGATGTAATTGGGATGATTATTTTTAGTGTTCAACAAATGTCTGTAGAACTGGTCGGATCAGCTGGAGGGTGCAGGTTGCTGGAGTAGGACAAGTGTTGCAGATGAACTGCCTCTTTGATGAATCTTTGGGCTCTGAATTGTTTTAATCTGAAGCTAGAAAAAGGGGCAATAAACACGTTACTGGCTCAGGCAAGCACCAGGTTCTAGAACTGGTTTAGTGCTGAAAATGAGCAGAGCAGCAAAAGTTCAGATAAAGAAATGACAGAAGAAATAATGGATAATAGTCAGTGACCAAGCCACATTGTTTGGACACTTGATGCAAGATTGCAGTATTCAGATACGTATAGGGTTCGGAAAAGCTATCACAGGCTGGAGGAGGAGGGATTTAACAGAATGATGCTCTCTTGAAAGGTGGAAGTAACACTTGGGCCGGACTAATTTATTTCGGAACACCACGTGGTAACTGCACCTGGAATAAACAATACCCCAGAATTTATTGATTCAAGAATGATAACGCGTCAGAACCTTGATAAGTAAACTTACAAGGAGACACATCTAGTACAATTAACCTTTTGACCACGTTTGGAGATTTACCAGGACGAGATATCTTTCTGGCATCACAATCAATAAGTCAACAGCTCTATCAATATGCTCAATAACTAATCAACCAAGCTAATAAATAACATTTACTATAGATCAATACAACGGACGCACTATGACCTTTCAGCAATGAATAACCACACCAATCTAATTATGAGTTAGGATATTTATTCCCTATTATTTACAATCTAATATCATGTTTATTAGGTTCAACAATAACAAGCACATCAAAACCACTATAACTTGGCAACTCGAGCAAAACTTTATCAAAGCATAGGTCATGAACATTAGAACAAAACACGACATTAACATGAGTCAACTTTAGCAGAGCATCATTAGTACATTATTCAACAAAGCAAGAATTCAGTCATTTGTCTATTTGCATCCGATATTAGTGAACTCCTTAACTATCCTCAAATTAGCATCAGCATGTTGGGCTTCATGCAAAACAATTTGGCAACATGAATTTGGAAAAACACCTAACTATGGTTTCTATCAAAAGAGCAGTTGGTACCTAGAAAGAAAAGGCAAACAGACAATTTACAATTTCATCAGATAGTTACCCATCCGAATGAGTCAGCAAACAGCGTCAGTCTTGGTCCTCAGGACATCAGTCGATTTGCCATCAGCCAGGATAGAATAGGCAAGTCTCAGTAGGGCATAGATAGAAAACAAAGCTCTCCTATCATAAGGAGAAGAAAAGCATATCGGACAAGGGGGTAGGATGAGGATGGTTTAAAGTATCAGACGGCTAAAGACAAAGGCCCTCCTTACAACATTGGCGGTAAAAGCCGCTTACCGCCGGGCAGAAGACCGCCAACACACCGCTGCGGCAGCAGAATTCCGCCACGGTCATTATGACCCACTGCTCGGAATCCACCAAAATTCAGACACCCACACAAGTCCGCCACACCAAAGGTCAGTGATAAACTGGCGAAAACAAAACCTCCACCGTCACGCCAACAGAAATACGCCCACACTATCACGACCCACGAATCCACGCGGCGGTCTTTCAACTGCGGTATTCCATTGGCGGTACACACCGCCGCTCTCAAAATACACACACATTACCAAAACACCACCACATTGGACAATTCGAAATACACACACCTGATACACATACACACACCACTCCCACGCAGTCAATACAATATAAAACACACACCCACATCCCCCACAAACCCCTACGACAAAATTACAGAGAGAAGGCCAGAGAGAGACACTACAAACAACTACCAAGCATCCACAGGCACACAATACCATCACCACATAACTTCCACGTACCTCACACAACACACCACTACATATCACCCCACTTATCACTACACACACCACCCCACACCACCCCAGGTTCTCTGAGGAGGAGCTCAGGGTCATAGTGCAGCAAATCGTCCGGGTAGAGCCACAGCTATTCAGATCACAGGTGCAGCACACCTCTATAGCTAGGAAGATGGAGCTATGGCGAAGAATAGTAGACAGGGTCAATGCAATGGGACAGCACCCAAGAAATAGGGATAACATCAGGAAGAGGTGGAACGACCTACGGGGGAAGGTGCGTTCCGTGGTCTCAAGACACCACCTTGCGGTTCAGCGGACTGGCGGTGGACCCCCACCACCTCCCCCACAACTAACAACATGGAAGGAGCAGGTCTTGGTGATTCTGCATCCTGAGGGCCTCGCATGAGTAGATGGAGGAATGGACTCTGGTAAGTCAAATCTTAACTATTACACCTCCCACCCTACCTGCATGCTATCACATACCTCCACCTCCACCCCAACCCCATCACTCCAACTCCTCACAAATGTCCCACTATCACAACCCACCCATCCCAACCCAGCCCTGCATGCAACTACAAAGCATGGACACCCATCACCAATGCATGGCCACTGCACATACGCACACACACACCCCTAAAAAATTATCACACAAGAATGCAAGCACTGGGGTACACGGTCACCCACCCATTGCACACCATGCCACACACAGATGTAATAAACATCCTTTTATACCCCTGCAGGACCCCTACCCAACGTCACCGGACAGGAGGGTCCAAACATGTCCACACCACCAACAGAAGAGGCCCACAATGATGACAGCAGCTCGGTCCAACTGGATCTAGATGACCAGCCCGGCCCCATCGGGGACCTCTGGACAGTCGGTTCCCCTGACACAGTCACAGGCCACCACAGAGCTTCCCCCCTCTGGAAACACCAGCAGAGCACCCGCCCACCCAGCGGGCCCATACCTCTGTCCCCAGGATACATCAATCAGCAGTGTGTCCACCACTACAGGGAACCCAGGCTAACCCACCACCGCAACAACAAAAGGGACCTGGGGGCAGTGGCAGTGGGCACACGGTCCAGGGGACGGAGGCCCAGGAACACAGGGTAACTGGGAGGGCTGCTGTGCGACAGGGGGCGGACAGGCCAAGGGAACCCACTCTCCACAAGGCCCTCTCCAACATCATGGGAGCCTACCACCATTCCCAGGAGACGATGACAACGGTACTGGCCAAATTTCAGGAGACCCAGCGCCTGCAGGAGGAACAGTATTTGGGCTTCAGGGAGGAACTCAGATCCATCAATTCCACCCTGGGCACCAACGTAGGGGTGCTGAAGGAAGTCCTCAACACCAGGAGGGACACTGTGGCACTACAAGGGGCCCCTGACACTAACCTGGATGATGAACTGCCCACCACCTCCGCCGGCTCTAGTGGACAGGAGGCACCACCACAGGACCACCACACCAGCACCCCACCCCCTCCAGAGGGTGAACCACCCCGCAAACTGTCCCTGACATCCAGGACAAAGACAGAGAACGATGCCAAGACCCCTGCCAAGAAATGAGACCACCCTGAATGTCATCCATCTGTCCCACTTTGTCACCCTGTCCATCCTCAAACTGCCCCAGCTCCACTTCCTATGCCCATTTGGGCAATGCACCTGTGAGACTAATAGACTGGACTCTGCCATGGACATTCCTTCATCATCACCCTTGAAGCATAAAACAATCTGGAGTCAGTCTGTGATTTCGAAATAGTGTATTAGCAATTACAGTGTCAAAATGCTCTTTCAAATGTAATGTCAACATACCTATGTCACACAGCTCTAGTCCATGAGGAAACAAAGCAGATGTCACACAGTGGGACCCACATCTGTGTAATCGTAAGGGAAAGTGACAACTCAGTGATCATACACTGGGTGAAAACGACAGAAAGTCGAGAGATAGTAGTGTTAAAGTACATGTAGTAGGCAGGTTTGTATTCTTACCTGTGTCTCACTAGAAATATTGCAGGATCACTGAGTTCCTGTTGTCCATGTCCTCTTCTGCTTCCTCGTCTTCACTGTCCACAGGCTCCACAGCTGCAACAACACCGCCATCTGGACCATCCTCCTGTGGAAAAGGCACCTGGCGTCGCAAAGCTAAGTTGTGAAGCATACAGCAGGCCATGATGATCTGGCACACCTTCTTTGGTCTCTAGATTAGGGATCCACCTGTCATATGGAGGCACCTGAACCTGGCATTCAGGAGGCCGAAGGTCCGCTCTTTAATCCACCGAGTTCGCCCATGGGCCTCATTGTAGCGTTCCTCTGCCCTTGTCCTGGGATTCCTCACTGGGGTCAGTAGCCAAGACAGGTTGGGGTAACCAGAGTCACCTGCAAATGGCGAGGGACAACTGTTATACACATACTAACCTGTAGGGATATCCCCAGACCGAGACAACCATTCCCACTGACTTGCTTCCAGGTGCTCACCTAATAGCCACATACAGTGCCTCTGGAGTTGACCCATCACATAAGGGATGCTGCTATTCCGCAGGATGTAAGCGTCATGCACTGAGCCAGGGAATTTGGCATTCACATGGGAGATGTACTGGTCTGCCAAACACACCATCTGCACATTCATGGAATGATAACTCTTCCGGTTTCTGTACACCTGTTCACTCCTGTGGGGGGTACCAAAGCCACATGTGTCCCATCAATGGCACCTATGATGTTGGGGATATGTCCCAGGGCATTGAAGTCACCTTTCACTGTAGGCAAATCCTCCACCTGAGGGAAAACAATGTAGCTCCGCATGTGTTTCAGCAGGGCAGACAACACTCTGGACAACACGTTGGAAAACATAGGTTGGGACATCCCTGATGCTATGGCCACTGTTGTTTGAAATGACCCACTTGCAAGGAAATGGAGTACTGACAGCACCTGCACTTGAGGGGGGATTCCTGGGGGATGGCGGATAGCTGACATCAGGTCTGGCTCCAGCTGGGCACACAGTTCCAGGATTCTGGCACGATCAAGCCTGTAGGTGATGATCACATGTCTTTCCTCCATTGTCGACAGGTCCACCAGGGTCTGTACACCGGAGGATGCAGCCATCTCCTCACATGTCCCAGCGGACGGTGCCTATGAAGGACAACAGCGAGCACAAAGTCAACCAACTCAGAGGTACGTACCCAAATCTTACACAGAACACGAATCATAACCCGAAATTTGGCCTGTATGTGTGTTGAGGCAAGGCCTAGGTATGTGTGACGCAGTTAGAAATTAATCCATGTGGGCCCCTTAAATGGCGGCTGCCTGACCTGTAAGGTGGGACAATGGGATGTGAGGTAACTGCGCTGGCGTTGCACACCGTCGCGGTAGGCGGTCGAAGACCGCGGCGCAATTCTGCATTGGTTAACATTGGACCCTATGGGTCCCAGGGACCAATGAGGATGTAAGCCGGCAGTGACGGTACGCACCGCCGCGGACGTGACCGCCATTTTCTATCTGTTCAATCACTCGATACCTGATCTTCGACAGGAGAGGACCTACACTGCAAGTGCTGCTGTGACCTCAGTCTGGAAGAGACAATGGCTCGTGCGTCTGGGGAAAGGGCCCCTGCCTTCACATCGGAGGAGTTAGAGAAACTTGTGGATGGGGTCCTCCCCCAGTACACGCTACTCTACGGTCCTCCAGACAAACAGGTAAGTACACTGGGAGCATGCTGTATGGGCTATGCCTGTGTGGAGTGGGATGGATGAAAGATGGGGGGGAGATTGAGGTGTGCATGAAACGACGGTGAGTGCATGTGCCACATGGCAAGGGTAGGGATGGGGGCCAATGACTGTGACGGTGCAGTTGGTAATAACTTTTCTTTTCCCCCTGTACAATTCATGTCGGTCAGCGCCCACCAGAAAAAGGATATTTGGCGTCCCATCGCCAAGGACGTCCGGACCCAGGGGGTCTACTACAGACGGAGTACCCATTGTCGTAAGAGATGGGAGGAAATTCGCCGCTGGAGCAAGAAGACGGCGGAGGCCCAGCTGGGGATGGCCTCCCAACGTGGGAGGGGTGCCCATCGCACCGTGACCCCCCTGATGTTCAGGATCCTGGCGGTGGCATACCCGGAGTTGGATGGGCGCTTGAGGGCATAACAGCAGACGCAAGGGGGTGAGTACACTCTCATTCTGCTGATTTTGCGTGCATTGGAGGTGTCTGGGTGGGGGAGGTGGGCTGTGGGTTTCCCTAGGGCCAGTGTGCTAGTTAGGTCCCCTTCTTCTGGCAGATCCTGTGGCACCCCACCCCACCTGTGTACAGTGACAAGTACACCTAGTCAGGCTCCTGTGTCATCCATGTGTGCAGATGCGGCCATAGCCTAGTAGGCCATGTCGCAGGGATTAAACAGTGGACTCCAAGTGCGCGGTGTAGTGCAGGGGGCTTCTGTGTCTGTCATGTCCGCCAACGGTAGCGGTAATGCATGCACTCAACATGTCTTTCTTCTGTCCCCCCCCCTTTTTTTGGTCTCCCTGTCCTTGTATGCATTAGCATCATCAGGCGGAGGAGCAGTGGCACCGGAGCAGGAGGGAGATGCATCGCACATGGCCCTGGAGGGCGAGACAACTGACTCGGAGTTCACCAGTAGGACGGAGGGCGAGGGGAGCTCCACGGCGGGGACAGGAGCTGAGACCAGTGATACGGACTTGGCCTCTTATGGGAGCTCCCTTGTGGTGGCGGCAACATCTGTGCTCCCGCATCTACAGGTACAGCCACCCCCCCCCCACCAGCACTGCCCTCCCAGCAGCCCCTCAGCCTTTGCCCCGTGCCCGCTCACCCAGGAGGGTGGGCATCACCTTCGCCCCAGGCACCTCAGCCCTTCCCCCAGTCACCCCTGCTGCCCTCAGTGAGGAGGCCATTGACCTCCTCAGGTCCCTCACTGTAAGGCAGTCTACCATTTTGAATGCCATCCAGGGTGCAGAGAGGTAGTTGCAATAAACAAATGCATTCCTGGAGGGTATTCATTCTGGTCAGGCAGCCCTTCAGCGAGCTTTTCAGACTCTGGCCTCAGCACTGATGGAAGCCATTGTCCCTGTGTCTAGCCTCCCCCCTCCAACTTCCTCCTCCCAGACCCAATCCCCTCTACCTCAGCCTCTCACAAGCAAACCTTCAGACCAGCATGCACACACCTCAACACACAAGGGAAGCTCTGGCAAACATAAGCACCACACATCCCACAGGCACTCACGCAAGCATCACACACATGCAGACACACCAACATCCACTGTCTCCACTGTGCCCCCCTCCTCCTTGTCTCCCTCTTCCCTCCTAGTCTCGTCTACACTCACACCTGCATGCACTACATCTACAGCCACTACTTCCATCACCAGCACACACACCAGCACACACACCACCACACCCCGCTCACGTGCAGTCACCACCCCCACTGCCATTCACACGTCCCCCGTGTCCTCTCCCAGTGTGTCTGTGACGCTACCTCCCAAGATAAACAAACGCAGGCACACACCCACCCAACAGCCATCCACCTTACTATAGCCTCCAGTGCATGCAACTTCACCCAAAGTCACCAAACTAACACCTCCTACAACCACTACCTCTTCCTCCACTCCCAAACCCCCTCCAGCTACCCGTCCCAGTGTCCCGAAGAAACTTTTCCTATCCAACCTTGACCTCTTTCCCTCACCTCCCCCACCCCGTCAGTCTCCTAGGGCCCGACTCTCCAGGTCCCAACCTAGCACCTCAGCCACAACATCTCATGGGACCAGTGGTGCCTGTAGTCACCGGAATCTGGAGTGCACCGGCCACCAGGGCAGCCAGTGTGGCACAGAGCCACAGCACGGACAGTCCCCCACCTGTCAAACATCAAAAGTTGGCCAGTGCCCGGCGGGAGAGGGGGAAGACTCCAGCCAGCAAAGCCGCTCCGAGGGGTACAGGTGGGAGTGTGGAGTCAGCTGCGACACCTTCCAAGGTTGGGAAGGGCCACAAGAAAGTCTGCAACTCTGGGAAGAGCAGGACGGGGGAGAAGAACGCCATCATCTCCGCTGCCCAGGAGGCCACCGCCATCATCCCCGCTGCCCAGGAGGCAACCGCCATCATCCCCGCTGCCCAGGAGGCCTCCGCCAGCACCAGCCCTGCTGCCCAGAAGGCCACCGCCAGCACCAGCCCTGCTGCCCAGGAGGCTACCGCCAGCACCAGCCCAGCTGCCCAGGAGGCCACCGCCAGCACCAGCTCAACTGCCCAGGAGGCCACCGCCAGCACCAGCCCCGCTGGGCCAGACAGGACCGCCAGCACCAGTCCCGCTGGGCCAGACAGGACTGACAGCACCAGCCCCGCTGGGCCAGACAGGACTGACAGCACCAGCCCCGCTGGGCCAGACAGGACCGCCAGCACCAGCCCCACTGGGACAGACAGGACTGCCAGCACCAATCCAGCTGGAACAGACAGGACCACCAGCACCAGTCCCGCTAGGCCATGAAGGACCGCCAGCAGCTGAGTCACTGACAAGGACCCCGCCCCCACAAGAACCGCTGAACAGGATACTGCCGCCACAAGCACCGCTGAACAGGACCCCGCCGCCACAAGCACCGATGAACAGGACACCGCCGCCACAAGCACCGCTGAACAGGACACCGCTGCAACAAGCACCGCTGCCAAGGACACCACTGCAGCAAGCACCGCTGGCCCATGAGCGCCAAGGGCACTGACGCTACTGAGTCCATCACGAGCAGGATGAAGCACTCTGGGCGGAAGGCCCCCTCCAGAGTCAGTGGAGAATCACATCCACTTCCTCTGTCCTTGGCAGGATAAAGCACTCTGGGCACAAGGCCCCCTCCAGAACCAGTGGAGAGATACTTCCACTACCTCTGTCCTTGGCAGTATGAAGCACTCTGGGCACAAGGCCCCCTCCAGAACCAGTGGAGAGATACATCCACTACCTCTGTCCTTGGCAGGATGAAGCACTCTGGGCACAAGGCCCCCTCCAGAACCAGAGGAGAATCACATTCACTACCTCTGTCCTTGGAAGGATGAAGCACTCTGGGCACAGGGCCCCCTCCAGAACCAGTGGAGAAAGGCATCCACCTGAGAGACCGTGGCTTTGCACTCCCCAGGATGTAGCAGTGGGCAACCCACCCACTGTAGAGACTTGAGAGACTGTGGCTTTGCACTCCCCAGGATACAGCAGTAGGCAACCCACCCACTGTAGAGACTTGAGAGACTGTGGCTTTGCACTCCCCAGGATATGGTAGTGGGCAACCCACCCAATGTAGAGACTTGAGAGACTGTGGCTTTGTACTCCCCAGGATATGGAAGTGGGCAACCCACCCACTGTAGATACTTGAGAGACTGTGGCTTTGCACTCCCCAGGATTGAACAGTGGGCATGTGGCCCCCTCGTAGATTTGGCGTCGTGCACTCAACCGGCTGAGGTGCCCCCCCTTTCCCTTCCCCCTGAGGTGCCTGTTTTATTGCTATCTGATGCTCCTGCAGTGTTCTCTCCGTCATGTTCGGGGATTGAGTGTGGGCCTCACCCATGCCGTGTGGGCCCAGTGTTCCACGGACTTCAATAGAGCACTACCTGGACTACTATTCTTGGTGTATATATTTGTTAATGGTGTATATATATTTTTGCGTCCTGGATTTTAATAGATTACATTGGTTACACTAATTTGCTTTTGTCTTTGCATTCTTCTGGAGGGTTTGAGGGATGTAACTGTAATGTATCATGCTGTATTAGTGTGTGTGTTGTAGAGGGTGGGGGTGGGGGTGGGGGTGTTGCGTGTGTGTGTCCCTGTTTTCTCCCTCCCCCCTCCCCTGTGTCGTAGGTGCAGTACTCACTGTTCTCTTCGCCGCCGGCGTTCGTGCTCCTGGTAGAGGAGCAAGAAGATGAGGGCTGGCAGGATGTGGAGCTCGGGTTCCATGGCGTCCGGATTCCTCGTGGGGTGTGTAGAGGTGAGCGTTTTCCCTTCGGAGTCCTGTTTCCGCTGTGTTTTTGTCTGCAGGGAATCCACCCCGGAAAAGGTGATGGATTGGTAGGTTGTGATACTGTGGGCGGTACATTGTCCTCCACCTGTCTGTCGGCGGTGACCGCCAAGCTGTTTGTTTGTACCGCTGTGGCGGTCGGAGTGTTAAAGTGGCGGTCATTGTTGGCGGTTTCCACCAAATTCTCTCAGAATGGCAAGGGATGATGAAGAATGGCGAAGAATGGCTTCAAGAGTGGCAAAGTAATGGCTGATTTCTCCTTGGGTCACGCCGTTATGTCAAAACTGTCGAACAAGTCTCTAATTTCCCATTGGGCAATATTTGGTGCATTGTTATCTCTGTCCAATAATTCTCCACACACCTTACTAGAATTTTCACCTAACACAGTTCTCATGCAGTCTAGTGGCTCCTGTGATTGACGTCTTCAACGGGTGGAATGTCAGAAGAAAGTTACACTTTACGCCCCAGTCAGTAGTTCCATTGTCTTCTCCTAGTCCAGGCGACCTAGCACCTGTTGCAAATTACACTGTTGCATTCAACAAGAATGTCTCCTTGAGCAAGTTGGGTCCCATGAGAAAGAATTTACTACAGCTACACACCTCTCTCTAGCTTCTGGAAAAGTACAGCTTTGTGTCCTTCAGGAAAGCAGCACATTGCACGTTAGAAAAACACAGTTAATATGAGACCAGGCAGCTAGGCCCAGACCCTCGCTAACTAAAGCCTAATGAGTACTTTAGCAAAACCCTAATACATAACTCTTAATGCTAATACAAAGTCATACATTAGTACATTGTTAATTCATCATTAGTCAGTTTCATTAATCATCGTATACATTGGTGGCCACTCCCTGTGGGCACATTTCAAACGTGTACATTATTCTCTATGCGAACACATTTTCTATGCAGCTTCATTACACATTATATTGCAAGCTTTTCATGTTAATATTAATCTTAAAGGTCACACTCAAAAAGAATGTGAAATAATCTTAGTATTGCACGATTTCTTTGGCTGAGGGGGGAATAACTTCAGGCCATGCTTTCCATGTTTTCACTCTGAAAGTGCAGTGTTCCCGCACTACTTGTAATTCAGATTTGGGCAGGAAATCCCATTTCTGCTTCATTCAAAATTGTACATGCACTGGTAACGGGGGTCTGTGAGTCTAAGGCCCTCAATACGAGTGGCCTCTTGTAGCAAGAAAGAACAGGTACTGATCCCGTCACAAATATAACTTTTTGACCTTCACATAAAGATTTCAGATATAGAAAAACAGCTGAAATCTCTGTGTGAAAGTCAGGGGAGAATTTCCTGTGATATTGGCCCTAGAATTACTGATTCTCCCAGTGAATTCCTCATTTCTTAGTAGATCCCCAGGCTCCAACTCACTATGGGCCAGATTTACTCCAGACCTGGAGTTGCCGGTTCCTTTGGTGTTGGTAACCCTGGGGTTCAGGATTTTTTTGGTCCATTTTTCAGTATCCGAGTGATGAAGATCTAAGATTTGGAGTATCCTTTGGATGAGAAATACACTGGAAAGTCTTGCTCATGGGATCAAATCATTTTGCTGTGGCCTTTGTTGTGTCATCTTGGTCACTGGTTGGCAGTTTTTAATCTGTTAATCAGATTCCGGGGACAGGAATCTTCTTCACATATCTGTGAGTTCTTTCTTATTGTCTGTGTGAGGAGATGTTCGCAAAAAAGGAGATAAAATGTTACCATAAATGTAAAACTAGTTTACCACAAGAGATGACAAAGCATAATACACGTAAAATATTCAATGTCACCCTTGTTTCACTCCTGGAGATGCAAGATGCTTGAAAGACAGTATTACTCCGTGCAGAAAATCAACTGAGAGACTTGAAAGAAAATGGACGCAATATTATTTCAGTCACAAAAAACAACCTCACAATACTCGGTAGGAAAACACAGTATAGATGCATTCCAGCAATAAACAATCACTACAGCAATGCTCTGGCTGACTCTGATTAGACTATCTAGAACTTTGAATGAATAAGCACAAATCAGTGTGGACAATGAAAAGATCTGATGTAAGGAAAATATGAGTATCTATCACAAAGTTGTTAGGAAACACAAAAAGAGACAGCTTACTGGATGCAAAGACACCAGAGTACCCTGCCTGCCAAACCCTCAGACAGCCGGTCTCGTTTAAAGACATAAGGCCCCTGTGTATTCTGTTGCCTGAGCCCCTGTTGGCTTATTTAACAGAACACTTCCTCTGACAGCCAAACAGAGTATGGATTGTCAGAGAAACAACAACACACTGACCCTATTTAGGGTGATTGGTGTAATGTTTTTATTTTCCCAACCATCACTGTCAGGAAAAACCTGGCGGTGTGGGACAGGAAAATGAAATAATGATCATTAGTTTTTTGTTTCTCAGAAACAAACTCTCATGTTGAGAGTATGCTTCTGAAAAACAAAAAAAAAGTCAAACATTTAATGGAAGGCCAACAAACTTTTAGGGGGTCATTCTGACCCCGGCCGGCGGCGGTAGCCGCCGGCCTGGCTGGGACCGCCAGAAGACCGTCCCGCGGTCAAAAGACCGCGGCGGTCATTCTGGGTTTCCCTCTGGGCTGGCGGGCGACCGCCAAAAGGCCGCCCGCCAGCCCAGTGGGAAACACCCTTCCACGAGGAAGCCGGCTCTGAATGGAGCCGGCGGAGTGGAAGGTGTGCGACGGGTGCAGTAGCACCCATCGCGAATTTCAGTGTCTGCTAAGCAGACACTGAAATTCAAAGTGGGGCCCTCTTACGGGGGCCCCTGCAGTGCCCATGCCATTGGCATGGGCACTGCAGGGGCCCCCAGGGGCCCCACGACACCCCTCACCGCCATCCTGTTCCTGGTGGTCGAAACCGCCAGGAACAGAATGGCGGTGAGGGGGTCAGAATCCCCCATGGCGGCGCAGCAAGCTGCGCCACCATGGGAGATTCCTCAGGGCAGCGGAAAACCGGCGGGACACCGCCGGTTTTCCGGTTCTGACCACGGCCATACCGCCGCGGTCAGAATGCCCTCAGGAGCACCGCCAGCCTGTTGGCGGTGCTCCCGCCGACCCCGGCCCCGGCGGTCGGAATGACCCCCTTAGTACTTTAAAACGAACAGCTGTGATGGTGGATCCCTTCAATGTGCAGAGATGACCAATGGACCATCACCTATCGCTATGTTTGGCAGGCACAGTGCTGTCAAAATGTAGGAGTTATGGTACTCCACTCTCCTGACAGAGACTACAACTTCTGGCAAATACTAAATTAGGCCTTCAATTGAAACAGAAATAGTTTTTGGCTGAAATACAAATAATTCCATTGAACTACAGCGAACTTAAAATAATATCTTTTAATTCCTTTACATCCATCTGTACTTTCTCCAAAACATTGAACTATTTCTACCACTCAGTGCTGGATTAAACCCTGTAGAGGTCCCTAGGCAGTCCCTCACAAATTATATCCTAATGCTTTTTTAATTTTACAACTGACAATATTAAAAAACCAATTTTATTACACAAAACTAAACATTACCTGTATGTTGTGTGCACCGAATATTTTTACAAAGTGACAGCTGACAGAAGATGAGCTTTTGAGAAACAAACTCTTATGTGAATCTGATGTCTATGGTTCATGTACTTTAAGTTGTAAATGGGTACATTACATTAATATAGTATTTTCTCTATAGATTCTTCAATGTAAAGCTTGATTCATTTTTTGGAAACAATTTAAGAGAGCTTGATTGTAATTTTCTTTCAAGGTCAAATCAATATACTTTGGATCTGTTGTTGCAGGGCCCCAAAAAAGAGTGGGGCCCATAGGCTGGTGCCTACTTTGTCTATTTGGTATTACACCACTGCTACCACACATTGAGGTGGAATTACAAACTATTCATAAGTAAGTGGTGACTCACGATAACTATGGGATAAGGTATCGGCCCATGCATTCTTTGAATAAAGAAATATAAATGATAAAATAATCAGATTGAACAAACAAAAAATACTCATCTAGATTGACTGCACTCAAGGATCAGAGCCACTAAAAATTCTGATTATTAGTTGAAATTTCAGATGATTTTCTACTGCTCCTCATCGAATGCCTCCACATAGAAGAAGCCATCTTCATGGCTAAATGTTCTCTTTTAAGTGCTGAATAATTCTGTTCAGAGTTTGACAAAATGTGAGCTAACTAAATTACATGATGTTCTTGCCCATCATCTTCCTATTCTTTTATCACAAATACCCCAAATGTTCTTTCAAAGATGTCTGTATTGACAATAAACTTAATTAAGATATCAGAGTGGCATACTATTGGTTCTTTAGTAAACATCTGTTTGATTGCGGACTTTTTACAGCCGGGGCAAACATCAAAACACTCTCAACGCCAGTTTTTGCCCTACTGTGGTTGTCCTTTGGTTATTTTTTTTTTTTTTTTTTTTTTTTTTACAAGGGTGTGTAACCAGCCTCCTTGCTCCACTTCCCGCCCTGCCCATGGGGATTTTGCCACCTCCAACTATGGTGCTGTTTAATTAGGTGCTGCAGTACAGGCAGAAATGTTCCTCTGAAAAATAAAGGTCACACCAAGTCCACTTACCCACCTGTTTATGTGTTTAAGTGTACTAAAAGCATTCTCTGCTTGATCATTCCAGCAATAAATTGTACTAAAAGCATTTGCTGCTTGATCATTCCAGCAATACATTTTCTTCAAGTAATCGTTTGTTTCAAAACACATCACTAACTATTGTAGCAAAATTCTTGATGAATTGATAAGAGGTTTACAAATCAAAGAAAATTCTGAGTCGCCAAAAGATTAGTAGGTGAGGGCACATCTATAACAGCTAAGCCCTTTTCCAGAGCCATAGAAATGCCAGAAGCATTCAATCTGCACCCAAGGTACTTAACCTCTTGCTTATCAATCAAATTCACATATATAAGGTTTGCATGAAAAAAATGATGATATCATGATAACACCCACCTTACATGTTCTTAATGCTTCTCAAGAGTTTTTGAAAACACTAGAATGTCATCAAAGTAGATCAACACAAACTGATTCAAGCCATATTTGAAAATAGAATCCATACAGCCCGGGAATTATGACCATCAGCAGCTGGAGTTATTAATGACATTACTGACAACATCTTATGTGACAGCACTACATTTAAGACATTAACTATGAGACCACCTATGCCATCACCAATTACAACATCTAAGGCATAACTGATTAACAAATGACATTACCTATTCCATCCTCAATGACTTCAACATTAACAAATCAAGACACCTTAAAATGTTTCATCCTGAGGGGTTTTATCTTAGACAGATTAAGTGGTCTACATCGCTGATCTACATTCTGCCTTCTTCCCCCCACTCGTACTCACCCAAAGGGATGGTTGGTTATAAAAATGTCTTGGTGAAGATCTTTCAAGCAAATAATAAAGGCCTGAGACACTCTCCTTTAGCTGTAAAGCACACTTCATCAAGTCTATTTTCACATTTAGTACTAAGTGAACACACACACAGCTGGTGAGAGGAGCAATGTCCTTCCTTCTGAGCACAACCAAAACACTTTCTTCAACCCTTTCACTTCGTAGGAAAGTTCATGCCTGTGCCTGTTCAGTTATTACCTGCATCAAGAAAACACAGGCTCCATTTGTGCATTGTGCATTGTCAATGGTACTTGTGAGAAATGGAATTGTTGGATGACTGGGGTGAGCCCTGGTCAAGCAACAGCCACAATGCCTTGCATGGTCAACCACAAACAGTCACTAAATGAATGTGTGCTTAACCCTGGATAGCTTGACAAAAAACAATCAGGCTTAACTTAGAGGTAATGTGTAAAGTATTTATGCAGCACTAAAACAGTAATAAAGTAGAAACACAACATAACAGCAAAAAGTACCAACTGCGGACATCTGACCGCATTACATCAGGGGAAAGTCAAAAGTTAAAGCTGACCGCAATGGAGCGAAGCTGTGAAGAACGAGTGAAAAATGTTACGTTTGGACTTAGTCATTGAGATGGAAGTTAAAAATCTCCATTGGGACGAAGCAGAAGGTTGCAACCAAAGACAGTTCCACAAGGTTGGATACCTGCTTGACGAGACACCACTTAAACAGATTTGCTGCTGCAGAGAAGAACGTAGCTGTAAAACCTGTGAAGTCAATCCGACCAGTGAGGCACCTCGCTCGCATGGGCAAGCAGGATGGTCACGGTCTCCTCCTGGTTCTCAAACCACTTTTTGGCCACATTCTGTCCTCAGTTTTGGAATTTGGCCATCTAGACAGTTTTGAGCACCACAACTAAGGGTCCAGGATTGGATGGAGACCTCTTGGGGGGTTTAGGACTCACGTAGGTTGGGTACAGGTGCAAGTTCAAGATGGTGGAACCTGGTATGTCCTTATGGCTCTGAACAGGAGCCCAGCAAACTAGCCCTTGGAGTCACTTCTGGGAGTCCTGGGCGCAGATGAAGATACAGGGCTCAACAGCAGGCTGTCCTCTGAGGGTCCTTCCAGGTACAGCAGCAGACTGGTAGAGTGCACAGCAGCTCACAGCAGTCCTCTGTGAGTACTTCTGCAGATCCAGTTGTGAACTGAAAAGTGTGTCTGAAAGCACTATATTTATACCCTGGTGCCCTGCTCTTAGAATATGAGGGAAGTTTCAAGAAAGGTTCTTTGAAGTTCTGGGAGTTTCCTGCCTCCCCTGCCCTGACTCCATGCCTGCTGCACTGTTAATATAGGGTGTTAAGCCTATTGTGAGGAGTCAGGGCACAGGCTATTCAGGTGCAAGTAGGCCTGTACTGAGTCCATCGCCCTATCCTACCAGTTGTTGGGCCTTTCAGGATGCTAATCCCACTATGGAGGGAATTTACAAAGTCCTATCTGTCAGTTATACCCAGTCATGTGACCTAGGACAGGTTACAGGCACAGAGGACTAAAGGCAGAAAAATGCCAACTTTCTAAAAGTAAAATTTTCAAGCTTGTAATGATAAATTCGACTTTACCATTAAAGAGGGTTTATTATTACCAGTTCATAAATACCAAACATGGCATATCTACCTTCTCTCATTTAAGAATTACAGCTTCTTCAATGTAATACAGAAGCCCCAATTTTATCCTACGGGACGGGAAGCTCTCACAGTAAGGAAAACAAATTTGGGAGTTTTTCACTACCAGGACATGTAAAATGTAAAAGTACATGTCCTACTTTTAAATATAAAGCACCCTGCCCTATGGGCTACCAAGGGCCTACCTTAGGGTTGGCATATGTAATAAAAGGGGAGTTTAAGGCTTGGCAAGGGGTTTTAAATGCCAAGTTGAAATGCCAGTGGGACACTGCATTCAGGCTGCAATAACAGGCCTGAGACATGTTTTAAGGTACTGCTTTAGACGGTGGCACAATAAGTGCTGCAAGCCGACTAGTAGCATTTAATTTAGAGGCCCTGGGTATATGGTATACCACTCTACAAGGGACTTACAAGTAAATTAAATATGTTAATCAAACCATGTTCACGGGAGTGAGCACAAGCACTTTAGCACTCATTAGCAGTGGTAAAGTGCACAGAGTCCTAATGCCAACAGAAGCAAAACATTTTAATAAGTGCAGTAAACTCTTAAAGATTTAACATGTCCAAACTGAACATATCAGATGAGGCACTTTTGCCTTTTCATTCAATAATCCATTCATATGAGGGGTTAACTCGAGGGGTATATATTTTTGATAAATGCTCCAAAATGAAGTTGAAAGTCTGAAACATTACTTACGAAGTGAACCTTGACAGTCCATAAAGGCAGAGATCTTGAATTGCTCCTTAAAAATATTTGAACAGTAAGTCAAGAAACTTACTGCTACCTCACAACTTAGATTTAATCTTACTGAGGGTACCAGATAATTATGAGGTTAAGACAATATTATGATATACCTTTTGACTAAAGTGCTCTAAGATTCAAGAGGCGGAGGGTTATTTAATTGTAGCATTTTCACTTTTCTGTGATGTAATTCAGTAACAAGTTAGCCCACTTTCCAACAATGGTTATTTAACAAGCATTATAAGAAATTAGTGGAAAAGGTCCAAAGTATTGTCTTAGAGGCAACCTAACTGATATAACCTGATTTTTAGTGTGTAATATTGTGTATGAAGAGGTCCATACAAGTTTCCTTCTGTGACCTTTCAAAATTAGGAAATTTTACAGGAGGTAAATAATGATGCACCCCATTGCCTTAGTGATTCAAAGTCAAGTAAAATAAATAAAGCGCAAATTAATGAAGGTGCCAATATGGCTTATTTTCCATGATTTGGTGTCCTGGTAACAGCCTTGTTACCAGAATTGTCATGCAGATGTGAGTAAGGATTGTGCAAATGTGAAAAGAAAGGGAAATGTGTCTTGTCAGAACTAGAAATATGTCAGGTATTTAATAATGACTCCTTCTAAACTGCCTTTTATTGTGTTTAAACCTGACATAGTTGTAGTCTCCACAGCCCAGCAGTTTCTGTGGATTTGCAGAAAGAATGTTTGAGCCCAAAATGCCCATAAAGTCTGGGTTGCATTGACCAAACTGATATGTGTTCACTCAAGAAAACATCTACCAATATCAACAAAAGGTAGGAAAATAGTGGCTGCCTTAAGTAATGTGTGAACTTGATTATCACTTTTGTTTTGCCCACGTTTCTAGGGAAAACATTCGGTAGGATGGAGATGCTTTTCTTGTATGGATCCAATGTTGACCTTAATGCTTTGCAGGTAGGAAAAAACAATTTAATGTTTTACTGCACAATGCAGCTGTAATAAATTGGGTTGGTGGTTGACTGGGATGGGTAATCTGGTCAAGCAGCAACCACAATCCTTCTTAGGGAGAAGCACAAGCCAACCCTAAATTAACCTGCGCTCAACCCTGGTAGCTTGGTACTAAGAAGTCAGGCTTAACTTAGAGGCAATGTGTGAAGTAAGCAGTAATAAAGTGAAAAACCACCCAAAAACAATCCTTGCACCTGGTTAGAAAACTGGAGTACTTTTAATAAATAAAACACAACCAAAATGACAAAAATCCAATCAGTAGAAATAAAGATGTGTAAGTTTAAATATTTCTGTGAAAATAACACAAAGAAGCACAAAGTGCCAACTGTGGATATTTGGTCATG
This sequence comes from Pleurodeles waltl, assembly GCF_031143425.1. Classification (NCBI taxonomy): domain Eukaryota; kingdom Metazoa; phylum Chordata; class Amphibia; order Caudata; family Salamandridae; genus Pleurodeles; species Pleurodeles waltl. Next base: position 734,196,278 of record NC_090439.1, on the reverse strand, counting down.
CCAGACTGGGACAAAGTCACAAGTTCAGGCTGACTACGACAGAGCACGGGCTGGCAACTGTGACCCAGTTAGGCCAGTAGAACATAGGACCTCAAATCCTGGTTTGCAGAGTGTTTGGAGGGTCCAATTTGAAGATGCGTCACACAGCCAAAGAGATGCATCGGTTCTGAGGAGCTGTGAGGCTGCGATGTGAAGTCCAGTGTCGTTGTCGAGGCTGCCATTGAAGAGGGGCACGAGGACCTGCGCTGAGGATATATCATACAGCAGCGGTTCTGAAGAAGCAGCAGGCTGTGATGAGATGTGGGTCTTTGCAATGGGGAAAATTCATGCATCGGTTCTGCTCGGGGTTTCGCTCCACAGCAGAAAAGATGCATTGGTTCTGCTGGGTACACAGAAGCTGTCAGAACACCTTCAGCCTACTTCTAAAGGTCCAGGAGTGGGATGTCAATACTTGGTGTGGTAGACTCACAGATGGCAGAGTCCAGGTGCTGTGGTTGAGGTTCTTGGAGTCTTCTGTCCCCAAAGCTCAAGTTAGGGGGCCATCCAACTAGACTTTGCAGTCATTCTGGGGGTCTTGGGTTCAACAGATGCAGGTCAAGTCCTTCTCACTCATACAGGAGGGCAGCAGGCAACAGGTCAGCACAGCAGGACAGCAGTCTTTCAGAGCAGTAGTCCAGGAGAGTTGCAGTCCTTTCAGCAACACAGCAGTCCTTCTTCCTGGCAGAGTATTCACAAGTCCATCATGTGCACTGAAGTGTTGGTGTCTAAGGTCCAATATTTATACCAGGGCCTTTCTTTGAAGTGGGAGAAGCTTCTGAAGTTTTCCCTTTGAAGTCCTCAGGCATCCTGCCATCCCTGTCCTGGCTCTAGGCTCACAACAGGAAGCATGCAGCCCTTTGTGTGGAGGCAGGACACAGCCTTTTCAGGTGTAAATAGGGCTGAGCCTTGCTTCGCCCTACCATCCTGCCAGTGATCGCCCATCCAGAAACACCTGAGCTCCCTACTGTGTGTGGTTCTAAGGAGGAATACACAAAGTTCAACTGTCAGCTACACCTAGGCCCTCATTACAACCCTGGCGGTAAATGCCACCTACCGCCAACATACTGTGACCGCGGCGGTATTCCGCCACGTGTATTATGACCCACACTGAGAATTCCACCACTATACAGACACCCACACAAGTCCCCCACACCAAAGGTCAGTGATAAACTGGCCGTAGCAAAACCCACGCCGTTACGTCAACAGGAATACGCTTACAGTATCACGACCCATGAATCACCGCAGCGGTCTTTCAATCGTGGTAAACCAGTGGCGGTACACACTGCCGCGCTCAAAATAAACACACACTTACACAACACCACCACATTGGACAATTCAAACAACACACACCTTACACACACATACACACACCACACCCACACACTCACACCACTATAAAACACCCACCCACATTACCCACAACCCTTTCAATGAAAAAAAAAGATTGCCAACAGACAGAGAAAGTCAGGAGCACCCACTCAAGCAGAGCCACAGAACACCATCACCCATACACCATTCACGCACATCACAGCATACCCGCCAACACATCACCCCACACATCCTCACACAAATCACACGCACTACATCCGAGGAGGAGCTAAGGGTCATGGTGGAGGAAATCATCCGGGTAGAGCCACAGCTATTCCGACCACAGGTGCAGCAGATGTCAATTGCAAGGAAGATGGAGCTATGGCGGAGAATCGTGGACAGGGTCAATGCCGTGGGACAGCACCCAAGAACCAGGGATGACATCAGGAAGAGGTAGAACGACCTACAGGGGAAGGTGCGTTCCGTGGTTGCAAGACACCAGGTAGCAGTACAGAGGACTGGCAGTGGACCCCCACCTCCTCCCCCACAACTAACAATATGGGAGGAGCAACTCTTGGCGATCATGCATCCTGAGGGCCTCGCAGGAGTAGCAGGAGGACTGGATTCTGGTAAGTCAAATCTTAACTTCTTTATCCCCCCCACCCTACCTGCATACCATCACAAATTCATACCCTTACCCTCACACCCATCACTCCACTACCTCACACATACCCCATCATCACAACCCACCCATCCCAATACCAAGCCCTTCATGCAACAACAATGCATGGACACCCATCACAGACCTGCATGGACGCCCATCACCCCAGCATGGCCAGTAGAGAGACTCACATAGCCCACAAAATCACCACTCACACAAGGCCAAGCTGACAGGGAAATCACAATCATACAGGGAAACTCACCCATGTACAAGATGGCACACGCAGACACATTAACAATGCATGTGCATTCCCACGGGACCCATACTCCATGTCACCGAGAGGAGGTGCCAGCCACATCCAGTCCCCCACCTGAAGAGGCCCACAGTGACGACAGCAGCTCTGCACCCCTAGATCAGGATGACCAACCTGGCCCATCAGGGTCCTCTGGACAGTTGGTTACCCAGGCACAGTCCCATACCACCACAGACCCTCCCCCCTCAGAAAACACCAGCACAGCACCCACCCAGCGGGCCCATACCACTGTCCCCAGGACACGTCAATCAGCAGCGTGAACCTTGAACTGCCATTGCTCCCCTTCCTGTGCCCCATTGGACAATGCACCTGTGATACCAAGAGACTGGACTCTACCCTGGACTTTCCTCCACAGTCACCCCAGCCCCTTGCACATCCCCCTATACTTATGAGCACCTAAAGAAACACCCTTGGAACAAATACCAATCTGGAGTTTGTCTAATGCTTCACAAATGTATTATTACAACATTATTAAAGCATTGCAACGCAAATGTACAGTGAAATATACTTTAGGATGACCTTTGGTGGGCAGCAGTACACATAGCAGGAGCCAGATTTGGGCACAGAAATCTGAAAATAGAGATTCCAAAGGGAACAGTCAGTGGCCATAGACATATGGAAAGAGGCTGCCTTGTACAATGTCCAACAGATAACTGCCTCCTCTTCCTCATTGCCCACAGGCTCCACCGCTGCCAGAAGACCATCTCCAGGCACATCCTCCTGCAGAAAATGCACCTGGCGTCTCAAGGCCAGGTTGTGCAATATGCAACAAGAAACGATGATCTGGCGCACCTTCTTGGGTGAGTAGTACAGGGATCCACCTGTCAGATGGAGGCACCGGAACCTGGCCTTCAGGAGGCCAAAGGTCCTTTCATTGATCCTCCTTGTACGCCCATGTGCCTCATTGTAACGTTCCTCTGCCCTTGTCCTGGCATTCCTCACCGGGGTCAGTAGCCATGAGAGGTTGGAGTAACCAAAGTCACCTGCAAATATCGAGGGATACCTGTTAACCACATACTCACCCTTAGGGACAACCCCATCCCCATACCACAATTCATACTGGGTGGGGACCTTGGGCTCACCTATTAGCCACAACCGGTGACTCTGGAGTTGGCCCATCACATATGGGATACTGCTATTCCTCAAGATAAAGGCGTCAGGATATTCAGCATTCACATGGGAGATGTACTGGTCCGCCAAACACACCATCTGCACATTCATTGAGTGATAGCTTTTTCTATTCCTGTAAACCTGTTCATTTCTCCGGGGGAGGGGACAAATGTCACATGCATTCCATCAATGCCACCAATGATGTTGGGGATATGTCCCAGGGCATAAAAGTCAGCCTTCACTGTGGCCAAATCCTCCACCTGAGGGAACATGCTGTAGCTGCGCATGTGTTTCAGCAGGGCAGATAACCCTCTAGTCAACAAGTTAGAGAACACTGGCTGAGACATCCCTGATGCCATGGCCACTGTTGTTTGGAAGGAACCACTTGCCAGGAAATGGAGCACTGACAGGACATGAACTAGAGGGGGGATTCCTGTGGGCCAGTGAATAGCTGACATCAGGTTAGGCTCCAATTGGGCACACAGTTCTTGGATTGTGGCATGATCAAGTCTGTATGTAATGATAATGTGTCTGTCCTCCATAGTCGCAAGGTCCACAAGGGTCTGTACACCGGAGGATGCTGCCATCTCATATTCTGCCTCTGCGGTTGAAGCCTATGGAAGAGAATGGTGAGCAGAGGGTCATATTCCCACATCTCTTGCACTAATGTTGATTTATTTACTTGACAGAAACGGTATGTGAACTCGAGATTCAGTTGATGTGCCAATGTCTGCTGTGATGCAGTTAGGTGCCATGCCCTGTGCCCCCCTGAAATGGTGGCTGCCTGACCTGTGAGGAGGGACAAGTGAAAATGAGGAAATTGCGCTGGCGTTGTGCGCCATAGCGGTAGGCGGTCGATGACCGTGGCGCAACTTTGCATTGGTTTTCATTGGGCCCTATGGGTTCCAGGAGCCAATGGCGATGTACGCCGGTGGTGACGGTACGCACCGCCGCGGACGTGACCGCCATTTTCTATCTGTTCACTCACTTGCTACCTGACCTTCAACACTGCAAGTGCTGCTGTGACCTGTGTCTGGAAGCGACAATGGCTCATGTGTCTGGGGAAAGGGCCCTGCCTCCACTGTGGAGGAGTTGGAGAAACTGGTAGTTGGGTCCTACCCCAGTACACATTACTCTATGGTCCTCCAGACAAACAGGTGAGTACACTCTGAGCATGATGCGTGGACCATGAATGTATGGAATGCTGTGTAAGTAAGCCACATGTTGAGGGTTGATGAGGTGTCCTGGCCAGAGTGCAGCATGTAAGGTGATCAATGTATGTGCGTCAGGGGATGGGTGGGAACTGTTGGGCAATGAGTCTAACGGTCGGGACGGGTGAATAATTCCCTTTTCTGCTGTCTTTTTCCCTCCAGGTCAGTGCCCACCAGAAAAAGGGTATTTGGCATGCCATTGCCAACGTGGTGCAGACCCTTGGGGTCTTTGAGAGGCAGAGCCCCCACTGCTGCAAGAGATGGGAGGACCTGCGTCGCTGGGCAAAGAAGACGGTGGAGGCCCAGCTGTGGCTGGCCTTCCAACGAGGAAGGCGTGCCCATCGCACCATGACCCCCCTGATGTTACGCATCCTGGCGCTGGCCTATCCGGAGTTGGATGGGCGCTTGAAGGCATCACAGCAGCCACGAGGGGGTGAGTACCGATTCTGAAAGCTGACTTTGCGCGCGTTAGGAGGTAGCTGGGTGAGGGATGTGGGCTGTGGGTGCCCCTAGGCCAGAGCGAACAAGGCAGGGTAGGTCCCTTGTTAGGCAGGCTCTGGAGCACTCCTACCACAATAGTGTAAGTGGCCATCTACTACTGGGCAGGGTCCTGTGGGTTTCTGGTGTGCAGATGGTGGCGTTAGGCATTGTACCCCATGGGCTGGTGACTGTCTTAGTAAATGGTTGGTCATGTCCAAGTGCATAGGGCTGCTCCCTGTGTGTTGAGTACGCCAACGGTAGTGGTGTTGCTGGCAGTGACCAAGTGTTTCCCCCTTTTTCCCCCCCTTTTTGTTTTGTCACCTTGTCCTTATGTGCATTAGCATCATCTGGCGGAGGAGCAGAGGCACCGGCAACAGAGGGAGCTGCATCCCACATGGGCCTGTAGGCCGAATCCACAGAGGGTGAGGGCACTAGTGGGACGGAGGGCGAGGGGAGCACCACAACGGGGACAGGTGGGGAGACCACAGACAGTGACTCCTCCTCTGATGGAAGCTCCCTGGCAGTGGGGGACACCTCTGTTCCCACCCCAACAACAGGCACAGCCGCCACCCCCCTACCAGCATCGCCCTCCCAGCACCCCCTCAGCATGTTTCCCCTGCCCGCTCACCCCAGAGGGTTGCATCTCCTTCGCCCCAGGCACCTCAGGACCTGCCCCAGTCAGCCCTGCTGCCTTCAGTGAGGAGGCTTTTGACGTCCTGAGATCCCTCTCTGTTGGGCAGTCAACCATACTGAATGCCATCCAGGGTGCAGCAGGGCATTTGCAACAAACAAATGCATACCTGGAGGGCATTCACTCTGGCGTGGCGACCCAACAGAGAGCATTTCAGGCTCTGGCCTCAGCACTGATGGCAGCCCTTGTCCCTGTGTCCAGCCTCCCCCCTCCAACTTCCTCTACCCAGACCCAATCCCCTCAACCCCAGCCTATCCCAAGCACACCTTCAGACCAGCATTCACCCAAATCACCACACAAAAGTGGCTTAGGCAAACATAAGCACACACTTCATCTCACAGGCACTGACATAAGCACCATACCCATGCAAACACACCAACATCCAATGCCTCCACTGTGTCCCCCTCCTCCTCATCGTCCACCTCCCTCCCAATAGCGTCTACACTCTCACCTGCATCCACTACATCTTCATCCACTACCTCCATCATCAGCACACCCATCACAACACGCCCCACACGAGAAGTCACCACCCCCACAACCATGCACACGTCCCTTGTGTCCTCTCCCACTGTGTCTGTGACCCCTCCTCCAAAGTACACAAATGCAAGCACCCACCCACCCAACAGGTATCCACCTCACAACAGCATCCAGCCCATGCACCTTCACCCAAACTCAGCAGAAAGACACCTCCTACAACCACTCCCTCTTCATCCACTCCCAAACCCTCTCCATCTTCCCGCCCTAGTGTGTCTAAAAAACTTTTCCTGGCAAATATTGACCTGTTCCATATACCTCCCCCCCGTCCTTCCCCTCGGGCCAGGGTGTCCTGATCCCAGGCCAGCACCTCAGCCACCAAGTCGGCGTCCACCGTGGTACCTGCAACTCCCAGAGGATCAAAGGGGGCACCCGTCAGGCCAGGCAGTGTGCCACCGACCCCTGTAAAGGACCAACCCATTCCGCCACCTGCCAAGGTAAAGAAGGGGACAGCATGCAGCAAGGGCAAGGAGCACAACCCACCCAGCAAGGCCTCCTGAAAAAACTCCAGCTGGCAGAGCCAAGGTCCCTGCAGCATCTGTCAAGGTGAGGAAGGGGCAGAAAAGCCAAGCCACGGCACTTCAGGCCTCAGAGACTACAGTTGAGGGTCTGGTGGCCACCATCAGAACCGAGAGCCCCGCCACCTGTACCGCAGCCAGCACCGCCAGCATCCCCACCGCTAGCAACGCCACCTGCCCCGCCGTTGCCACCACTACTGTCAGCAGCAGCATCCCCAGTGAGCAGCCGTCAGAGGCTGCAGGAGACGGGCTGGTGCCTCCCTCCACCACTGGCAGCACTGGTACCTGCACCATGGGCAGCACCGCCAGCATCCCCGCCGCAAGCACCGCCACCTGCACCGCCACCTGCACCCCTGACATTACGACCACTACCAGCAGCTGCAGTCCCAGTGTGCATCTGTCCGAGGCTGCAGGAGACTGCCTAGAGACTCCCACCACCACTGGATGAACCCCCACCAGCACCAGTACTACCACCAGTTTGCAGCCTTAGTCACCGCAGGATGGAGTCTGGCCCTGCCTTCATGGAGTATCATGCTACCTCGTCCCTGCAAATCTCGTGCCTCAGACACCCAGGTGAGGGAATGTGATCTGCCACACCCCAAGTGCAGCATCACTGGGCACAAAGCCCCCTCCAGTCCCAGTGGAGATACGCATCCACTCACCCAATACTTGGCAGGATGAAGCACACTGGGCACAAAGCCCCCTCCAGAACCAGTCGAGATACGCCTCCACTCACCCCCTCCTTGGCAGGAAGAAGCACACTGGGCACAAAGCCCCCTTCAGAACCAGTGGAGAAATGCATCCATTCACCCAATCCTTGTCAGGATGAAGCACACTGGGCACCAAGCCCCCTCAAGAACCAGTGGAGAAGTCATCCACTTGAGAGACTGTGGCTTTGCACTCCCCAGGACCAAGCAGTGGGCAACCCACACACTTGAGAGACTTGACAGACTGTGGCTTTGCACTCTCCAGGACAAAGCAGTGGGAAACCCACCCACTTGAGAGACTTGAGAGACTGTGGCTTTGCACTCCCCAGGACCAAGCAGTGGGCATGGAGCCCCTCGAGGAGCAGTGGCGTTATTCCATCTTCCGGCTGAGGAGACCCCCTTCCCCATCCCCCTGAAGTGCCTGTGTGTTTTTAACCTGATTCCCCTGCAGTGTTCTCTCCGTATTGAGGCAGCAGCCAAGTGTGGGCTTGGCCCATGATTTTTGGCCCATTGGTCCACGGACATTTGCAAAGGACAATGTATGGCCTTCTGTACATATTGTAAATATTTGTATATACTTTTTTTCTATTCGTTACATATATCCACCTATTTCTAAAATATCACTGATTTCACTCCATTTCTTTTGTCGTTGCATTCTTCCAGGGGGTAACGGGGTGTAAATGTACTGTTGTTGCATGTGTTTGTGTGTATGTTGTTGTGGGTGAGGGTGGGGGTGTTGCGTGTGTGTGTCACTCTCTTTTTCCTTCCCCCGTCCCCTGTGTGCTAGGTGCAGTACTCACCGTGGTCGTCGCCGCCGCCTTTGATATTCCTCATGTATGAAGAGGTAGATGATCATGGACCGCCGTGCTTTTAGTGGCGTTGGTACCACCCAGGAAAAGCTGGTGGATTGGCAAGTTTTAATGGGGTGGGTGGTACATTGACTTCCGCCTGTCTGTTGGGGGTGACTGCTGCAGTGTTTGTTACTACCGCCGTGGCTGTTGCAGTGTTAAAGTGGCTGCCTGTGTTGGCGGTTTCTGCCGTGGTCGTGATCCCATTTTTTTTACCACCGGCCTGTTGGTGGTATTACCACCGCTTTAACACCGACCACCAGGGTTGTAATGAGGGCCCTAGTGATGTGGCCCAAAGACAAGCTGCAGTCATCAAATGGCTAAAGCAGGAAAATGCAACCTTTCTAAAAGTGGCACTTTTTTCAAAATTGTCATTTAAAATCCAGTGTCATCATGTTTTGTTACAATTCCAAAGACCTTGAACAGTAAGATTACTTGTTAAGTGTATTAAGGTAACTCCAATGTTATCCTATGGAAGAGGTAGGCCTTGCAGTAGTGAAAAATGAATTTCAGAGTTTTTCACTAGCTTGATATGTAAAACTTAAAAGTGCATGCCCAACCTTTTAAATAAACTGCACCTTGCCCTCTCGACTGGCCAGGGTGTACCCTGGGGGTGACTTATATGTATTAAAAAGGAAGTTTTGAGCCTGGAAAAGGTTTATTTTGCAGGTTGACATAGCTGTTTACCAACTTCACACACTGCACATACAGGTTGCAATGGCAGACCTGAGATGGTTAAAGGGATACTTAAGTGGGTGGCACAATCAGAGCTGCAGGCTCACTAGTATCATTTAATTTACAGACCCTAGGCACAGATAGAGCAACATTACTAGGGACTTACAACTAAATTAAATATGCTAATTTGGCATCCACCAATTCTAACATGTTTTAAGGAGAAAGCACAAGCTCTTTAGCACTGCTTTATCTGTGCAGAGTCCTAAAGCCAGTAAAAACGAAGAGCTACATAAAGAGGCAGTAAATGATATAGACTGCACATCCAGAATGGTGTCCAAAGTGGTATAATGTGTTATTGGAAGAAATAATAGGTGCGTGTGGTAAAGTGCCCCACCACCCAAAAGGCACTATATAGTGTACAAAATACACAACATAATATGAAACAACAGAACCACCGCACTCAACCAACGTATTGTTCAGATGAAGTACATGAAATCATTTAAGCGTGGTAGCTTCATAAGACAAAACATTCCATGTAATTTTTGTTTTCCAGTAGATCTTTATTTCGGATTGTTTAGTCCATAGTGTGTTCACACAAGGCACAGCCAACACGTGTTTCTTCACACCTGTGACTTTCTCAAGGCTGTAAAAATACATACAGTAACAAGCTGATGTAAGATGAAAAAGTACATTGGAACAAAAGATGTGGAGAAAGCGGCAACAAAGTGTAAATGTGAAGAAGACATGGCAAACTCCAGACGTGTTTGTAAGTGACAAATTAAATCAATATTCTTAATTACTTCAGAGCAAGTCATGGTTTAAATGTCAAACGCAGAATGTGGAGACCAAAATTCAATAGCCCCGGAAGTGGAAAGTACAAGAGTCCAAACCAAAACATGCGTATAAGTATCTGTACTCGCAAAAGATAAAAAAGGGATTGAATACTCCAGTGCGTGTAAGTGTATGGAGAAGATAAAACCGCCTACCTATAGAGGTTGCGAATGAAGTAGTAACTCCCAGGATGACATATGAGTCGTACCTGGGGAATACTAGAAAGGTAAGAAGAGAGAGAAACAGTAAAAACAGAGTGGGATAAGTAACAGGACGGGCAAGGGAATGGGAGGAAATGAGAAAGAGAGAGGTAGGCAAAGAAATATACCTGTAATGTACAGTAGTCAGGGAATGGCTACAGAGGAGCCTTGCACTACCCTCCTGATTTGCCACTGGCCTGGCAGGTAGGGCATGGCCTACAGAATGCATCTGAGACCATCCTCATCCGGGGCCAGTAAAAGTGGGTGACATGTTTTTCAAAGTTCTTGTCCTGCCCTAGGTGGCCTGCCAGTGGAACATCAGAAGTCAGTTCCAGTAGGAAGGCCCCGTGGCATTGGGGGACTACCATCAACATGGGTTGCACCAAGCTCAGGAACCTCTGGATAACTATGCAGGAGACCATTCTCCCAGTAAATCAGGTGATCATCTGGGTGTTGCCAGCTGCCTGGGCCTTGGTTTTCCACTAAAGGCTCTCAAGAGTTGGGCACACCATCTGCGCCTTGCAGAACTCTTTCCTGAAAAGACTCCCTTCCTTCTGCCAGTTGATCAGCTCAGGGAGGTTCCCCAGGGCGCAAATGTCCTCCCCTGTAAGTACCAGGACGTCACAAGACTGAACATGTGCTCTCACGCAACCAAATTGTACAGCATCTGATAGTCTTTCACTTCATTGCCCTTCACTCAACCATCTAGTGCCTTTCAAAAAGAGTCTGCATAATCCACCCAGGACTGCTAGCCCAGCATTCGGCTGTCCCTAAACATCTGCTTATACTTCTGAGGGATGAGGCCATACCTTCCAACAAGGGTGTCTTTCATGGGGGGGGTACCACATTCTATCCCCATCCTCATAGGGCCAGTAGGGGGACCCCTCCTCTCGCTAGGGATGTGCTTCCAGAGGCTAGCCCCCACATCTTCCTCAGGAATCCTATGCATCTGCAAAGGCACCTAATAAGCTTCAAGCCACTTGTTGGTGTTGCCCCCCACTACAATGTCAGGCACCAGACCTTTGGGAACATTTTCACTATTGTGTCCATCTGGCACTTTGGGAATGCTGCAACCATCACTACTGGGCCCCATCTGTTTTTCTTTGAAATCCAGCCCCTTCAGACTCAGTTCATGAGCCAGCATACCTTTCTTGGATCACTGGCATAATATCAATGCATGCAATACTGAAACACAAAAATATAAGAAATAAAATATTACAACAATACTGACTTCCTATAATTAACTAGGAAAACCATAAATATCGAGAACACAGACATCATTGTTAAAAATATAGATTTTTACCTCTATTGAAAACAAAAATATTGGAAACAAAAATACTTTTACTTTTACATAAACTTATGGGGCCATATGTATAAATTTCAATAATTGTAATTTCCTAAGTGCAAATCTTTATGAATCGCAATTGGGAAATTGCTATTCCTAATGTTGAATCCCACTGAATTTCATTTAGCGATTCCCAATGGGGCTGCAGTCAACCTACCTCATGAATATTAATGAAGCAGGTCACAATTTGTGACCCATTAGAAACTGTGTCCATTACAGAGATGGTGGCCGGCTAGGGTCAGCAGACCACCATGTCGGTGATTGCTCTTTAATAGAACAAAAAAATATTTTTAAATGCAGCCCCTTTTCCTTAAAGGAAAACAATATTTGTTTAAAAAGAGAACTTGAAAGTTTAATTTTTTAATAGTAGGCAGTGGTTCCTTGGACCACTTACTGCTCTTAAAAAATATTTGTTTCAACATTCAGAAAGGGGAAGGTGTCCCACGAGGACTCTTTCCCATTTGTGAATGGTTACCACCACCCTTGCGGTGTCGTTAAAAATTGAATGTTTTGTGACTGTTATTTGGTTGCAAAACATTCATGTACACCACTGCGATTGGGTATTAGGAACGGATGGCGTAAACTTGCCCCTTCCAAATACTGAATTCCTGAACACATGTTGCAATTCGGTAACATGTTACAGAACAGCAGTTTGCGCTATGTACATATGGAAAACATTTTTGCTGTTGTGAACGGTCAGATTCTGTGAAACGAGTTGTTTTCATTTGCCACAATGCTTTTGTGCATATGCCCCAAAATATGTCATAAATATGAATTTTACACAATATTGACTAAAATATTTTCACCAAAATAATCAAATAATCATGAATGAATATATAAAAACACTTTTTACTTAAAACAATTACTTCAAATAAACCCAAAACGTTTTATACACATATTTAAATTAAATAGAAAATATTACATCAACAAAATAATTACCATTCCCCCAATAAATTATTTAACTAAAATATTATCGATACAACCCCAAAAAAATTAACAACTACAAACATTTAAACACCAAGCAAATATTATTAAATATATAATAATTAATGTATATTCAAAAAGTATATATCATACATAAAAAATGAAACCTAAATTAGCCTTCACCATGGGATTCACCTGAAAAAAACAAAAAAATCAAATAAAATTATAAACAGCTTTAATCAAATACATCAAACAATAAAAGCGACAATATAAAAGGCACACTAATTTAAGCAGCTAAATACTTCAAAAATGACAAATGCTGCAAGATGAAGAAACCCTGTCAGATTCTTTCACCAGACCATTAAAGAAGAAATATATACATCTAAACAGCTACCTAACCAGGTAAACAAACACTGTATTTAAAATAAAACATAATTGTTATTAAATATAAACATGCAAAATAGCAAATAAATAATAAAACAATCGCCATATTCTCTCTCCTTACATAGACATCCTAAAAGAAAAAACTACAACTTGAAAAACCAATAAGCTGCCTTAAAATCACAAACCAGCAAAAGATATCAGAACATATACATACATTAATAAAAAACAATAAACTCACCCAAATAGTGAGCAAAAATAAACCTAAATTGGAAAATGAAACACATTTCATGTCTTTTCTCATCCATCAAAATGGAAAGCACCTTCTCTAGCCTTGAACCCCCAACAGAAAAGCTGCAGAACTGTGCCAAGCGTCTAAGCAGAACATATATATAAGTATAGAAAGTAGAAGCAGTTTAATATTTTTTTGATGAGAAATTTCATTTTTGTTACCATATAAACAAATGTCAGTACAATCAAATCAATAGTGTCACAGACAGCCCTACAAGGCACATGCATAGTTCTATCAGTCATGCAGACCCAAGCAATGATATCCCCACCTTTTGACCCAAATCTTCCCATGCTTCTGTGGACAAGCTCTGGCCATATATGTTTACATGTAAATAACAAGTGTACACACTTTAAAAATTTTATATTTATACTATTCAAAACAAAACCCTTTCAAGGTTAGAGTGATGCATATATTATGCAAAAAAGAAGAGAGAACTCTGGGTAGTCCCCAACTTTTGGTGAAGAGCAGATATAATGACAGAGGCTGCACAGTATATTACTTCACTTCCTAGAAAGGAAAACAGTTGCTAACTCAGATAGGATACACCTACAGCCAAGAAGGTGCATCATTAGAAAGAGAACAAATGTGACAGAAATAGAAGAAAGGGAGATATTGCAGAGTAAAAGAGAGGCAGCACTAATTCACAGAAGTCCACACCCAGAATCCTTAAAGCCATACTTCCTGAAGTTCCCAAAAATTTAACAGGCCAACTACAACCTATACCCACTTTAAAACATTTATTGCATGAACTAAAAAAGACACCAGAAATACCCAACCTGCCTCTAGAAGATACCAAGACATACACATACCAGAACATTTACCAATTACTCAGAATGAGGAACCTTTCTTTTTATATGACAGCCTAAATAATGGTAATTAAATCCTAATATTCTGTACAGCAATCTTAGTAAACCTTAACTAATTAATGTCAAATTTGGATGATGGAACAGGAATATCCCTTTTATATATGCCCTCATACCAAATAAACACAAAATGCTTACTACAATGTCCTAAACCAGATACAACATAAACAAATATATACTACCCCAAAAATTATCAAAGACTTTGAGCAAGCCATGATTCAAATCATTGAAATATTTACCCCCATGCAGCCATTCAAGGCTGTTACTATTATTTCAAAAAGTATAAGGAGGCACCTCCAAAATCTGCATCACGTGTACAATATTCAACAAACAGACAACCTGTTTTTGAAATAAATAAAATTATAGCACTAGCCTATTCCCCTGTCACAGGGGTAGCCAACCACTACAGTTTGTTAGTAGACAGAGTGAATGCTGTAAGCATCACCTTGTGCACAAAGGAGAACATTAGGAAGAGGTGGAATGACCTGAGGGGGAAAGTACATTCCCTGGCCTCCAATCAACACATGAAAGCCCAGAATGTTGGTGGTGGTCCTTCCAGGACCCCATTACAAATTTTTCCCTGAAGGGAAATGGTCTTGGCCTTCCAACATCCTGAGGGCTTGACAGGAATAGCTGGGTGAGCGGAGACTGGTAAGTTACACCACAATAACTGTCACAAAACTTCAATGTCCTTTATACTCTCATCTCAGCCTTTGCCATTGTGTTGCCCATATACTTTCCTAACATGCAATACCAAAAGAATCAAAGACATTAGATTGTCAATGTGTATTGTATATTACATCATATGTATCAATCGTCATTACATGCCAAATTTAGGATGGGGTCTGTAAGTGTGTTACTATTAACACATCATCCCAGGACTCATGGTATGTGTCAATATGAAAATGCATGGTCCAACCTAAATGCAGTTTGACAACATGTAAGAGTAATCATTTGTCAAGTGTTGGTAAGTAGAGAGAGTGGCATGTATACAACTACCATGAGGCCCTGTTTCTGTAGCCCAAAGCAAGAGGTTATGGTGCTTTTGCCCATTTTCACTTGTTTGCCATGTCACAACTGATGGTCACTTATCATGGAGTTTACCATTTGTCTAGCGTTGGGAGTAGGAAAGTGATAAGACTACAATTACCATGAGACCCGGTTTCTGTGACTCAAAACAAGAGGTCACTGTGCTCTCGCCCATTTACACTTGTTTGCCATGTCACAACTGATGGTCATGTATCATGAAGTTTACTATTTGTCTAATGTTGGGAGTTAGAAAGTGACATGACTACAACTTTCACCAGGCCCCATTTCTGTAGCTCAAAACAAGAGGTTATTGTGCTCTTACAAATTTTCACTTGTTTGCCATGTCACAACTGATGGTCACTTATCATGGACCAAGAAATCTACTCAAAGATGTGTTTGCCTACCTAGCTTGGTATTGCCTGGGTCTCCTAAAAACTAAAACTATTGATTGCACGAATGACACCTTGCCAAGTGTATACCCCAATTATTTGTAAGGCTGCTTCAGCTGATTGGAAGTGGCAGGTAACCCATTGCCTCTGCACTGCACACATGATGACTAATGCTACATATACAACCAAGGTGTGTGCTCTCCTTTATCTTACACAACCAGGCCTTGGAATGGTCAAATAACGTGTTACTTCTCCACTGCATTGGCTTAGCTGTTTGTTAGATGTATTGTTCATTCCTTTGTCTAAAATGCAACTTAGCAACTTATCAACACATCTAATAAACTGCTCAATTCTAACACATTTTTGCAACCTCTACAAATGTCTTGTCAACATGTTCAATACCATGGAAATCTATCACAATATGAAACACTACCTCTGAAGATTTTCCCAGTGCTCTACTTACTGTGACACAAAGCATTTGGATGTAGATTCCACATTTCCACCAATGAGAATATTCTCTCATTCACAACAGGTCGCTTTGGCATAGCACCCAGGCACAGATTGTCCACCTAACAGATTCCCATCACACCCAAGAATGAAGTCCTCAGTAATGACAACACTCCCAGACATGTGGACATGGATGACGGATGTGGCCCATCTGATGAGCCTCGTCAGATGGCAACAGTCAGTCTTACTGTACCCACACCAACACCTCCCACCCCAGCTGCAATATCTCAGCCAACACAACATTCCCACAAGCCTGTGTACCTAGCACAGTTAGTCAAATCTTGTGCCTCCAGTCCTGGATCCTGAAGTGCAAATCACAATCCCTGACACAGAGGAATCAGGACCCAGTTGGAGAGAGCATCCTGGCCCAAGAGCACAGGCTCATGGGGGCCTGGCCCGTGGGAGGGATGCTTTGGGCCAGCAGAGTGAGGTCACTGGGGCCACTCATGACTACGACACCATCAGCCAAGTCTTCAGTGTCTATCTGGAGTCCCAATGTATGATGGGCCAGGTACTTACCAAACTCCAGGAAATTACGAAGCTGCAGAGGTACATGTACCAACAGATGGAGGCCCATACCTCAGACATGAGCTCCCTAACAGGGGTGCTGATGAACATCCATGCAATCCTGAGCATGCCTTTTCTACCACAATCTACCTCTTCCTTTAATGCAAATACATCAAGCCATCTACATCTGTGGCAGCCACAGGAAGGGAGGCCCTGCCAGAAGAAGAAACACCTTCAGACACCCCTGCCTCTGCAGCAGCTGAACTCTCCGCCCTCGCAAGTGGGGACTTCCATGTAAATATCTAGGAGGTGCGGATGGCAAGACACCCACCACTGCCAGCAAGAAACACCAACCTTAATGTGAGTCACACATTCACTCTGTGGGCTAATGTTGGCCACGTTTCCATTTTTGATGGGAGGAGTAATCTGGAATTTGGATTACAGATAATTTGGCATCCACATCTGTGGTTCCATTCACCATTTCTGACTACTTTCTTTTATGTTTGCTTTTGCACTAAGGGCCCCATAATGAGTTTGGCGGTCCCACTGCTCGACCACCAAACTCACGGGGAGGATGCCACTGCCATGACGGTGCCCACCCACCAAGCATATTACAATGTTTTTATGTGTTCTGGCCAATCTGACCAATGGGAACAGTGCTAAGATATTAGCCTCAGCTCCTTTAAGAGAGCTGAGGCCAATATCGTAGCACACAGCACCCTTGGAATTCACACTGTCTGCAAAGTAAACAGTGTGCATTCCGATGGTGCTCAGCAAGGGGTTATCCTGCACTGCTCATGCCATGAGCAGTGCAGAGGTCCCCAAGTGGCCCCAACACTGTCTTACTGCCAGCATTTCCATGGCGGTGCAAGCACCATGGAAAGGCTGGCAGTAAATGGGGTTGTAATCAGCCAGGTGGCTCTGAGTTCAGCGCTGCCCTGGCTGAGTACAACCCCCAGTTGTTCTCACCACATCGGAAGCGTTGTTCCTGGTGGGGACGGCGATCTTTAGGCAGGTCTGCAAGCCAAGGTTGTTATATGGGAGACGGATTGCCACAGTTGTGGCAGTCTGACTGTCACTGCAAGGGTGGCAGACCTTGGACAGACAGCCTCATAATGAACTCCTAAATATATCCTCATCTTTAATCTTCAATAAATTCACAAGTCACAAACTCATTGGCTGCTGTAGTAAATTTCACATTTAGCAATGTAGATATGTAATACCATGTGAACTATACAATGGCGAAACGAGTTTTTTGTATAAGCCTGGATTTGTTGGATGTACACAATATTTACCTCAGGTTCATAGCCATGTCACACCAACACATATATAGAAGTGTCTTGTCTTATAACATTTCATTTCATTGTTCTAATCCTAGGCTGTCATGATGTCAGAAATATAGCAAATCATACATGACCCATTTATTCTGTGTAAGAGATCACATTTGCAGGTACAGACCTCCAGAACATGGAAGGAGAGATAAATCACAGTGGGCCTCATTACAACCTTGGTGGGCGGCAGAGGCCGCCCGCCAAGGTTGGACCGCCGAGCGGCCGCCTATGCGGCTGCAATCCCACTGGCCGCATTACAACATCCCTGCCGCTTGCCCAGCGGGGATGTCGGCTGTAACATTGGAGCCGGCTCCATTAGCCAGCAGTGTTGCGGCCGTGCGACAGGTGCAGGTGCACCCGTCAGGCTTTTCACTGTCTGCTGTGCAGACAGTGAAAAGCAAGGTGGGGCTGTGCCAGGGGGACCCTGCACTGCCCATGCCTAGTGCATGGGCTGTGCAGGGGCCCCCAGGGGCCCTTCGACTCCCCTTCCCTCCAGACTTTCCATGGCAGTCTCTACCGCCATGGACAGGCTGGCGGGAAGGGGAGTCGTAATCCTATGGGCAACCCTGCAAGCAGCGCTGCCCTGGCGGATTAAAACTGCTGGGACAACCATGGCGGGAAACTGCCGGTCTCGGCGGTGCCACCGCGGTGCCACCGCGGCGCTACCACTGCGGTTGTAATAAGGCAGACTGTACCGCCAGCCTGTTGGCGGTACAATCGCCAAAACAACCCTGGCTGTCTTTGACTGCCAGGGTTGTAATGAGGCCCAGTGTCCTGTAGAATAGGCAAACATGAAATTGGTTGATGTCATGAGCTGGAGCCATATTGCTTACCTCACAAAAGGTACCCTACTTCATGTAAAGTAAGACTCAGACCAATAACAGTACAACAGTTTCTGATCACAGGGTCATACAATCCAGTGCTTTTGCATCAAGTGGTATGTCACAAACAAATGCCAGTGATGCGCCACAAGCACTCTGGCCTACAATGATGAACCACATCAACATGCAGTTCATTGAAAATTAGTAGGGAAACTAACATAAATTTGACCTACAACTACATATTGTCTGAACACATGATGATACATATAATGCATTATGGCCACCACACGGCAAAGAACAAGTCCAATGGAGTCTCCTTAACTTCCATCCTATCACTGTGCAAGATGTCTTTGCACAGGTTCTGTACACCCAAAGTCTGTGATATACATTCCTAGGAACAATCCATGTCCACTTCGCATGCCCTAACAGCATCATATACCTGTTAACGTCACAACTCTTAACTGTCCAAATGAAGATGTCAGGGTAAAGGTACCTAAAAATACCAAAACAAAGAGATTACACAATTCACATAGCAAAGGTTTGGAAAACGCAGCCCATGATAAAAATTGGACCTAAACATAGCAACACTGGCAAAATGAGAATGTCTCAAAAATTTCCTCAGCAAATACCATTTGCCGGATTTTGCTAGAGCTTCTGCCTCCTAACATTTTGAACAAATATACTCCTCACATCATCACAACAAGAGTTGATTGAAGTCAAAGTCATGACATCTCATGACATACTTACACTCATGAGAAGAAGCTGTTGATGAGTTCTTGTCGCAAGTCAGCTCCTTCCTCTTCACAACTATCATCATCATTTTGCATTTCAGGATTCTCACCCGGTGGCACTTCAAGCTCTCCCTCCTCTGCAATGTAAGGGATGTTAGTTGCAGGGTGATGTTATGGAACATGCAGCAGACCATGGTGATTTGACACACCTTCCCAGGTGAGTACAGGAAGGCTCCCCCAGTCTTGTTCAGAAAGCGAAATCTGGCCTTGAGAAGCCCAAAGGTCACTCCACTGACCAATGTGTTCTTCCATAGGCATCATTGAAGCAGATATCCCCTGGCGTAGTTGGATTTCTCAGTGGTGTTAACAACCAAGGATGGTTGGGATATGGTGAGTCTCTTGTTTTGTGATAAGACATAAGTGCTACAATGAGTCACACACTTTCTGATTATTGCACCTGACATTGAACACGCAAAGTTAGGACAGATCTTACTTACCAACAAGCCAGACCATTTTGGTTCTAGTTGTGACATCAGTTGAGGCATGGTGTTCTCAAGCAGTATGAAGGAATAATGGGTTGAACATGGGAACCGGGCGGAGATGTTTGAAAAAACAACCCTAACAAGCAGACAACTTCCATGTTGATAGAATTGAAATGCTTTCTGTTTCAATAGACTTGTTCACTGGCTTGTGGTGGTACTAATGCAAAATGGGTACTATCAGTGGCCCCTACCACATGTGGGAGGTAACCATATCCATGGACGTTAATCTTTACATTGGCTTAACCCTCATATATCCTGATATAGCTGTCAATGTTTTCCGTCATTACTGATAGCACATCTTTTAATACACCACTGAACATAGGTTGTGACATACCACCAGATATAGGTACTGTATATCGAAAGGATCCTTTGGCCAGAAAGTACAATGCTGCCATCAGTCTCACAATAGGTGGTGTACATGTTGGATTTGTGTTTTGAGGAATGAAACCAGCCTCCAACTGACAAAATAAATCTTGTACTGTTTGCCTATTCAGTCAAAACGTCTTCTAACATCTCTTTCTTCCATGGTGTGAAGGTCAGGAAATGGGTGGTATACTGGAGGTTGCCGTCTCCTCCCCTCCCAGGGTACCTATGTGTGGAATCAAATAAACTGGAGCGTTGGTCATAGTGTCCATACTTAACATATATGATTAGTAAGCCAAAGGTCATGTGACAAAACATAACTGGCTCTAAAACCATTACACATATTTCACATTACAATTGTCTACTACCCAAAATCTAGCTATAATCCCTATTGTGGTCTACACATGTGTATACAACATATGTGCACATTATACACCTAAATGTTTTTGATCTCCCAGTTTGATTTGCTCTCCCAAAATACTGTCACTGGCAGTGTACAGTGCAATGAGGTTACATGGCGTTTATGCCCAGTAATGCATTACACTGATGATTGTGTAAAAGAAATTACAAATCAATGGAGTAGTACATATTTAAATATGTTACAACAAATTTGTAGTGGTGGTCACGCATTTATCAGTCACCAATACTATAGTTTTAAGCTCTAACATGGTGGATGTCAGACCTCATGTATTGGACTGTTGAAAGCTGCCCCCGCCGACGGAAGCCATAGACTAACGTTGTTGACTGTGATGGTTGCTGGCCAATGTCTGTGCCCGTCTACACTGATGACCACATATGTAGCGTACATGTACTTACCTCACTTTAGGTGCTGTCTGCCAACTCTAGGAGCAATCATGCTCGGCCAAGCAGGTGAGAGGGCCCCTGCCTTCTCTCCAGAGGAGCTGAAGAAACTTGTTGAAGTATGGTAAGCTCTATGGCTCACCAGAGGAACAGGTAACTATCTCATATACACATTTGACTCTGTTCAACACCATCCTTTCCTTTTCACAGGCTACAATGTGCCTCTGAGTTCCAAAGAGGTTTTCAGATTGCTGTAGTAACACTTTTGTGGCCCATATATAAGATGAAAATGCAATGGATGTGGAGCCCTGTTCTTTGTGTATATCAAATCACCATTGTGTTGTGTGATGTGTGACATGTCCTGGATTCTCCTTCTGTTGCAATCACGTATCTATGCAAGTATACTTTCCTGGGTACCTATGACATGATGATCATATGATGGTAAATGAGAAAATAAATGTATTTGCATTACAGCATGAGCTGTGTATGTATACTGTTAGAAACAGCTGAGGAGGATCTTAACTATGTGTACAGTCCTACATATCACTCAGTCTAGGTCAGGCCACGGCAGACTGTTGTCTGAGGCCTAGCTAAACCTCACTGACCCCTTCAGAGTGCCACACATCCCTGAGCTCACATATAGGATGGCACAAGATGTACTGTTATGTATTGAAGTGATAGAAATGTGATGTTCATGTGGGTTCAGTATGCTCAGGCTTCAGAGAGTAGGCACTGACAAAGTGTTTTCCCATTATGGGCCATGGTCCAGGCTGGGGATGAGTTACTGTCGCAATACAACTGCTGCACAGGGTAATCTCCCTGTAGATCTGTAGATCCTTGTATTTTCCCAAAATGGATCTTCTGAACCAATAGAAACCCTGAATGCTTTTACATATACTACATTTGGAATGATGACGTAGGTACACCTCTGACCTGGTGCATCTTTCCATTGACCCACATTGTTAATGTGTGACATTTACTAATGACAGGCCCCTTACTCCCACAGGTTTGTTGTCACATTTCCATAAGTCATGTTTGCACCGTACAGGCCTATTGCTCAAGTGACAAACATATAGTGCAGATGGTTGGTTATTTCTGAAGAGATCATTACATGTGAATCACTAGCTTTGTTACATTCAACCAATCAAGCAAAACATACCTTTTTATATTGAATGTCATCTCTGTAACAGTGCCACTATGGTAAAAGGTGTGTCCTGTGATACCAGTACCTACCACACAAACTCATTTAAATGTAATATGATGTTTATTAGGTAGTCCACATGTCCACACATCCCCAGGGAGGAAGCTCTCACTGACACACATGCCAGCTCTTTCATTGTCACCTAAGTCTTAGGATGTAGTCTATACTATGGTAGTAGCCTATATGGACCATATGTAACAAATCAATGGGCCTGGCTGTAAAGGTGTCTGTGCAGTCATACACAAGTAGTTCACCTTTCAGAAGATCACAATGGTGTATTGTGTTTCATAGTAGCTCACATCACAGTACCTGTCAGTTGGCCCTGGGTTACAAAATGCTAGTGGGCTGGCTTAGCCAGTGTAGATCATGACCAGGGCAGAGGATAGTCAGCAGATGACTACAAAAGTGCTTATTTATGTCCCTGTACTTTTATGCATATGAGAATTACCAATGCAGTGTGTTAACAATTTCAAAATGCTTGTGCTAGGTGTATACAAAATGTGTGTTAATCAAACAGATATCCTAAAATAATTATGGTCTATTTATTCATCTACTGCATCCATATAGGTCAACTCCCATCAGAAGCAAGCCATTTGGAGAGCCATCGCCCACAAGGTGCGGACCCTGGAGGTCTGTCGCAGATGCAGTGTCCATTGCCGGAAAAGGTGGAAGCACTTGGGATTTTGGGCCCAGAAGATCAGGGAGGTCTAGCTGGGGCTGTCCTCCCAATGTGGATGGGCGCATGCTGGACCCTGACCCCCCTAATGGCCCGCATACTGGCAGTGGCCTACCCGGAGCTTGATGGGTGGTTGAGGGACTCACAGCAGCTACAAAGGGGTAAGTTCTGGCTAAAATCATACGTGTTATATTGCCAACTTTGTGTGTTACAGGCAGGCATCTCCTCATCAATATTGGGGGTGGTCCATGTGCGATGCGCATGAAGAGTAATTGTTTGTGTAGGTCTGGTAGTAGGTGTATGCTGAGGTGCTTTGCCTATTGTCCTTATGACGAGGAACACAGCAGAGGCCAGTCCATTACAAATTAATGTCTTGAGTAGACACATGGCAAAGTATTGTGATTGATAAGCTTGTGTTGTTTGATGTTGTGGGTGACATTTGTACCCAACAGGCCACTTGTCTTCAGTATGTCAAGAGTGCTACTAACCCACTACTGTGTCTCATGTGATGGTGGCCCTCTTACATGTGACACAGCATATAGTTCACTTTTGGTGCAGTCAATGAGCAATAATTCCCCTTGGTAAGTGGGGAATGTTCAGTTACATGAGTTAGCAAACATCACTGGTGTCATCAGTATTTGTGCCTACATGTGTACCTTTCACCTTTGTAGTATCATTAACATTACTGTTTCACACATGATCAACATGTCTTCATAGGATGATGTCTGATTCCATCATATATGTGTGTGTAGGCCAAACTGTATTGGAAAATAGTTATATGCGGTGGGTATACAGTTCATGTGTTACCACAGACAGGAGTGAATAAACATTGGTTGGTGGATCACACATACCCTAATCCAGGGTTCTGCAAAGTCGGTCCTGGAGAGCCGGGTCCATGCCAGGTTTTTAGCATATCCACATTTAGAAAAAAGATGTTTCAGAAATCTACATTTTTCTAAATGTGAGTATGCTAAAAATCTGGCATGGACCGGGTTCTCCCGGACCTACTTTGCAGAATCCTGCCCTAATCCATTACTCAATGTCATTAATCATGTCCAATTGCTGAAGCAATGAAGGACATGACAGGTAGGTCTGCAGTAATTTCTTACAATGTGAGTTTCCATTCTATTGATGTGGAATCATTCTGCTAAGTGATTTGCACATGTTTATTTGGGAAGGATTATCAACTGGCTGTTGACATGCATTGGGGAGCGACATGCAGAAATGTGGGATTCATATGTGAGTGTGAAAGCTCAGTAATACAATGGAATTTGTGTGTGCATGAAAAAAACACAGTGATGTGTCTTCCTATTAGGAAAAAGATTAAACCACCTCTTCAGGTAATGGAGATTCCCTGAGCCTCAACACCATTTAATGGGCTACTGGCTTTTAGTTATACAATGTTAGAATGGTGTTCTCCCCAGTGTCAATCTGCACTATTGATTTCCATAGGCCTAGCTGATTCATTATGCTGTGTATATTTGTAGACAAACCTCCCAGACATTTTGCTCAGATTGCCTCCAATCTACTTTTCTGTGCACCACGTGTTACATAGTGAAGCTACATAAGTACAATTTTCATTAGACTATTCTGACAGTGGACATATTAGGCAGTTACCATTGGGGAGGTTCAACAGTGATACATGAGTTTTTCCATGTCACCTTATTCCTGCTACTGTACATATTGCTGAAACTTAGCTATATTAGTTGACAATCATTTGATCATGTTGGGCTATTAGGTATGTGAACATTTACTGATTGCAGGGACTTGTGTGGAATCTGTAGGAATACATTTGGCATTGCCATACTGTTTGGTAACATCAGGTTACTGAGGTATGCTACAGAAGCCAAACTATACAAGGTGATGAGATCTCCTACTTAATTGTGATTAGACAATTTGCTCATGCAATTGGAGTTGTCTGTGGTTATGAGTTTACTGTGAGCAACTGCATACAGGTCCTGTAGCATGTATACATGTGGTCTTGCTAATGTTGAAGCCACTTTAGTGTACATTACAGCTGGGGTCTATTGTACATTTTAGTAATGTTCCGTGATCAAAGCTGCTGGTCAGGTGTGTTCTGGCACATGCAATAAACCCATTTGTATTAGTCATTTCAGCATCATCCCAGCCAAGAGGAGAAGATAGGGCCAACATCTGTGGGGAATCTCTGACAGTAACAAAATAGACAAAGAGGGACCCAGTGGCGCAGAGTATGAGCTGAGTGCCACGGAGGACATAGATTCAACATCTTTGACATCAGAGTTAAGCTCCAGTGGACATTCTCTAGTAGTGGTGGAACACACAGGACCAGTTCCTACATCATCCTTGTCCGCAACCCCCACTACCATCTCCACGCTCCTTGTTGCTCCCCACAATGTTGGTCGGGGCCACTCATCTAAGAGGTGAGCCATCTCCTTCGCTCCAGGCAACTCACAGCCCGCCCATGTTACCCCTGCCGCCCTGAGTGAGGAGCCTATTGAGCTCCTGAGAAACAACTCTGTGGGTCAAACAGCACCACTGAATGCCAACCAACTGCAGGGCAGCTATCTGCAACAGATGGCGGCCTGCCCGGAAGGCTTCCACAGTGCTTTGTCTGCCTGATTGAGATCTTTTCAAGCTCTGGCCTCCTCCCTCACGGCAGCCTTCTACCCATCATAAACTTCCACCCCACCTCCTGCCTCTTCCCTATCCAATTTGACTAATCCCCTACCTGTCCCAAGCTTACTCACAAATAAGCACTCACACACCACAACACCCCCAAGCAGCACATGAAAACATAAACACCACAAAACACACAAGCACTAACCAGACATTGACCCCTCCCCACTACCCCAATATATCCTTGGACACCACACCCACAGACCCACAGACCCATCCACCAACCCAGGGTTCCCCATACCACACCCACACCGACAGACCCATCAACCACCCCAGCATACCCAGCATGCCCACATCACACACCACCAAAAAATGCAAACACCCACACTCACCCACCTAGCAGACACCTACAAAACACAAACATGATACTTCAGACAAACAGACAGTAGTACCAAAAACATACCCACCCACACCTGACACTTTCACCCCCCCAAATTCCCAACCCCTAATCCCTCCTGGACATCCTACCCATTTTCCTATTTGCCCTTGCCCTTACCCCGTCCAATCTACCTCCTCCCAAGCCAAAGGGACCTCTTCTGCACTCTAACCCATCCCTTACACATCCAAACCCTCCACTATGAAACCAAATCCCCCCACCACTAAACCCAGCCATATCCCACAGAAATCTAAAACCCCTCCCAAAATCAAGGACACCACTACCAAAGTAAGGCCCACCCCTCAAAAACCAAACCCACCCATCCAAAAACTGACCCCCAACTCTTCCCAAATAACATAATTGAGGTGCCTAGACTGCCCACTAGATGCCCCTTCCTGGGCAGGTTTCCATAGCAGTGTTATGAGCATCACATTTATTGGCACATTGATGTGCTGGACCACATATTGTAATATTGGACTGGCCAATGTCCTTTATTTCACTACATGTGCTTTAATAATATGCTTGTTTTAGTACACATTAGTCCTGACATTGTTTGTTTACCTGTTTGATGTTAATGGATACTTTGGGATGGATGACTACAGTCCTGTTTGTTTCACCCTGATTGATGATCCATTTGATGTGGCTGGTATGATCTGGCCTTGGAACCAGTGTTCAGGTCACCTAGGACAAGGGGAAATGTTCAATGGATGGATATGTGGGATGTGATCCAACTGGGGCTGACATTTCATTGGGTGATATTTCATATGATAAGTATTTCATCTTGGCTTGGAATATGTCAATATCATTTGGGTGACACTTCTCACTATGATGTAGGTTGGAAATATGTTTAATGTGTGCATGTTAGAGATTTGTTTCTCCACACATGAAGGCTGTTCAATTGTCATAACTTTGTATACATTTCAATGGTCATGTCAGTTTTCATGTGTGTGCCTTACACCTACGTTATTCAAATGTGTGATGAATTCTGTTACTAATGTGTTTGCTTTCTTGACTTGCACTCACACATTTCCAACATATGCATGACACTTGGTTATAATATAGATTGTCCCTGATATACTTCAAGCCACAGTTCCTCTACAAATAGAGCTTTTGAGGCATGTGCAAAGTGGATTTTGGGCTAGGGCACTAGCCTTCCACAGGTCCCCCTGATAGAGGCATACGTATTCTGCAGGGAGACTTTACATTGTGACCTTTCAACATTTCTCACACTGATTATTTTGTATCCCATTTACCTAACATTACCTTTAGATGTGGGTGATATGTGACAGTCCATTACAGAGGTTTAGCAGAGAAGGTGTGTTTCAAATTCATGACACATCCATATAGATTTATCTTTGATATCACAACAGGCCATAGCATGTGTGTTATTGATGAGGAGGTGCTGTTGTGCAACACAATTTAATACACACATCACTATCCCTGATTATGGGATGTGCACACACATCAACTTTTGTAGATTGTGGCTGTGCAGTGTCAGTGACCTGTCCAAAGAGGGTATCATAGAGCTGTGATTGAGTCATACATTGAGAACAACTCTGATCAGGGGCCCATGAAAGATGTTTGGCCCAGGGATCACAGACCCCTTGCCAGGTCTGTGGTGGGGCATCTATTTGCTGTGGAGTTAATGGAAACAGGTAGGTGTTTCCCTTACTGTCAGTTGCATCCATGATGGTGTCAGCCTTGGGTGTCATCAAGCAGCACAAGCAGCAAAGTACGGATACAATCGGCTACTTGGCAGCACAGGATGTGTAAACCTGAGTACATGTAGTTTTCAGCCTTATACCCCTCCCTTTTTGCCAGCTCATATGTGGTGGTTGGACCGCCTCAGTCATGTCAGAGGGAAGGAACTTCATTATTGGTCTGGCAGTAACGCTGGCAGTCCGCCCTTCGACAGATGCATTGGTCTAGCTCACTTCCGCCACAGTCAAGTTTTGCTGGCGATGTAGGCGGGACCACAGCAGTCTTTCGTATATGCAACTGCATGCATCCAAATATGGCAGTCGGACTGCCAACACTATGGAGGTGTATCAGCCGCCGCCGCCAACACAGCAGAACCAAGACTGCCAAACTCATAATCAGGCCCTTAGTCCCCTAATGGACTATTTTGAAGACACTTGGGTTGGCAGACCTCATCACATTGGACACAAACGCCAACCCAAATTTCAAATACAATGGTAGAATGTCTATGACAGCACATTTGCACAGGAAACAGAACAAACAATACACTGGAAGCATCTCACAATGCCTTCCAATCCACATTAGGCAGAACCCAACCCACACTCTACAAATGTATAGAAGCAGTATAAAAAGAGCAAAGTTACCAGTAGCTGCAAATGGAGCAATCTATTAGCCACATGGGCACTAAACTTAACAAACAAACCAAAAGCATGTACAAGATGCGCCAATTTAAAGTCAATCTCTCCATGAATAACAAAGGTGTCGATTACTTAGAAATCATTGCTAGAAGCATATTATAAAATTAATAGAAAATGCTCAAGTCCTCAAAAACTATAACAAATTCTGAACCAACTTACCAAATCTCTTTTAATTAAAATAATAACTATTTTTTTACATTAGTCAAAAACAGTAATTAAAATGTCAATGTTAATAAAGACCTATATAATAAACTTATATATAAATTATTAAAAAAATTATAACCACACAACCAAGAAAGTTAATAACCAATCCATCACATAAATAAATTATGACACATAGGCCCTCATTACAACCCTGGTGGTCGGTGTTAAAGCGGCGGTAATACCGCCAACAGGCCAGCGAAAAAAAAAATGGGATTACGACCGTGGCAGAAACCGCCAACATAGACAGCCACTTCAACACTCCGACCGCCACAGCGGTACAAACAAACAGCGCAGCGGTCACCGCCAACAGACAGGCGTAAGACAATGTACCGCCCACACTATTATGAGAGGCCAATCCGCCACCTTTTCCGGGGCAGAACCAACGCAAACAAAAACACGGTGGAAACAGGACTTGGAAGGGAAAACACTCACCTCTCCACACCCCACGACTAACCAGGACGCCATGGAGCCAGAACTCCAGATACTCCCTGCGATGGTGTTCCTGCTCCTCTATCAGGAGCACCAAAGACGGCGGCCACGACCACGGTGAATACTGCACCTACAACACAGGTGGGGGGGGGAAGAGAGTGACACACACACGCAACACGCAAAATCCCCACCCACCCCCACCCTCACCCACAATAACATACACACAAATACATGCTGCAATATTACATTTACGCCCCTCCACCCCCCCGGAAGAACGCAAGGACAAAAGGAAATGAGTTGAACGATTGTAATCATGAAAAATCCAGTAGTCAAAAATCGAAATACAGTATATACAATTATGTACACCAACTACACAAGTCTGGATAGTGCACCAATTATTGTCCATGGACCACTGGGCCCAAAATGCATGGGCGAGGCCCACACATGATAACAGACTTCAAACAAAGAGAACTCTTCAGGGGCATCAGATCGAATTGAAACAGGCACCTCAGGGGGAAGGGAAGGGGGCACCTCAGCCAGATGAGTGCACGACGTCACTGCTGCACGAGGGGGCTCAATGCCCACTGCTTTATCCTGGGGAGTGCAAAGCCACAGTCTCTCAAGTCTCTCCAGTGGGTGGTTTGCCCGCTGCTTCATCCTGGGGAGTGCAAAGACACAGTCTCTCAAGTCTCTCCAGTGTGTGGTTTGCCCACTGCTTTATCCTGGGAAGTGTAAAGCCACAGTCTCTCAAGTCTCTCCAGTGGGTGGCTTGCCCACTGCTTCATCCTGGGGAGTGCAAAGCCACAGTCTCTCAAGAGGATGCCTTTCTCCACTGGTTCTGGAGGGGGCATTGTGCCCAGAGTGCTTCGTCCTGCCAAGGACTGAGGTAGTGGATGTGAGACTCCACTGGTTCTGGAGGGGTCTTTGTACCCAGAGTGCTTCATCCTGCTGTTCTGGAGGGGGCTTTGTGCCCAGAGTGCTTCATCCTGCCAAGGACTGAGGTAGTGGATGCCTTTCTCCACTGAAGGTGGTGCATCATGGAAGCTGCCCAGGCTCCTGGAACTGACCACCAGGCTCGGACGACTGACCACTGGGGATGGCAGCCATTTCTGAGGTGGTGCCACTGGCTCAGGATGTCGCGGGTCTGCTGGCGGTGCTTGCGGCCGTGTCAGTCGCGGCGGTGCTAGAGGCGGGCTCTGTGACTGCGGTGCTGTGGCAGGCTCAGTGACTGCGGTGCTGGTGGCGGGCTGAATGACAGCGGTGCTGGTGGCGGTGCAGGTGGCGGTGCAGGTGGCAGTCTTCTTCGTCGTACAGGTTGGCATTGACGTGGTGAGAAGGTGTGACTGGTCCCATTGTCGGTGCCACCATGCCCAGTGATGTGTTGGCTGAGGTGCTGGGTTGGGACCTGGAAAGCCTGGCCCTAGGGGACGGACGAGGGGAGGTGTAGGGAAGAGGCCAATATTAGCCAGGAAAAGTTTTTTAGACACACTGGGATGGGTAGATAGAGTGGGTTTGGGAGTGGAGGAAGAGGTAGTGGTTGTAGGAGGTGTACGTTTGCTGAATTTGGGTGAAGGTGCATGGGGTGGAGGCTGTTGTGAGGTGGATGGCTGTTGGGTGGGTGTGTGCCTGCATTTGTGTACTTTGGCAGGAGGGCTCACAGGCACACTGGGAGAGGACACAGGGGATGTGTGAATGGTAGTGGGGGTGGTGAGTGCACGTGAGTGGTGTGTGGTGATGGGCGTGCTGGTGATGGTGGTAGTGGCTAAAGATGTAGTGCATGCAAGGTGTGAGTGAAGACGAGACTGGGAGGGAGAAGGGAGAGGT
The DNA here is from genome assembly GCF_031143425.1 of Pleurodeles waltl. Classification (NCBI taxonomy): domain Eukaryota; kingdom Metazoa; phylum Chordata; class Amphibia; order Caudata; family Salamandridae; genus Pleurodeles; species Pleurodeles waltl. Next base: position 734,165,562 of record NC_090439.1, on the reverse strand, counting down.
GGAGGAAGGGGACACACTGGAGGCAGTGGATGTTGGTATGTGTGCATGGGTATAATTCTTGTGTGAGTGCCTGTGGGATGTGTGGTGCTTATGTTTGCTAGAGCCACTCTTGTGTGTTGAGGTGTGTGCATGCTGGTCTGATGGTGTGCTTGGGATAGGATGAGGTACAGGGGATTGGGTCTGGGTGGAGGAAGTTGGAAGGAGGTGGCTGGACACAGGGACAATGGCTGCCATCAGTGCTGAGGCCAGAGCCTGAAATGCTCTCTGTTGGACTGCCTGGCCAGAATGAATGCCCTTCAGGTATGCATTTGTTTGTTGCAAATGCCTCTCGACACCCTGGATGGCATTCACAATGGTAGATTGCCCAACAGTGAGGGATCTCAGGAGGTCACTAGCCTCCTCACTGAGGGCAGCAGGGCTGACTGGGGCAGGGCCTGAGGTGCCTGGGGTGCAGCAGATGCCCACCCTCCTGGGTGAGCGGGCACGGGACACACACCGAGGGGCTGCTGGGAGGTGGGTGCTGGTAGGGGGTGTGGCGGCTGTATCTGTTGATGTGGGGGCAAGAGGGGCCCGCCACCGCAAGGGAGCTCCCATCAGAGGAGGAGTCGCTGTCGCTGCTGTCACCTCCTGTCCCCGCCGTGGAGCTCCCCTCGCCCTCCGTCCCACTGGTGGCTTCAGACTCATTTATCTCGCCCTCCAGGGCCAAGTGGGATGCAGCTCCCTGCTGCTCCGGTGCCACTGCTCCTCCGCCTGATGATGGTGTTGCACACAAGAACAGGGAGACCACAAAAAGGGGGGGAAGGCAGAAGAAAGACATGTTCAGTGCATGCAATACCACTACCATTGGCGGACACTACAGACACAGCAGCCCTCTGCACTACGCCATGCACTTATAGTTCCTAGATTCATCACATGCCCATGGGGTACAAGGCCTATGCCTGATTGCTGCACACATGGAAATCACAGGACCCTGACTAGGTGTAGATAGCTCTTACCACTGGTGGGGTTGGGGTGCCACATAGCCTGCCTCACAAAGGGTCATTGCCTACAAAGCTTGCCCTGGCCTAGGGTAACCCACTGCCCACCTCCCCCACCCAGACACCTCGCAATGAGAGCTGAGTCAGATGGATGTGACAGTACTCACCCCCTTGTGGCTGCTGTGATGCCCTCAAGCGCCCATCCAACTCCGGATACGCCACTGCCAGGATCCGGAACATCAGGGGGGTCATGGTGCGACGGGCACCCCTCCCACGTTGGGAGGCCATCCCCAGCTGGGCCTCCGCCATCTTCTTGCTCCAGCGGCGAATGTCCTCCTATCTTTTCCAGCAGTGGGTGCTCTGTCTGAGGAGGACCCCCAGGGTGTGGACGTCCTTGGCGATGGCACACCAAATATCCTTCTTCTGGTGGGCGCTGACCTAGAGGAGTAGTACAGGGGAAAAGGGAAAACTTTAACCATCCGGACGGTCACAGTTATTGGCCCATGTTCCCCCCTTGCCCTGACACACATACACTCATCGTCTGCTCATTCAGGGCTCAGTCCCCACCATGTATCTTCCATCCAAACCACTCCAAACAGGCATTGCCCTTGCAGAATGCTCACAGTGTACTCACCTGTTTATCTGGAGGACTGCAGAGTAGCGTGTACTGAGGGAGGACCCCATCCACTAACTTCTCCAACTCCTCCCCCAGGGGGTGGGGTGCTGGTGTCGTGGTCCTGTTCACTAGTGCCGGCAGAGGTGGTGGGCTGTTCATCATCCAGGCTAGTGTCAGGGGCCCCTTTTTGTGCCACAGTGTCCCTCCTGGTGTTGACAAGGTCCTTCAGCACCCCTACAATGGTGACCAGGGTGGTGTTGATGGACTTGAGTTCCTCCCTGATCCCCAGATACTGTTCCTCCTGCAGCCTCTGGGTCTCCTGAAACTTGGCCAGTACCGTTGCCATCGTCTCCTGGGAATGATGGTACGCTCCCATGATGTTGGAGAGTGCCTTGTGGAGAGTGGGTTCCTTGGGCCGGTCCTCCCCCTGTCGCACAGCAGTCCTCCCAGTTCCTCTGTTTTCCTGTACCTCTGTCCCCTGAACCGTGTGCCCACTGCCACTGCCCCAAGGTCCCTGATTTTCTTGGGGTGGTGGGTTTGCCTGGGTTCCCTGTAGTGGTGGACACACTGCTCCTTGACGTTTCCTGGGGACAGAGGGATGGGCCCGCTGGGTGGGTGCTGTGCTGGTGTTTCCTGAGGGGGGAGGCTCTGTGTTGGCATGTGCCAGTGTCAGGGGAACCGACTGTCCCAAGGTCCCAGATGGGCCGGGCTGGTCATCTTCATCCAGTTGTACAGAGCTGCTGTCATCACTGTAGGCCTCTTCTGTGGGGGGAGTTGACATGTCTGGAACCTCCTGTCCGGTGACGTTGGGTAGGGGTCCTGCAGGGGTCTAAAGGCAGGATTATTGCATCTGTGTGTGCCATTGTGTGCAATGGGTGGGTGACCCTGTACTCCAGTGCTTGCATTCTTGTCTAGGACCTTGTGTGATAATTGGTTTGTGGTCTGTGTGGGTATCTGTTGTGGACATGCTTTGGTGATGGGTGTCCATTCTTTGGCGTTGCATGCAGGGCTTGGTGTCGGGATGGGTGGGTTGTGATAGTTGGACATTTGTTAGGTGTTGGAGTGATGGGGGTGAGGGTGAGGGTGGAGTATGTGATGGCATGCAGGTAGGGTGGGGGATGTAATAGTTAAGATTTGACTTACCAGAGTCCATTCCTCATGCTACTCCTGCGAGGCCCTCAGGATGCAGTATAGCCAAGACTTGCTCCTCCCATGTTGTTAGTTGTGCGGGAGGAGGTGGGGTCCGCCGCCAGTCCTCTGTACTACAATCTGGTGTCTTGAGACCACGGAACGCACCTTCCCCCGTAGGTCCTTCCACCTCTTCCTGATGTCATCCCTAGTTCTTGGATGCTGTCCCACTGCGTTGACCCTGTCTATGATTCTGCGCCATAGCTCCATCTTCCTAGCAATGGAGGTGTGCTGTACCTGTGATCAGAGAACCTGGGGTGTTGTTGAGGTGCCATGATGTGGTGTGGGTGATGTGTGAGGTGGTGTTGGTTGTGATGTGTGAGGGGATGTGTTTGTGTGTGTTGTCTGAGGTGTGTGGATGTTGTGTGAGTGATGGTGTTGTGTGCCTGTGGATGCTAGTGTTGTTTCTGGTGGTGTCTCTCTCTGGGCTTCTTTCTCAATTTTGGTCGTAAGGGTTTGTGGGTGATGTGGGTGTGTGTTTTATATTGGATTGGGTGTGTGGGAGTGGTATGTGTATGTGTATCAGGTGTGTGTATTTGGAATTGTCCAATGTGGTGGTGTTTTGCAAATGTGTGTTTATTTTGAGCGTGGCGGTGTGTACCACAAATAGTTTACCGCGGTTGAAAGACCGCCCCATGGATTCGTTAGTCGTGATAGTGTGGGCGTCTTCCTGTTGGTGTGACGGTGTTGGTTTTGTTATCGCCAGTTTATCACTGACCTTTGGTGTGGCAGAATTGTGTGGATGTCTGGATTTTGGCGGATTCTGGGCTGTGGGTCGTAATAGCTGTAGCGTCATTCCACAGCTGCAGCGGTGTGTTTTACGGCCTTCTGCATGGCGGTAAGCGGGATTTACCGCCAATGTTATAATGAGGGCCATAATCTAAACAATTCCACATAACAACCCCGTAGGGCCCTATTACAATTCTGACGGTGTTAAGACCGTCAAATTTGCGACGGCAGTCAGACCGTCGCACCTGTGGTTGGTAGACAGTGCATATTAAGAGGGTGCTAGAGGCACATTTTCCACTGGGCTAGGTTTCAGCTGTTAAACCCAGTAGAAAACTCGTAATTGGGTCAGTGGGGAGACCGCCAGCACCGTGGCAGTCTCCTCATCGGGAGTTTGACAGTCAGGTTTTTCCAACTGCCAGACTTGTAATCAGCCCCGTAATGTTTACACATACATTGCAATTTCACATTTTCCACCCAAACGATAAGCAAGGAAATAAATAAAACATACTGTTTCTCTGTATTCACATAATAAAAAAAGAAATCCACCAAAAATGCAACCAATATTGTCCAAAAGCCCAAAAATTGTAAAAAAAAAAAAACACATCCAATAGAAGTCCTGTGAAGCAATCCAAAGTAACTAGGAACCATTAAAACCCCAAAAAAGTGTTTGCAAGGAGAAATGCTCCAGGAATCCCCAAAAAAGGAAATTAAAGTAAAAAGCATTGGTTTCTTATGAACCAAAAGTGATTTCCTTTAAAAAAACATGTAAAGTTCCAATATCCATGGGACACGCTTGAAGACAAAAACCTGTAAAGTAAATTAAACAACCCACCCACAAAACACATTGCATTCCTAAAAATACATACACATAACAATTAATCAACAAAATATTCCTAACATAACACAATTTACCACAACATAAAGACACATTACTAAAATAGTGTACGAAAAGCCAAAACTTCAACTAGTGAAAAAGAGTAACACTAATCATTCTACATTTAAAATCCCCCACAAATCTTCCTATAGAAATAAATGGGAAATATTGTAAAAATATTGAATTACTATTAATAACTACATATATTTTTCAAAATATTTACTACCATTCTTAAACTTTAAACTATAAAATGACAAATGAAATAATAAAACAAAATTAACAATCATAAGATAAAAAATACGAAAAGTGATAATTTAAAAAAGTTAAAAATATGTTTAAAATAAAATTAGAATTTTAAAACAAAACTATTGAAAATATTTTTACAATTTAAAATATGTTTTTACATTTACAATTTTACATAAAAATGTTTCCAAAAATGTACCTTTATTAAAAATGTTGCTATATATTTTTAAATGCTATACTATGTATTTTTTTGCTTTATATTTCAAACTATCAATATAGATCTTCATTAATAGGAAATTAAAATGTATTTAAGGGAGACGTGGACAAGCAAAATGGCCGGCGGGACGTGCTCCTAGTGAACTCCCGCTTTCCGGCTTAATCCTGTCATTCTAGGGGGCCTGAGGCGATTGGTGCTCCCCTTGCCGTGGGATGGCGCCCTGAGTGGTCTGGTTCACGCAGTCCCATTTTGGGGGTCATGACATCGGGTGCCGTGATTGTGTTTGCGGGCCTCCTGGCCCCGGCTGCAGGCAGTGCGGTGGTGTGCAGGAAGAGCGGGCTTGCGCTGCCGGTCTTGCTCAGCTGGACTGGTGGTGGGCCCATTAGTTACGCCGTCCCCATTAGAGAGTGGAGGACTGCAGGGCCCTCAGATGGGTGGCTGGCACTCTGGGTGAGCACCATTAGGAGCGGCTGGGTCCGCCCTGGAGGTCCACGGCAAGGCCTGAAGGGGTAAGGTGGCTTGCTGGCGGCGTACATTGGAGCGGATGCGCGAGCAACGGCCCCAGGGCCTAGTTTTTAATCATCTGAGCCTGGAGGCCCTGGACTCACAGAGAGTGGTTTTTTGGGGGTTACCTAGGACTTCTGATCTTAGTAGCATTGCGGAGTAGCAGTGCACAGTGGTGACCTGCAATGGGAGGAGCAGCGGATCCTTTACCTACGGCGCCTTGAGGGCCGGACCCTTTTGCCACATCATTGGGTCAGCTGAAACTTGGACATTGTTTTGGGTAACACCATGGAGCAATATACCACTCCGGTGCCCTTACCACAACGTCAGACCAGATTGGAGGGGAATGCAGAAGATTTGAGCATGCCGGCAAATCCTGTGGAGCCTGCATGAGCAGAACTTCTTGCAGCCATCCAGGGCTCTAGGGTGGCTCTGGAGGGCAAGATAGAAACGGTGGGAGTAGAAGTTAAACTTCTCCGGACAGACCTTAGAAAGGTGGCTGACAAGGTCAAAGTGGCAGAGGGCTCTATTGTGGAGCTTCAAACGGAGGTGGGGGTCCTGTGGAAACAAATGGCGCAGGCCAATACCGCGGTCAGACAGCTGGAGGTGAGGCTGGGGGATGCAGAGCAGACCCGACTGCTGGGTTTCCCAAAGCGTGCAGAGGGGTCCACAGCAGAAACGTTTGTGGAGAATTGGATCAGAGACATACTGCAACCGACCAGGGTCTCCAGGGTATTTGTGGTGGAGCGTGCTCATAGGGCCCTCGTTGCGCCTCCCCGGCCTAACGTGCCGAAGAGGGCTATCATTGCCAGTCTTTTGAACTATAAAGGCCAAGACTGTGTGTTGCGGGCTGCTCGTGAATCTGACAGGGCAGTATTTGAGAACTGCAAAATATCCATTTATCCTGATTACACGAACAAGGTGCAGAGTTCTCGAAAGGGTTTCCTGGAGGTGAAGGCGAAGCTTCGTGCCATGAACATCAGATATATGCTTTTGTATCCAGCACGCTTAAAGGTGCTTTCAGGTGGTAAGTCACATTTCTTCAAGCGTCCGGAGGAGGAATGGAGATGGCTGGAAATATGGGATAAAGTGACTCCAGGGAGAACAGATAGGACTGAGTGGGCCTCGCCTCGGACGTCTGGATTGGATGGTCCGGACTGGAGGTCTCATGACGATGGTCAGTTGAAGAATACTGTGGCTCGTGGGTGGGCCAAGGACTCTACTCATAGAGTTGAGATACAACAGGATGGGACAATGGCGATAGTGACTGCTGGATCGGCTAAGGGTTTGAATGGGGAGCTGGAGCCGGGAGCTGAGAGGGTCTCCACACAGCTCTGACTATGTCCCTAATAATCCAGGATTGCTGTTGCGCCCTTGTTTGTGGGCTTGTGTCAAAGTGAGAGTACTTCTCTGGCAGAGAGATGCGGCTAGAATACGGCTAAGGCCCTGATGGTGCCTCATCTAAGCGCTGGAATGTATTGGACATCGAGGGGGCTATGACAATATTGAGCTATGTAGGGGTGGTATTTAGGAATTTGAAGGTTGATGCCAGGGTGGGGGGTGGTCACTCCACAGCTGTGGTAGGACTTCAGATCTGGGTAGTTGGGGGTTAGGCTGTTGTCCTGGCAGCATCTGTAGTATGGATTCACAGTATGGTTTGTTACAGTTGTCTTACTGTATATCCGGGTGGGGGTTGGGGGTTCGAGGGGTTTGATTGGCAGAGTTCATCAACATTTGTATTTGTTCCAATAGCACAGGTATAATGGCGAGGTACGCAATGTGTACCTTCGTTTTCTTCCATGATGGGGTGGGATGTAAGGGGTGGAGATAAAGTGGGAGGGATGGAAGCTCAGCACCAATATGGGTCGTCAGAATAATATGTTGACATGGAATGTCAGGGGGTTGAAGAGATACACCAAGCACTACAGGGTGAACTCTTTTCTAAAGAGACATAACGTTAATATTGCCTGTCTTCAGGAAATGCAGATGATCGAGGAGGAAGCACAAAAACTGTGCAAGAAGAGGTGGTGTAAAATGTTCTCATCCTCCTTCTCCTCTTACACGAGGAGTGTGACTATATGGGTGGCTCCAGGGGTTCCATTCACCCACGTGTATAGTGAATTAAATGTCGAGGGTAGATACGTTCTAGTTGAGGGTATGTTGGATGGATCACCCATCATTATCCTTAATACTTATGTGCCTAATACTGATGAACACTCCTTTTATACCAAAATACCAGAGATCTTGGGGGAGAGTGTGGATAGGCCTATTGTATCGGGGGTTATAACTGTATATCGAATGGAGAACTGAATCTTCTCTAGCCGAAGCTGGGGAATAAGGCTTTGATGGTGAAATCTCTTGTGGAAGTGATGAGTCATTTAGGGTTATGGGACAGGTGGAGGGAGCTGCACCCAGAGGGCAGGGAATACACTTGTCATTCTAGAACACGTAATACGCACACTTGGTTGGATAGGTATCTTCTGGGCAGTCTTGGAAGCTCGCAAGTTCTGGATGTTACACATCTGGGTAGGTTCTGCCGATCACGCACCAGTGCTGATGCAATTGCAGTGGGGAGCTGCTGCCACCAGTTTGGCAGGTAGTTGGCTTCTGCCTGCGGACTTCCTTACTGATGTGGGGTGTCTGGATAGGGTGGGTGAGGCCATCAAAGGTTACATGGATTTGAATTGGAACACGACAACGTCTAGGGGTATTAAGTGGGAGGCTATGAAGGCCGTAGTGCTGGGGTCTGCATAGGTACGGCGTGTGTGTTTCACAGACAAATGGAGCAGGAACTTACAGATCTAGAGGAGAAGTTTGGGTTTTGCAGCAGCAGTTACCAGACACGAGAATGGCTGAAAGGGAGGAACTCAGGTTATACAAGAAGATTAACAGTTGTTGGGATACCCTGAGTTGGGTCACACTCAGAGCATACAGGCAGCAACTGCATCGGGAGGGGGATAAATCGGGCAAACTTTTGGCGTGGATTCTGAAACGGGAGGTGGAGGTTCCTCCCATTGTGTGCATTAGGAATACTAGCGGCGAGATGCTCACGAAGCGCACAGATATACTGCAGGTTTTGGCGGAGCATCTGCAGAGGGTATCGAGGGCTGGTGCTGCACCCCCAGAGTATGGCGTGGGGGGGTTCCTGAGGCAGATGCAGCTTCCACAATTGGAATTAGAGAGTAGGGATATTTTGGAGGCTGCGATTATTGTGGAGGAGGTGAGTGAGGCAGTTACTGCAATGACCAAGTCTAGGTTCTCGGGTAGTGATGGTTTTCCTATTGAGTTGTATCAGACGTTCTCCCTGCCTCTGAGGGAGAGGCTCCTAGAGGTGTTCGAGGAAGCCAGTGTACAAGGCATATTGCCAGAAACTATGCTTCAGGGCATTGTATGCTTGATGCTCAAGCTGGAGGGGATCCTTGGGACCCTTCCTTGTATTGTCCGCTTACCATGTTAAATAGCGATGTAAAGGTACTTTATAAGATTTTGGCACCTCAACTCAATGGGATAATTCAATGCTTGTGCATAAGGATCAATGTGGGTTTATCCCTGGTCACAGCATGTCCTACAATTTGCATCGTTTAGCACATGTCCTGAATGAAATAAAGGGTGAGGAAACTGAATTGGCGCTAGTGTCTTTGGGCCTGGAGAAGGCCTTTGACACAGTTGAGTGGGGCTATATCCTAGAGGTGTTGCAGGGGATGGGGTTCGTCCCCAGCTTCTGCTCTTGTGTGCGGTTACTGTATACTGCCCCCACTGCACGAGTTTGGGGGGGGAGAGCTCTCAGACTCCTGGGAGATTGGCAGGGGTACGAGACAGGGATGCCCACTTTCGCCTCTCCTCTTTGCCCTGGTGGTGGAGCCACTAGCGATCTGACTTCGAGGGGAGGTGGTACAGTGGGGTATCCGGGTAGAGCAGACCACACACGTGGTTTCGCTATATGCAGATGATGCATTGGTTTATCTTCTGGAACTCCGTGTCTCGGTGCCATTGAAGCAGCAAAGGTTAGATGTTTTTGGGGTCGTTCTTGTCTTAAGGTAAATAGGAAAAAATAACTCCTGTTTCCCTAGGGGTCCCTTTATGGTGTTCCCCAGGATGATTTACCAAGGGCAGGACTCAGGTGGGAAGTTGAGAGTTTCCGGTATCTGGGCATATGGGTTACTCATACTCTGGCTGCGCATGAGGGTTGGAGGGGAATTCCACAGCAGTGGTTATTATCATCTCTTGGCTTGGACTTAAGTAAATAATACCCTATGATACTGTGATATAATAATACTGCCATGTCTTGCAATAACCTGTGCTGCACTGTATGTTTATTGTTGATTATAATTTTTAAACTCAATAAAAACAGTTTAAAAACAGTTAAAAACAACTGTCCGAGGAGTGCCATGATAGCGGTCGGACAGCTGTCGATATGTCAATTGGACCGTCGTATTACAAGTATGCTGGTTGTACTAACAAAAGACTTCAAGGGGTCCGCTGGCACCGAAAGGTAGCACAGACCGCCACGATCACAAGGAAGCACAAAGAGGCCGACCGAGCCTGTGTTGCCACTTGACTCATTACGAGGTTACACACTGCCAATGTGACTGTGGCGGGCCAACCACCATGTACAAGCTAGAGGAAACAAACAGTATAAAGGGAGACCCTCACCTGAAGGCAGACTTACATGTTTGGTGCTGCTATGGAACCCTTCAGAAACGTCATGCCCTGTCCTGTTCATCCAAAGACAACAAAATCCATACCGCCGTGGACGGCAACAACTGTAAGTAGACACACCTACCTGTATCATTAAACTTAAAAACAGTGTTGCACCTGCTTACACATCATGAGAGGGGGCATGCCACGGGCAACAGGTACATGTCTCGACCCACAAACAGACATCGACACAGACACATACACACAGTCTCTATACTCCCCCTATTGGTAGCACACTCACACTGCACCTCCACACTATACAATAGACATGACCACACAGCTCAGGCACAAGGACAGTGACGGCTACACAACATTGTCACACACATCAACAGCAACACATCTACAGCACATATACAAATACAACTCACACACCCATATTCACCACTGGCCAGGGACTGTCCACACATACAACACACATATGTATCGAAGTGGCATGGAACACAAACAACACCACCATGAAACAACCCTGCAATGGACACACACATCACACACATCACAGCACAACGGAAGGGAAATGGCATGCACAAATAGACAAAGAACAACATGACAACTATACCTCCACAAATGGGGGGTGGTATCTGGGACACACAGGGAAGGAGACTGCACTAGGACATACATCACCTCAATAGGCCCGGCCCCCCAAACAACATGTGCATAGGAAATGGCCCTGCATGGGTCCCAGGAGCAAGCAATACTTAACCCAAATGGCATGCACAGCTGCACAATGGGGAAGGGCAAGTAATCAAAGCACATACAACTCCTACTGCATGGGACATACCCCTACATGAACTAGCTGCAAGGGACACACAGTTACATGGACACATGCACAGACAAATGTAAACACAGCAAGCACAACTGAACACACTACATGTCTGCACAAACAAAACTCAAGATGACACACATAAGAAATATACAGAAGCCATATCAGGGGGACAGGTTTGCACAACACAAACAGAAATGCTTACCATACTAAATACTGCACAATGAGACCAGCATTGCATTTACACACACACATACCTATACACACAGCATATACCCTTCTCTCGGTGGACACCAGCACCTCCCACAAACTCACAAACTGCAAACAACAGCATATGGAGCAGCAAGTAGGCTCAAACACACGCAACTGCAGGCACACAACACAAATTAAACAGGAACAAGATAATGGTGTTTAGGGAATTGGAGGACAAATGTGTAACCAAAAAAACAACTGTTTGGGTTGTTAACTTTGAAAGTTTTTATTAACTTTGAAAGTTTTTAAAGTCCAAAGACCATTGGCCAGTCTAAAATAATCCGCAAAAAGCACAGTATTGTGCCCAAGCTTGACTATAAACTGCCATGGAATCTCCACAGGAAGTGGCATCAAGGGGACAGGGAGGCACTTCAGGGATGATTAGGGGGGGTGCGATCATATTTGGGAGGGCTGATTTGGGCTTGGGCTTGGGAGGGATGGCTTTTTGCCTGGGAATGGTGGGCTTCTTGGTGGGGGAGGAATATGAGTGCGTTCAGGGGGGCAGGGGATGCTTTGGAGGTGGAAGGGATGGCCTTAGAGCTGGATGTGGTCCTTTTGGTTGCAGTACAGAGGGAGAACAGCGGTAAGATCAAGGTCACATGGGAACAGTTTTTAGGACACAGGGGGATTGTCATCAGAAGGGGGTCAGGATTTGGAGGTTGAAGGAGTGGTTGTGGCAGTGTAGGTGTGGGTGTCATGGGTGCATGATTATGGGAGGTATGCTTGTGTGTGGTGGGTGTCTGTTAGGTAGGTGAGGGTGGGCGTTGTGTGCCCTGGGGGATGGGAGGTGGAGTTGCTGGGGGATGCAGCAGTGGGTGGGTGTGTGTCTTTTGAGGTGGTGGCTGTGGGTTGGCTGGATGAGGTGGATGTATGAGTATCTGTAGATGTGGTGTCTGCAGGTGTGGTGCTTGTAGTGGATGTCTGTGGGTCTGTTGGGGTGGTGCCTGTCGGTAGGGTGTGTGTGTAGGCTGTGTCGGTGACTATTGTGGTGGTGTCTGCAGTTATGCTTGATGCTGTGTGTATGATGTTGAGGGTGGTGGAGGTGTCAGGGGAAGCTGTGACTGCTGTTGAGTCTGTAGGTGGATGTTGTTTGTGTACATGCCAGTGTATCTTGTGGTGCTTGTGTTTGGATGCACTTTGTTTGTCTGTTGAGGTGGATGTCTGAAGATTTGTTTGTGTGCTTTGGGTAGGTAGGGGAGGGGGGATTTGGACTGGGAAGAGGTGGAGGGGGGACGTGAGGTGGGAAGAGACTGGCTGCAGTCAGTGTAGAGGCCGGAGACTGAAAAGATCTCTGTAGGCCAGCCATTGCACCATGAATGCCTTCCAGGAATGCATTTGTTTGTTGCAGTTGGGTCGCCAGTTCCTGGATACCATTCACAATGGCTGACTGACCCACAGAGATTGTTCTCAGGAGGCCAGTAGCCTCCTTACTGAGGGCAGCAAGGGTAACAGGGGTTGGGGCAGAGGTGCCTGCAGTGAAGGAGATGCCCTCCCTTTTGGGTGAACGAGCATGGCCCCCTGGATGGGGAGCAACAAGGAAGGCAGTGATAGAACAGGGGTTGCGGATAAGGATGGTGTTGGAGGATGCCCTAATGGGTCCACCACCACTAGGGAATAGCCACGAGAGGAGGAATCTGAGGATGATGATGATGCAGATCCGATCTCCCCTAGTGGAACTCCCCTCACCCTCTGGGCCACTGGGTCCTCCGTGTCAGTTGTCTCTTGACCAAAGATCCAGTGGCCAGATGCATCCCACTTGGCTCAGCCCCGTAGGGAACAGTGCAATCATCCAAATGATGTCACAACTGTACCCAGAGAAGGCCTGGCTGGTTGGTAAGTCAAATGTGTCCTGTTTGTGTGTGTGCAATATCTGCTGCAAAAAAGATGTTCTATTCCATAACAAGATCTCTGCATACCCAAACCGGCCATGGTTGTTGATGCCGGTGAGGAACCTAACTACACCAGCTTTAACGATGCCCATGGAAGAACTCAGCATGTTGTGGAGTGGGCTTTTGGGTGCCTGAAAGCAAGATTTAGGTGTCAGGACAAGACAGGTGGAGCCATCCACTACTCACTCAAAAAAGTGTGTAAGGTCATTGTGGCTTTCAGCATGTTCCACAACATTGCCCTACAGAAGAATATTCCATACATCCCAGATGTGGTAGAGCTAGCAGTGCAACCTAGTCAGAATCCTGAAATGCCAAATAAGGATGACAATCAAGAGAAGGAAGGTGAAGACTTGTGGATAGATCTCATCAATCACTACTGTACCTGAGTGTAAGTAAGTATTGTTGTGTTATTAGTGTGACTATATGAGGAACTGTAATTGTCATGATGTGTGTTTTTCCTACCAATTGTAGATGTAATGCTTTGCAGTATACATCCAAAATGTGCTTGCTAAGTCAGACTTGAACATTTCACAACCTTGATTATCTGCAGGGTTTGTGTTAGTCTCATTGCAATGTAAGTCTATCCACTGATGTTTGGTATGAGCTTATCATCATAGGTATAAATTCCCAACCTTATCTCCTTGTGTTATTTTTGATCCAGGTACCTTCATGCCACCCTCATGTAGGCATTTCAGAGTTGTGACATTAGCTGGTATCTGATGACCTAGGAAGAGGACATGGATTGATCCAGTAATGTTGGTCTCAGATTTAGGATGTATGAGTCCTGTGCCAAGGCAGCTTGGACAGTGTGTGGGTAGAAATCTGAAGTACGACATACATTGGTTTGATGTGGTGTGTTGGTCCAGTTGTCACATGGTGTAATCATATGGCCTTGAGATATGTTCTAATCAAGTGCAGTCCATGTATTCTCCCTTCACATTGTGTTGACAATGATCCTGTATGACCTGTTTGTAGCTATAGATGTGTTTCCTCATTGCAGGCCAGAGTGCCTGTGCCACAACACTGACATAGGTTGTATTATACCACCAGATGCATTGTCATTGTAATTGGATGGACCCATGATCAAGGAATGTTGTGCTGCCCTCCGTCTGTGCCATGGCTTCTGTTATGGCAGATCATGTGTTGGTATGTGATAAGGCTCAAGCTGGTGACAACAACATCCACTAATCTGCTAGCCTGTTCTACGGGACAAAGTCTGACAAAGCCCTTTATACTGTGGTCTTGGGGATGGTACCTTGGTATAGCTAGCCTGATTCAATATAGCTATGAAATTCCTGTCTATGACAGTCCAGACATTTTGACAGCCTATGTGCTGTACAGTGCAATAAAATGTTTGTTGTGACCAGACACCTGTATCAGTGAGTCGCTATTAATCCTCAGCATGAAACTACCTGTGATATATCCCCCTTCCATTACCAACTTGTACCACCTTCAAGTGCATCACAAGGGCTTACATCTCAACATTTCAACATGTGGAACAGAAGCAAGCAGGCAATGTTTTTCTGATTGTCCAGTTTATGTACATAGGTCCAGGAAATAAAAAACGGATGCTACAGAAAATGAGACTAAGGAGATCAAACATGGTGGATTAAATCATATTAGTAGATGCCACAACGTTTGGAGTCCAAAGTCCAATGTCCTACTACCATAGAAAATGGAATGTGGTTGGAGAATACTCAGCAGAGTGAATAATTGGCACATAAAGTAGAGAAATCAAGAAGAGGTCTCAGTGTTCCCAGTGGCAGCTTGACCTGTTGATGTGAGAGTTACAATGTTACAGGTTGTATTGGGTCATCTTCCTCAATTAGTTTACAGTGACATTTATCCAAGGTCGTGTACACATTGGATTGGCAGTGTTTTCTTATGTGATTCGTACACATGCTATCAATTATATAGACCTGAAATTTCTGAGACGTACTAGTTCCATTTCAGTCAACCAGCTGCAGACTGTATGAGGTTACTAACACTTGGTAGGATGGTCATAGACTTACATCTTGCCAGCAGTGCAGGCAAAACAGTGGCTGGGCAGCATGTGGCTTTGATCCTTTTAAGTTTTAGTTGACTGCTGTGCAGGCAGACCCTGGACATTGTTGTATTTGTGATTGTAGTCATCATGTGGTCAGTGTATTGTGAATATGTCTGCAGCCAATATCATTCAGGTGATGCATCTTGATGCCTTTGGTTCATGTTTTTTAGTGCACACAGTTTGAGCTGTCCTTTCTGTCCACAATAATTTCATCTTAGCTGCTCAACATGGATTTAGGTGTTTAGCAACATCAGAGTGTACCATGATCTGTCTCTTGGTCCCTCCCAAGTGAGTAAAGTCCATTTGTAAGTTCACAGACAGATGCATTGTGATTTATGTACAGTGTCCTTGTGATTGGCATTACAGGGACAGTCCCTCCTGGAATTTACAGACGTGTTACTCCAAGCACATAGTATACATAAGTTATCCTCCTAGGTTTGCACACTACCATTGTGAGTTCACAAACAAGGTTATTGGGACATATGTACACTGGGCTTGCATTTGGATGTTGTGACAGAGCCTCCTATCCTTCACAGTCATGTCACTCCCTGTACTTCATGGAATTGTTATATGCCATCCCCCAGATGAGTGAACTTCATGTGTGGATTCCCAAAGAAGGGTTTTTTGGCAAATATATACTAGACTGGTGTTTGAAATGACAGTAAGGGAGCCTCCTGTGAGTTTCAGCCATGTAAGTCCCTGTATTACACACACTATACTGATGTTTTCCTCCCAGGTGAGTACACTTCAGTGAAGATTTGGTACACAAGGCTTTTTTGGGGGAGGAAACAGTTTTGGAGTCTTGATTTGGAGAAGCAGTGCCTGCTGTGAATTGCAGTACTGTCACTCTCAATGCTTCTCAATACCTGGCAGCTGCCAACTACCCAGTGAGTACACAACCTATGAGCAATGAAATATTGTTGTCTTCAGGGAAGGGGACACTGTTCTGGTGTTTGTAGTGACAGTAGCACTGCCTCCTGGCCTTAGCAGTCCTGTTAGTGCCAGTGCTTGTACTACCCACACACTATACAGATATCAACCTCTCAGGTGAGTACACTTCCCCAGTTGGGTTCAGGGACAAGGGTCATTTGAGCAGAGGACACAGTGGTGGCTGAGTGGAGTGACAGTAGCAGTGCCTCCTGGCCTTAACAGTCCTGTCAGTGCTTGTACTACCTACGAACTATACAGATATCAACCTCTCAGGTGAATACACTTCAATGGTGAGTTCAGGGACAAGGGTCATTTGAGCAGAGGACACTGTGGTGGCTGAGTGGAGTGACAATAGCAGTGCCTCCTGGTGTAAGCAGTCCTGTCAGCGCCTGTACTACCCACGCACTATACAAATGTCATCCTCGAAGGTGGGTGCACTTCACTAGGGATTTGCCAAGCAAGGTAATTTTGAGTACGATCCACTTTTCTGGTTTTTGGAATTGTAGAACAGTGCCTGCTAGGAATTGTAGTGTTGTCAATCCCTGCACTACACACAATCCACACAGCTATTGGTCCCCCAGGTGAGTCTAGTTCACATGTGAGATGCCAGACAGTGGTCTATGGGCAGTTGGATACCGGGCTGGTGAGTGGGGTGACAGTGAAGGTGGCCATGTGTAAGCAGTGAGCATGAATGACAATACATTTTGGTGAGATATTTTAGTGTTTTGACTTACCCGACTCCATTCCTCTAGGATGTGATTTGTAAGGGAGGAGGTGGGGGACCACTGCCAGATAATTGCAGGGGTATCTATTATAAATATATATTGTTTTCTATTGTGCACTCTGGCTACAGTGTGTTGCATTGACGATGCAAAGGATTGTGGTGTGTTAAGGGGTGTGTTTTATAGTGTGCTTTGCAGGTGTCTCGAGTGTGGCAATGTGTGTCAGCTGTGTTGTTTTAAAAACCATCTAATGTGGTGTTCTGTATTATTGTGGTGACCATGATCATCATGGTTCACATCGCCACTGCAACTTTTGACTTGTAAAACGGTCGGTGGTTGGTCGATGGGCTGTCGGTGCTGGTGGTCAGACCACATATTTCCCGCCCTCCACGGGACCGGCGGTCTTGCATTTTTTTGGCTGACTTACAGGCAATTGGTAAAGTATATGTGCAACACTTTAAAAGGTAATAAAGTGAAAACATCACACAAGAAGGATCCTACATAGGGTTAGAAAGCAGAGTCATTTTTAAGAAATAAAACAAGACCAAAACAGCAACAAAAAAAAACAGTAGAACCGGAGATGTGTATGTTTAGATATTTCAGTGAAAATAGTGCCATAAAGCACTAACCACCAACTGTGGATATCTGGTTGTGGTGCAGTGGGACAAAGTCACAAGTTCAGGCTGACTGCGATGGACCTCTGGCCAACTACTAGGGCCCAGTTAGACCTGCTGAACTAAGGCCCAGATTTATACTTTTTGACGCAAACCTGTGTTAACACAGGTTTGCGTCAAAAAGTATAGTGCCGGCTAGCACCATTCCGGGATGCCAGCCGGGCGCCATATTTAAGGAATGGTACAAGCCAGTGCTAAGGTCCGGTTATGGTAAAAATAAATGACACTAACCAGGTGGGGAGGCGTAGGGCAAACTGGAGGTTGTGTGGGAAAGAATGGCGCTAGTCAGGTTAGAGTAAAAAAATGACTCTAACCTGACTCGCGTTTTTTTTTAACGCACAGTCCCCATGGACATGACTTCTGTCTTAGTATAGACAGGAGCCGTGCCCCTCAGCCCAATGGCGATGTCCCCTGGCCATGGCCATTGGGCCCAGTGCCATGTAGGGGGGCCCACATTAGGCCCCCCTATGGCACTTTAAAAAAAATGAAAAAACTTACCTGGGATGGGTCCCCAAATCCTTAGGTGTCCTCGAGGTTTGGGTGGGTGTGTCCCTGGTTGCAGGGAAGGGAACCTGTGGGCTGTTTCCATGGTCTCTGACCATGGAAAATGGCCCACAGGTCCACTAACGCCTAGCCATACCCAGGCATTAAATAATGGCTCTAAGCAGGCTTAGTGCCATTATTTAAGGCCCTCCTCCTCCCGTGCATGATTTTTGCACAGGAGGACAAATAAGGCTCAAGAACCGTAGAGTCATTTTTTGCCTGGGAACGCCTACCTTGCATCTCATTGACGCAAGGTAGATTTCCGCAGGCAAAAAATGACGTTCACTCCAATATTTTGACACTAGAGGGGTCTAGTGCCAAAATATAACTATGGAGTTAAGATTGTGCCGGATGTTGAGGGTTCGAGTTGAAGCTGCTTCATTCAGGTGAATTGATGCATTGGTTCCAAGATACAGCAAGGCTGCGATACAAGTTTCTGCATCCTCCTTCAGGATCTCAGTGATGAGGGATTGCAATGCAAAGTCAGTACCAAGAAAGCGTTGCAGAGTTGAGGTGATGTGTGGGTTCTGAGGAGCTGCCAGGCTGCAATACGGAGTCTAGCATCATCGTCAAGGTTGCTGTCAATGAGGGATGCGAGGGCATGTGCCAAGGATGCATCGTGCAGTAGCGGTCCTGATGAGGCAGTGGGCTACGATGCAATGCAGATTTTGACAAGAAAGATCCATGCAGCAGTGACTATACATCAGTTCTGCTTGGGGTTGCACTGCACAGCTGAGAAGATGCATCAGTTCATCTGTGTTTATAGAGGCTGGCAGAACACAGACTCACTTCCAAGAGTCCAGGACTGGGGCCGCACCACTTAGCAGTGTACACTCACAGATGGCAGAGTCCAGTTGCTGGGGTCGAGGTTGCTGGAGCCTTCTGCCCCTAAGGCTCATGTGAGGAGGCCAGCCAACTAGCCATTGGAGTCACCCTGGGGATACTGAGTTCAAAAGATGCAGGTCCAGTCCTTCTCACCCAGGCAAGAGGGCAGCAGGCAGAAGATCAGCACAGCAGGGCAGAAGTCTTTCAGAGCAGCAGTCCAGCAGAGTGGTGGTCCTTTCAGCATCACAGCAGTCCTTCTTCCTGGCAAAGTATCCATGGGTCCAGATGTGTAATGACAAGTTGATGTCTGCAATCCAATATATATACCAGGACCTCCCTTTGAAGTGGAAAGAGCTTCTAGAGTTTTCCCTTTAAATCCCCAGGCATCCTGCCTTCCCTCTCCTGGCTCTAGGCTAACTACAGGGGGCATGCCTCCCTTTGTGTGGAGGCAGGACAGAACTTTTCCATGTGTAAATAGGGCTGAGCCCAGCTCTGCTCTCCCATTCTGCCAGTGATGGGCCATCCAGGCATATTTAGGCTCTCTATTGTGTGTGGCTTCCTAGGAGGATTACACAAAGTTCAACTGTTAGATCCAGTCATGGGACCCAGAGACAGGCTGCAAGCGCTAAATGGCTGAGACATGAAAATGCAGACTTTCTGAAAGTGACATCTTCAAAATTGTAATTTCAAATCCGGCTTCACCATGAGAGAGGATTTTTCATTAGAATTCCAAAGACACCAAACATGAGCTAGTTACCTGCTCCCATTCCGAAATTGTCACTTTTAAATTTAATAAGGTAACTCAAATGTGATCCTATGAGAGAGGTAGACCTTGCAGTAGTGAAAATCAAATTCCAGAGTTTTTCACTAGCAGGACATGTCGAACTTAAAGGTACATGTCCAACTTTTTAAATACACTGCACCCTGCCCTCTGGGCTGGCTAGGGCCGAACCCATGGATGACATATGTATTAAAACAGAAGGTTTGGGCCTGGCAAAAGGTTTATTTTGCCAGGTCAACATGGCATGTTAAAAACTGCACACACAGGCTGCAATGGCACACATGTTTCAAGGACTACCTAAGAGGATGACACAATTAGTGCTGCAGACCCACCAGTAGCATTTAATTTAAAGGCCCTAGGCACAAATAGAGCTAAGGGCTTACAAGGAAATTAACTATGTCTATTGAGTATCAGCCAATTTCACCATTTCTTAAGGAGAGAGCACAAGCACCTTAACTCTGGTTAATAGTAGTAAAGTGTGCAGTGCCCCAATGCCAGCAAAAATGAAGTCAGCAAACAGGAGGGGTGAAGGCAAAACGTTAGGAGGGAAACCACACCAAGGATGGCCCACGGACAAAATAGTTATGAAATATAAGATATAAGAACTGCAGACTTGAAAAAGCAAACAAATGTAGATAGTTAAGAATAATTACATGAGGTCATACAGGTTATGGTGGAAGCACTGACATTTATTTTGATAATACAATTCCAGCAGTAGAAGACTTATGAAAGGGAAATTCTAGTGCCTGCATAGGAATACCAGTTCACAGCAAGAATAATGCTGGTGCACTAGTTGAGTCAATGCAATTTAGGGCCTCATTATGAGTTTGGCAGTCCGACTCGCGGTTGTATTATGATGTTTCTACTGAGGTGACCGGCGGAAACATTGAATTACGATGTTTCCTCCAGTCAGCCCGTTAGAAACAGTGCCAGGGCATTGACCTCAGCTCCCTTAAGGGAGCCAATGCTGTCCCACAACAGCACTTGAGGTGAACAAATGTTTTTTGCAATGCACTGTACACCTTATGTTTAGCAATAATGTATTTGACTGTTTTGAACAGGAAGAAAACATAAACCATATATAGTGCTTTCCGAATTGTGATTATATCCAAATCACAATTAGGAAATTACTATTCCTAATGTATGAAACATTTTCTTTTAAAATAGAGATTTCTAGTAGGGCACAGATTGACCAACCTCATGAATATTAATGAGGTAGGTCTCAATGTGCGACCCACTAGGAATGGAGGCCGGCTTGGGCCAGCAGACCACCATATCTGTGATTGATATTTATAAAGTAACCTTTTTTTTAAAAAAAAAAAGAGGCAGTCCATTTTAATTGAATGAAAACAGGATGTGTTTCAAAAAAGAAATTGACAATTTTTTTTTTTTTTTTAACATTAGGCAGTAGTCCAGGGGATCACTGCCTGCTCTTGAAAAATGTTTTGCTTAGCATTCTCAAAGGGGATAGGGTCCTAGTAGCACCCTCTCCTATTTGCAAATGGGTAACTGCGCATTTTGAATTGGTGATAAAGCATTACTCCTTAGTAACCAGAATTAGGTCACAAAACATTAATAAATACCACTGTGATTCGGTATTTGGATGGGATGCCCTAAATATGCCCCTTCCAAAATCTGAAACAGAATTAGATTGCATTTGCAAATTTCAATCAATTTGCTGAATCACAATTTGGTGTTTGTACATTTAAAAAAGCTTTTTGTGGACATAAACTGGCAGATTCTGTGGCCGATTCTGTGTATCAGGCCATTACGACCTCAAAACCCTATGTACGTATGGCCCTTAGTTGTCACCTTAGATCAACTGTGTTGCTTCTAAAGTTCGCCAACATACCCCCGGGACTTTTAAAGAATTAGGGAGACTAAGCCTTAGACATGTTGTTGGGAGAGTGAAACGCCTTCTCGTCTTCATCACTGCACAGCAGCAATATAGATAATAATAACAAGCATTTGCAATGCAATGTGTCTTGTGTTTGCTCAACTTAGATCTATTAGCGTTGTAAATTCCTAACTGAACTTTTCTTGATACATAAATTAAAAATTACAAGTAAAACATTTGACATAATTGAGCTGAATCAAAGCGCCACAGCTGCCATGAGCATGAGCCCGAAAGAGAGACACAAAAGGAAAAAGAAGTTTGCTTACATTCAAACGTATCAGCAAACGTGCAATTATCCATGTAACAGGGTCGATCCCCAAGACAGTAACAAAATTGCCCCAAGGAGGGACAAACATAAAGCATTTACCAATTATAACAAAGGATTTTTGAAAGGCAAGCCCACAAACGAGTGAACATGATGGGCGTGCGGAGGGTGTGGTTGACAGCCCACAGATAAATTACAACAGGCCAGAGCGCTTGCTCGCTCAACCTAAAAAGGGATTTGTAGGGTTCACAGTTAATAAAAGTAGAATGCTAAACATACATCATAGCTTCCTGTGACCAGAAATCAGTAGGGAACCTATCCAATAAGAAACCTGCAGTTTGTAGGTGTAGTTACACATCACTTTCAAGCACACACTGAAAGTAGCACAAAAGGTAATTTTTTGCGCTGTTTCGTTACAAATTACTTTTGTTGTATTAACTCATGAAATATGCTGTAAATCAACTGAGAGGTGAACTGTTGGATTGAGATGTGTACTGGCATTTGGGGTTAAGAAGCAATTAGCCAGATGTCACAATGGCTGATGAAGAGGTGCCTGACCAGGACATGGTTAAATGAAATTGATATTTTGAAGACAGTTTCATCTCGATTGTATATATGTATCCTTTAATATAGGTCTTATATGGGCTATTTATCTATGTATATTTGTTTGTAAGGATACTTATATATAGGGCAACCAAGTTTGGGTGAACTTGTACGCATGAACTGTGCGCTATGTTATCACTGGTGGATTTGAAGATAGGTTTCCAGCAGAAGGTGTTGGGCATCGAGGCACTGAAAAGGAGACACAAAGACTATACTGCATTAATAGGCAAATCATGTAAATAAAAAAACAGCATGGAGCACTTAAATATTGTTTGTGGTTAGGGCAGGGAAAACACATTTTGGAAGAAGAAGCATAGTCAGAGGTCCACACAGGAATGTCAACTTCTTGTTAAACAACCCACTTACCTACTTTCATTTCAGGCAGTTAAACATTGCAACAGGTCTAGAAAGTAGACCTTTGACATAATTGTTCTTGGATTAAACCTTTGTGCAGATCAACGAGGAGGCACCTAGGGGCAAGGGACCTCCTCAGATTGGCTTGCCACCTTGTCCTCCACAAAAGACTGAAAATGAAAATGATGATATAAAATCAAATGAAATCCACTCTCATGTAAATTGAATGGATGATTGCTGAATCTTCTTCAAAGGAATGCTACCCCAAACCTGTTCATTGACACAAATAAAGCATTTTCTAACACCAATATTCTTTATTACCCCCCCCAATAGTTTCTCTTAATGTGAATGATGAGTAGTGCAGTAGATTTCCTACAATATAAATTTCTGCTGCAAATATTAAAGTATTAAAAATAATCATGTCACAACTTTCAAAATGAATCACAAATGTTGAATTATTAAACTTTAAATCCATATATCACAAAAAGCAGTGGTATCCAACACAGATCCAAGAGGTCCTGTTTCCCGCCATATGTCCTGGTTAACCCAGTACACTGGCATAGATCCTGCCATCCTGTATGTAGGATGGGTACCCTTGCTGGAAAAAAATTAAATCCTGCTAAACACCGCCTTCTTACAAAACTTTTATATTTGCCATATTTGCACTTGGAACAGTGGGCTGCACTCGTATTTTAGCAGATCAGGATCTGGTCTCAAATCACAGATTTTTGCATTTGGGCAAAAAACGAATTGGTCCATGCTACCCTGGAACATTAACATGTACCCTGTGTTAGACCACTATGGGGGTGATTCTGAACGCGGCGGACGGCGGTCGCCGCCCGCCAAGCGGTTCCCGCCGAAAGACCGCGGCGGTCATTCTGGCTTTCCCACTGGGCTGGCGGGCGACCGCCGAAAGTCCGCCCGCCAGCCCAGCGGGAAACACCCTCCCACGAGGAAGCCGGCTCAGAATGGAGCCGGCGGAGTGGGAAGGTGCGACGGGTGCAGTTGCACCCGTCGCGAATTTCAGTGTCTGCAAAGCAGACACTGAAATCCTTTGTGGGGCCCTCTTACGGGGGCCCCTGCAGTGCCCATGCCATTGGCATGGGCACTGCAGGGGTCCCCAGGGGCCCCACGGCACCCCATACCGCCATCCTGTTCCTGGCGGGTGAACCGCCAGGAACAGGATGGCGGTATGGGCTGTCAGAGTCCCCATGGCGGCGCAGCAAGCTGCGCCGCCATGGCAGATTCCCATGGGCAGCGGAAAGTCGGCGGTACACCGCCGGCTTTCCGCTTCTGGCCGCGGCTGTACCGCCGCGGTCAGAATGCCCGGCGGAGCACCGCCAGCCTGTTGGCGGTGCTACCGCCAACCTCCGCCATGGCGGTAATTACCGCCAGGGTCAGAATGACCCCCTATGTGGTAAATTGTACATTATTCTACCTCTGTGCAAAGGTTCTACCCAAAACATAAAAGCCAATGGACTATATTGCTGGGCTGCACCACTGCCAGGGCTATTATAAGGGGTGGGCTCTTTGCCACAGATCCCACTCTTTTTAGGTCCCTGCACTGCATTTGCAAGCTGCATTAAAATTTCACCAAAGCAGGCAAAGCACTATGAGGAAGGTAACTTCAGTCCCAACCAGTTGGTGCCACATACTGGAGCGGCCTAGAAATGTGTCACAGAACATTGTTTTTCGTTTGAACAAGTAGCTCTTGCATCGGAAAGGGCCCTATGTGATGAGAGTGACTAAGGGGCCAGATGTAAGAAAATGAGTAATAGAGATTTCCTAATTGCACCTTCCTGCAAATCACAATTAGTAAATCGCTATTCTTAATGGATGAAACTCTTTTGAGTTTAATTAGCAACTCCTAATAGGTCAACAATAGACCTATCTCATGCATATTAATGAGGTATGTACCAATTTGCGACCCACTAGGATTTGCTGCCATCAAAGGGATGGTGGCGGGCTGGACTCAGCAGATCTCCATATCTCTGATTGCCTGAAAAACAACAATCTTTTTTTTCTTAAATGTAGCTTGTTTTCCTTAAAGGAAAACAGGATGCATTTAAAAAGAAAAAATGAAACTTTTAAGTTTCATTTTTAAGAGTAGGCAGGGATCAGTGGGACCCCTGCCTGCTTTAAAAAAATATATTTTACCAGCCATTCTCAAAGAAGAAGGGGTCCCATGGGTGCCCCTTCCCATTTGGAAATTAGTTACCACAATTTTTAAATGGTGGTAAATTGCAAATGTTTTACAACTGCATTTCGGTCGCAAAACATTTGTACATACCATTCTGATTTGGTATTAGAAAGGGATGCCCTCAACACACCCCTTTCAAATACTAAATAGCAAAACCTGAATTGCCATTCGGTGACAAGTTACTGAATCTCAATTTGGGCTTTGTACATCCAAAACAGAATTCTTGCAGACGCAAATGGCCCAATGGCAACCTCAAACACGCAAATGGCCCAATGGCAACCTCAAAAATGCTTCAGACATCTAGCCCAAAAGCTTTTATCCAGCCTAAGGCCACATGTACAAAATTTTGGAATTGTGATTTCCTAATTGCTCAGTGCGAATCCCAATTAGATGTAAGAAAACATACAGGATGTCATTAGCGATACCTAATGGGTCGCAAATCAACATACCTTATAAATATTATTAAGGTACGTCGCAATTTGCAACCCATTAGGAATAATAGCCATCACAGGAGTCAGCAGGCCACCTTGTCTGTGATTGCTTTCTAATAAAGGAAACTTATTTTGTTAAATGGAACAGGAAGAGTTTAAAACAGCATAACATCTTAGTAGATAGGAAACTGTTCTGCTGTCTTCCTTTAACGCAACATAACATCACTTCCAAATTTGCCCCTTGAGTATGCTTCTGACTGTCACGCCTAAAAAAGTTCTGCAAATGGAGTCCCATGAATGTAGGTTTGCCCCATCCTATTTAAACAAACCATTACAAATTCATCTACTTCCACTTGTCAGAAGAATGAAATAAAACAGTACCCCTGTTATTGAAAGCTGCGTACACGCTCGCATCCCTTGGAGTGAGGAGAAAGATATGTAAATGACATGTGTCACCACTAATTCCAAGGAATGATCGAGAAAATGCAGGAAACGCTTACCAAGCGGAAGAAGGAAGCAAAGTGCTGATTGACATTTCTAACAGGGTAATGTGACGATCAGCAGCAGAGCTAGCAGCCAAATCCTCTTATTGGCCTGGAAATGCTGAAAGTCTCACGAAGTGTAAATAAATGCCATGTTCCTCGGAGAGGAGTCTTCAGGGACAGAACTGTTAACCATCAGAGGGAGCGTTTCATCTCGCCGCCCATTTCAGGCGCGTTAAAGGAAGCTTTGTGTACCTGCTCGCAGGCAGGAGCTGGGAATCTGTGGCGCAGGAAACCGCTGCCTTCCCCGTAGGCCTCGAAACAGATAATATATACACTGCGCTATTCTTCCAAATGAATACCTTCCCTGCAGCTGCCACTGTGCAAATTAAACTCACACTGCAAAGCGAACACAAATTGACGTCAGGTCCCAGGCCAAAGAAATAATCTTTTCTGAATGCCCTAGCGAAGCCATAACCTTTTAATGCAGCAAATGGAAGAGCGAGAATTTGACATATGGATGTATTTTTACACAGATTGATGTATTTCTAATGCGCAGGGACCCTTCAAAGGGTTTACAACAGCTACTTTCATCCCTTGTCTAAAATGAGGGTTTGGCAAATATATTAAGTTCCACACATACTAGAGGACGTAGCGCAATGCCAGACAGGCGGTTGTACAATACTGACCTTTAAATAAAATGGAAGACTTTAACCAGGTACCGAAAGATAAGAAGCAAACACAACAGACAGTATTTGTAAAGATCAGGTGGCATTTGCCAAATATTTTAAATACATATGGATCCATAAATATACTGCATTTTCCATACATTTCTAGGGAAGGAGACCTTTAATTCTCACATTTTTTTTACCTATGTGTTCCCGCCACACTAGCAGGAACACTTTCAGCCAAAATGTCCGTGCTCGTGCTCGCAAGAGGTGAGAGAGGCCCTGAAGGCTGGAGCCTGGCTTCGGCTCAGCTCGAGATCCTCCTGGAACCTAGAGTCAAAAACAAGCTGAGACTCCATGTGGCTTCTGCCGACATCCCTCTTACCTCAATCATGATTTGCTAAAAGCCTTCTTGTTTCATCTATCATGTAACACGCCTATTATTACTGATGCAACTCTTCGAAGAATTAAAGACAAAGTATTAGATTTTGTTGTCGAGCAGGAAACAAAAAAAAGACACCCAGCTAGTGGCTGAATTGCACAACCAGGAGAGTCAGGGCAACTGGCTTCCCTTCGGAACCACATGTGTGTTAGTCTGAGCTCAGGCAGTTACCTTATTTTACCGTGCTTCCTCTTTCTTTATCATCACGTTTGAGAACACATTGAAATACACATTTAATGTCTCTTCTATGTATTTAAAGACTTTTGTGTTGCTCTCCTAGTTATACCAACTTTGGCCATGGATACACATAATAAATGACTTATCTCTTGGTTAATTAATGGGATCATCAAGGTGGTGGAGAGAGGTATATGAAGTCTCTAAATCATGTTTAGAAATTAAGGGCCAGATTTATAAGGCCCTAGTGCCACAGGAGCTCCAATGGCGCTTTTCACTGCATCATACTTACAAGGAGGCGTTAAGCCACTTTTTGTGGCTTAATGCCACCTCATAAATATGCCCCCCTACACAGTTTTCTGCGTTAGAGGGGTGTGCAATGGGTATTGCTGTGGGCATTCCACTGCAACACCCATTGCTTTTGACACTGCCCCAGATTTACAAGAAGGCGTAAATCTAAGACAGCACCAAAAACAAACACTACCCCAGGGGTGGCGTTCGCATGGCACAACGAGGAGGAATACTTTTATTACTCCTCATTTTTTACTCTTTCTATGTGTGCTGCATTACCTCCCGTCCCTCCCTCACCTTCCTTTAAACCAATGAGGCTTCCTGCATCCCCATAGACCCTCCCTTCCCCTTAAACCCCCCCACCCCACCACCTCCTGTTCTTTTTTGTCTAGCCCCGCTAGCATTACCTTCTACCTTCCTCCACGGCGGGGAATGGGGGTCTTCGGTTCTGCCCTCCTCGAGGCACGGAGCTCCTCGGGGAGGGCTCCTAGCGGTCGCGTCTTCGAGAGGCGGGCATGGCTGCTTTGGAGACGCGTTCTAGGAGTCGGCTGACGAGTTCGGTGGGCTCTTTGCAGCTGGGGCTACAGTTTCCGGTTTCTTGGCTTGCGGAGCCGCGCTGAGGTGCCGGTTTGAATTTTCGGCAATTTGGCGGTAGGAC
Organism: Pleurodeles waltl; assembly: GCF_031143425.1. Classification (NCBI taxonomy): domain Eukaryota; kingdom Metazoa; phylum Chordata; class Amphibia; order Caudata; family Salamandridae; genus Pleurodeles; species Pleurodeles waltl. The sequence continues at coordinate 734,137,628 of NC_090439.1, read as the reverse complement.
GGGCGTGTTGCCCACGTTTTTACCTCATTTTTGAGTAATTGTTTGGGTGTTTTCATTTGGTGGTTCTTTTTCAGAGGAGGGCCTTTCTCTGGTATTTAAATAGGTTGGGGTCCTGTGGATGGCATTTATGTTGGATATCATGCCAAAGGTACCTGCCAAACGATGCAGGATTGTTTCTTCTTCCTCCTCATCAGGGGAGGAGGGTGATGCTCAGGACATGATTGAGGTGGCTGTCTCTCGGGCTCTCCAGGCAGGGGTGGCCAGGCCTGGTCGTTCTCAGGCGGCTCGTCCTCCTGGGACTGCGGAGAGGTCCTCTTCGGGAGATGAGGATGATGACGCTTCATCTACTTCTTCTGGTGGGAAATATCTCTCCAGGGAAGAGATGTGGGAAGTGATGTTGCATGTCCGGGACAAATTAGGTTTTCCTGTATTTCAGCCTGCGGGATCGGATTCACATTTGTTCCCTCAGTATCAGACGCCTTCTAAGTTTGCCATGCCTTTTCAGGGACCTGTGAAGGATATGGTGTTTCGGGAATGGAAAGATGTGGATAAGGCTCAAGTGCCACGATTCCTTCACAAACTATACTTACTGGAGGGGGAGGATGTGTTACCTCCCTCTGTTCGTCTGGATTCCATTTTGGCAACCCTGATTGGCAAGACGGCGGTCAATCCAGAGAATTGTGTGCCTACGGATGCCACTGACCGTAAGGTGGATTCTGGTCTCAAGAGGGCTTTTGCGGCAGAGAATCTGGCCCTCAGAGTGGGTATATATTCGGCTTATTCTGCCCAATCTTTGGTGCAGGATTTTGACAAACTGGCGGTGGCGGTTCAGGAAGGTTCAGAGTGCTCAGAACTTCTGTCGGTCATGGAGCAGCAGGCCAGGTTGCTGGCTGACATGTCTTCTGATGTGGTCCGTACTTCGGCTCTGGCATCGGGAGCTTTGATTGGGGCTCGTGGGTCCCTCTGGTTGAGGTCATGGAAGGTGGATCCTGGGGAGAAATCTGCTCTCCTGAGACTGCCTTTTGACGGGCGTAGTTTGTTTGGTGATCAGTTGCCTTCCATGCCTTCCAAGGCGTTTAAGGAGAGGAAACATGCCTTGCCTTACAAAGGTGGTTCTGCTTCTGGCAAGGAGTGGAGGAAGCATTCACGCTCTTCTCCCAAGATGGATTCCAAGTCTTTTTCTTTCAGGAAACATCGTTTTCAGCCCTGTTTTTCTCCTAAGAAGTCTGCCCCTTCGAACCGGGGTGGGTTCAAGAAGGGGTCCTGACAATCATTGTGGGCCTGGCATAGGGCAGGTTGGGGGACGGCTGAGGCGCTTTCTTCCAGTATGGCAGGAGAATGTCAGCAATCATTGGGTGCTGGACATTGTGGACAATGGCTATGCCATAGATTTCAATATGGTGCCTCCAGATTCCGGGGTTCGTCCCACTCCTCTGCCTGCTGTCGGGGCACAGAGACAGGCATTGTTGGATGGGGTCCGGGACTTGCTTGTCAAAGGGGCCATTTCCCGAGTTCCTGTGGGGGAAAGAGGTCTGGGCACTTATTCGGTCTTATTTCTGGTTCAGAAGGTGTCAGGGGGTTTTCGGCCTGTCCTCAATCAGAAAGGGGTGAATTCCTGGATCAGGACAGTACATTTCCATATGCTGTTAATTCAGACTATATTTCCTCTGGTCAGTCAGGGGGATTTCCTGGTATCTCTGGATCTGCAGGATGCTTACCTGCATGTTCCAGTGGCTCGGTCTTCTCAGCGGTTCCTACGTTTTGCAGTAGGCCTGGAGCATTATCAGTTTTGTGTTCTGCCTTTCGGCCTCAAGTCCTCTCCCCACATTTTCACCAAGGTGCTGGTCCATCTGGTGGCTCTTCTGCATTCAGAAGGGGTGTTTATTCATCCTTATCTGGACGATATTCTAATCCATGCGCCATCTCAGGAGCAGTTGCGGAGGCATGTGGCCCGGGTTCTGGTGGTCCTGCAAAACCACAGGTTTTTGGTCAACTGGGGGAAGTCAGATTTGGTCCCTTCCCAAGATCTGGTGTTTCTAGGGGCTCGGTTTCTGACTCGTCAAGGTTTGGTGACTGTGTCGGAGAAGCGGTTGTTGGTCCTCCAGTCCCTGGTGAGGTCGATCGTGTCGCAGTCTGCTCCCGGGGCGCTTCTGTGGTTACGCCTGCAGGGTCATTTGGCATCAGTGACTTTTCTGGTTCCCTGGGCACGGTTCCATCTTCTTTGCCTGATGAACTGGTTCCTGAGTCATTGGTCTCCAGGGTCCGGTTCTCTGCTTACTCGGATTCCGGTGTCAGGGTTGGTTCGCAGGGAGTTGGGGTGGTGGCTGGTGTCCACTCATCTTCGGGTAGGGGTGTCTTTATCTCCTCCACTCCCAGTGGTGGTGACGACGGATGCCAGCCTCTCCAGTTGGGGGGCTTGGATGGGGTCAGTGCAGATTCAGGGGTTTTGGTCGCCGCTGGCGGCCAGACGCTCTTCGAATTGGCGAGAGTTGAAGGCGGTGTTGTTGGCTCTGATTCAATTTCAGGTCTCCCTGAAAGGGGTGGAGGTTCTTATTCGGACAGACAACTTGGTGACCAAAGCCTATGTGAACCGGCAGGGGGGGACCCGGTCGAGGGCTCTGTTCCGTCTGGTGAGAAAGATTTTTGTTTGGGCTCAGGAATGGGTTCTTTCCCTGCGTGCCACCTACATTCAGGGGGTGGTCAATGTTCGGGCGGATCTTCTGAGCAGGGTGATTCTTTCCTCGCAGCTTTTCTCCCTCCGGTGGTGGCTGTTTCTTCATCTAGTTCACCTCTGGGGTCTTCCGGTGGTAGATGTGTTTGCGTCTCCCGAGAATGTGAAGCTCAGTCGCTTTTGCTCCTGGTTTTGTTGTCCTCAGGCCTGGGAGGTGGACGGGATGTCGTGTCCTTGGGGTCTTTTGTACGCTTTCCCGCCATTTCAGTTGCTCCAGGCGTTTCTGTTGAGGGTACGTCGTTTGGGAGCCAGGGTTATCTTGATTGCGCCCCATTGGCCGAGGGCAAATTGGTTTCCCTTGCTTCAGTTGATGGCGTCAGATCAAGTGTGGACTCTTCCTCTTTGTCCGTCGCCTCTGGAGTTTCCTTGCCTCTCGAAGGGGTCGTTGAGGAGGTTGCACTTGACGGCCTGGAAGTTGAACAACGGGGTTTGACGGGTTTGGGAGTGCCGGTAGCTTTGAGTTCTACTTTGCTGGCTTCCCGACGGTGTTCCACTTTGCTGTCTTATGGTAGACAGTGGAGAGTTTTTTCTTCTTGGTGTTTCCGACATAAGTTGGATCCTACGTCCACTTCTATTTTTGATGTGATGCAAATTTTACAGGATGGTGCCCAATTGGGGTTGTCGGTGGCTTCTCTATGTCTGCAGTGGGCAGCGATTCAGGCTTTTAGGGGTCCTTGGCGTAATCAGTCTGATGAGGGTCATTTGATGCCTCGGTTTTTTCAAGGTCTTCTTAACTTGTTTCCTCGCCCGGTGCGTTCTTTTCCTTCCTGGGATCTTTCCTTGGTTTTGGATGCGTTGACTGTTGCGCCTTTTGAACCTCTGGGGGACTGTGACTTGCGTCATCTTTCTTTGAAGACTTTTTTTCTGGTGGCCATTACTTCGGCACGCCGTTTAGGGGAATTGGGGGCCTTGGCCTACTCGTTTCCTTTTTGTGAGGTTTTCTCGGATCGTGTGGTGCTTGTTCCGGTTTCTTCTTTTGTTCCGAAGGTGAATGCTCGCCAGGAGGTCATCCTTCCTTCGTTTTGTCCGAATCCTTCCTCTGATGAGGAGGTTCGGTTGCATTCTTTGGATGTGCACAGGGCCTTGTTGGAATATCTGTGAATAGTTGCTCCTTTCCGGAAGGGTGATTCTCTTTTTGTGTATTTCGGTCTGGCCCGGAAGGGTGAGAAGCCTTCCACGGCTTCTTTGAGTCGGTGGGTTCGCTCGTTGATACTGCTGGCTTATTCTTTGAAAGGGGTGGTTCCTCCCAAAGGGATTCAGGGCCGTTCTAACAGGGGTATGGCGGCTACGGTGGCTGAGCTTCAGGGTGCTTCTGTGGTGGAAATTTGCAGGGCAGCCACTTGGGCCTCACCTTCGACCTTTGTTCGTCATTATAGGCTGGCGGACTTGGGCAATTTGGAGTCGGTATTGGGTCACCGTGTCTTATCCTCTATGATGTAATACGGGGTGGGGACTCGGTGGTCTTTATTGATTGTGATTAAACTTATTGCAACTCAGTGTCCGTCTCTTGTTTTCTCTTGCTATGTCTCATTGGTTTAAAGGAAGGCGAGGGAGGGACGGGAGGTAATGCGTCCATTACTTACGTTAATGGCATTACTCCTAGTCCTACTCCCTCACCTTCCTTTCCGTTCCCTCCGCCCTCCCGGTACGGTCCGCCTGAGTTGCTGCTTGGGCTTGTTTTTGTACAGGAGGTGGTGGGGGTGGGGGGGTTTAAGGGGAAGGGAGGGTCTATGGGGAGGCAGGAAGCCTCATTGGTTTAAAGGAAGGCGAGGGAGTAGGACTAGGAGTAATGCCATTAACGTAAGTAATGGACGCATTATGCAGCACACGAAGAAAGAGCAAAAGGCCATGAATGATTGTTTATGTTTAAGAAGGGACACATTCCTGCTCAAAAACAATCTATCCCCTCAACGTAGACACCCTTGCACTATGGTACAAGAATGCCTGCGTTGGCATAGGCAGCTTAATTCAGTGCCAGCACAGGGGGAAACACAGAGGTGTGCCGTAGACCTGTAAATACATCGCATCCCTACGTTTCAAAAGTAGCGCAGTGCGGTGCTGCTGTTTTTGTCGCAACACCGCGCTGCGTCACTTTTTCGTAAATCTGGGCCTGTGACTTCTAATAAATGCAGTGCAACGTAGTGATGAAGTATAAAACTCTAAAGTGAAACTCTTCTGCTTATCAATGAAATACACTTTTTTGAGGTTTGATGAATCTTAAATGTTTACATGATATTTGTTGTGATTTAAATGCCAAATATATTTTTTAGTTCAGCTCACTTTATGGCTCTTGGAACCTAACAAGACCATTGGTTCAGCTTTGGCTCAGCTCTCCCTGTTAATTAGGTGGCTTGCCCACCTCTACCACTGATTTTGCAGAGATCTCTAAATATGTTCGTCATACTGCACATGAAGGTATAAAGCCACAGCTCCTAGATAAAGACAGGTGCAAAAGTCACTATCAATCGTAAATGTTTGTAAACAGCCACAGCAGCAGGTTTTTCAACTCACCATATCTTCCTTTGGTTTATATATATGTTAGTTGATTGTCGGTGAACTATTTTTGTTCACCTTCACCAAGTTGTCTAGATTTCCCAAAGGTTCACCCCATCTATGTAATGGAATTGCCTGAAATTTAAACTGGGGCCAGCGTTGGTTGATGTAGTCTTCTGGAAAATCAAAGGTTCTCTTCTTCTGGTAGGAAGGAGTCATAGGGGGTCATTCTAACCCTGGCAGTCGTCGACTGCCAGGGCTAAAATGACGGGGGCACCGCCAACAGGCTGGCGGTGCCATGCAGGGCATTCTGACCGCGGCGGTTCGGCCGCGGTCAGAAGTGGAAAACCGGCGGTCTCCCGCCGGTTTTCCGCTGCCCTTCTGAATCCTCCATGGCGGCGCAGCTCGCTGCGCCGCCATGGGGATTCAGACACCTCATACCGCCATCCTGTTCCTGGCGGTTCGCCCGCCAGGAACAGGATGGCGGTATGGGGTGTCGTGGGGCCTCTGGGGGCCCCTGCAGTGCCCATGCCAATGGCCAATGGCATGGACACTGCAGGGGCCCCCGTAAGAGGGCCCCACAATGAATTTCACTGTCTGCATTGCAGACAGTGAAATTCGCGACGGGTGCCACTGCACCCGTCGCACCTTCCCACTCCGCCGGCTCCATTCGGAGCCGGCGTCCTCGTGGGAAGGTTGTTTTACACTGGGCTGGCGGGCGGCCTTTTGGCGGTCGCCCGCCAGCCCAGTGTAAAACCCAGAATACCCGCAGCGGTCTAATGACCGCAGTGCGGTATTCTGGAGGGGGGAACTCTGGCGGGCGGCCTCCGCCGCCCGCCAGGGTGAGAATCACCCCCATAGTTCCTCAATAGACCACTGTCAAGCCACTGTCATACACAATTTAAGTGTCCAATTTGGCTTTGTAGATTTGATAACCTCTTTCAATTTGGCATTAGCACACCACTTTTATTCATATCAAATAAAAGTTGGATAGAATACTGAAATAACAAAAGGTATTGACTCACCCAGTGTAGGAGTAAGATTTTCCCCTTAGTAAAATTTGTTTTGAGATGACTTTAGCACTTACACCTAATGTAGTTATAAAAATATTTTTGTAATCTTTTTTATTATGTGAAATAAGAACCACACTGTAGTCATAAGGTAAAATGGAACAACACATCTCCCCATTACGCTAGTGAGGGCAATTAAATTGTGGGTTTACCACCTCAGACTATCAGCGTTCATGTCGCAATGCAAGGGTGCTACAACACATTCTTGTTTGACCCCTTGCAAGCAACAGCAATAAGCTGTGAACTCTGCATTAGGGCTACAACTAACAATAGCTACTGTTTCACATTTTCGGTGAATATGAATGTTGAAAAATGTTTTGTTTTTTTCAGTCTCCAAGGTTTATTTAAGTGTCGAAAAACCTGGAAATAAGTAATAGCAGTGACTACAAAGGCAACATTTTGCACAGTAGATACTCCTCCAGTTTAAATTGGTCCTGCCAGGCTGTGTCTGTGCCTGGACCTTGTGAAGGGCCTGTATTTCCAGCATTCACAAAACCTTGTTTGACAGTAAAAGAGAGCATTAATTCCCACTGACTTCAAAGAAGGAGAACCATAGCCAACATAAAACAGAAATGGCTGTTCAAGGGATATAACATTTACCAAGGGAATTTACTTGGCATGAAAGTAATCGACTGCATTGAGAAAAGACACAGGGCAGATGTATCAAAGTACTGTTTTGCATATCTTGAACAGCACATTTTAAGAAATCGCTATTTAAGAAATGCAAAATGGTATGGAAGAAAATAGTGATTACCTAATATCGATTGCCACAGAGTTGCAACTGCTATTAGGGAATCACTATTAAGAAATGCAACTCCATTCGTTCCCATGGGCCTTCAGGCCCAGAAGTGCAAATGTTTTAGCATTTCCTAATTTGCGATTCCTTATTAGGGAATCACAAATTAGGAAATGCAAAACCAAGGGTGCTGAGGGCCTAAGGCCCTCTTTAAGGCACCCCAAAATATAATAGTGCACATGTGAAGTGCACATATGCCCTAGGGGCGTGTGTGTGCTACATGGCACGTTTAAAATGCATTTTTAAGTTATTAAAAAAAACAAATTGCACATGGTTACCACCAACTTGGAGTTGGTGGTAATTGCATTTCCTAAATACCCTGTTCCCATTTTGGAAATGCTTGATACATGTGCATGAGGAATCGCAAATAGGAATTACCTATTTGCGATTCCTATTTAGGGAATCGCAATTTGCGATTCGCAAAATTGAGACACAATTTTAGGGAATCGCTATTTTAGCAATTCCTCAAAATTGCCCTGCAAATGCCTTTAATAAATCGTGAAAAGCTATTTTGTATTCGCAAAGGTGGAACTTTGCGAGTCGCACAGTTTTTGAATGCAAAATAGTTTGATACATCTGTCCCGTGGTTCCTCATACCTCACATTCTTTGAAAAATTAGGTTCCAAAAGTGGTACAATATTTCTTTTGGCAATGTTTGTTTTTGTGTCATAATCTTCTAAAGCTGTCCCTGACTCAGCTTAAATCAGTGTCTTTATTCCCTATCTCAGGTCTTTACAGGGCAATCTAAGTTCTGCTTTCTTCACAGGGGCTTCCGGCAGTTGTTTTTGCAGTCGTACAATTTGAATCACCCACATCCACAGCAATATTTGCACTGGGGTTGAGGTACATTATTTTGTTTCAGATTTGACTGGTAATGAGTCAAGAGCTGCCAATACTTGTAAAGGAGTGGCATAAAGGCCAGGAAGATTCCCATGTGTGGATGAGTGACACCAATCATTTCATTATATTCAGAATCACTATTGCAATGTAAACTGCCTAAAGTTGCTGGTCATTGTGTTTTGCAATGCCTAAAACAGAGTTGTGGTCACAGCCCTGGTTCCCTAGAGCTATGTGATAGCCAAGAATACAAGTTAGGTTGTTAACAAGATGCAGATAGTAAGTGAGTACTATTAGGTGGGGTTAATACCCATTTAACGTCTGCATCTTTCATGATTTTCATGAAGGTAATAGCATGCAATTGATTTAGCTTTAAAAAAGGAAGAACCATGAAATAACAATAAAATGGGTAGTAGAATCATCACTGAAGCAAATTCAGAGTCAACGTTGGTGTTATATTATGAAAACAGTGAACACTAGTGGAAAAGGCAAGTGCCCACTGGTAAGAACAAAGGTGTTCTTAGAGGAGGAGGAAGCCGCCCTACACAACTCCACCAGCACAACATAGGGACATATTTACAAGGAACTGGTGTATCGGCTTTGATGCACCAGTTTCCTTACGTCACACTGCGCCCCCCTAATGACACCTTGGTAGCGCTGTATTTACAATACAGCCCACCATGGCACTGGTTAGGACAATAGCATCATAATTTTGATGTTATTGTGGTGCTTTGCTGGACTAGCGCCACCAATTTTGGTGCTAGTCCAGCAAAGCACAGGGAGGCCCATAGGATAATGCACTAGAGCCACTTAGCATCTGCCCTGAGCAGGCATTAAAAAATGATGCTGGAATGGCGCAGTGAAATGTTGTAAATTTCACCTCACCATTTGTTTGGGCCACTCTGCAGGGGAATGCCCCCCTTTTACCTGGTGCAGGTATTATGTGGCGCAAGGGGATACAAAGTGGTGCAATGCTTACATTGCACCACTTTGTAAATATGGTGCGGCGCAGGATTCGGTACTGACTAGCCTTGCCTTAGCGTAAAAAGAAATGAGGCTAAGGCAGCTCTAGTGGCTTGAAAATATGCTCCATAGTTCTTTTCAGCCCAGAAGGTAGCCATACCCTGGAAGAACATTCCAGCTTGCCCAAGACAGCTGAATCCCTGAGATTTCATAAACTCTTGTAACAGCAGACTGCACCCATTAGTTGATAGTACTGGGAAAAAAACTTCTTACTGTTCTACACTAGTCCTGTGGTCACAAAGAGAACCACAGAATTCTAGAAGGCATCATTTTGCTATAGATAGCAGAGAAAACTTACACAAACATCATGTGTGTTTGAACCTTGCTTCATCTCATCCTCAGGGTCAGGGAAGAATTTGGCAGCAAAATATTCTGCTCATCATGCTACTAACAGTCCTCTTTAGAAACAAGCTTATAACCTGGCCATAATACCACAGGATATGGAAGCATGCTCATAGAAGTAGGGCTCGTGCTCAGAGGAGCCAATCCTACCAACTGCATAGAAGTGGTACTTGCAACCAAAATATGACCTTTGCAGTCAACAGTGAAAATGTGGCCTGGTCGGCAGTTACAAAGGAAGCCAGTAGCATTTTCCTGATGGAAGAGGGGGCTTCCATTTCAGAAAGCATAAATGAAAACTCTTCAGGAACCGTGCAAATACAGGCTCCAAAGTGGGGAAGTTACTATCCTGAAGGCCTTTACTGCCACTCGCTGATAGCAAAGGGTGGAAGAAGTGAAACCCTTAAGGAACTCCTCCCTTAAAAATTCAGAGCGAAGAAGTCAAAGGACAATGAGGAACAGTCTCTAGTAGTACACTATTCACCAAAGTGAGGTAATGATGGGAATAAGTTGCCAAAATAGAGTACTGCTTCAAAGCCTGATGTTTCTCTGCACCTGCCACTCATGTCCAGACCTTCTGAGCCCAGGCCTCTCAACTTTCAAAGAGTTGGTCACAATCAGGCAGTGGACAGTGTCAGAAGCAAAGACAACGCCAATGTGGTCATTACAACCCTGGAGGTCAGTGTTAAAGCGGCGGTAAAAAAAATGGAATTACGACCATGGCGGAAACCGCCAACAAAGACAGCCGCTTTAACACTCCGACCGCCACGGCGGTACAAACAAACAGCGCGGCGGTCACCGCCAACAGACAGGCGGAGGACAATGTACTGCCCACAGTATCACAACAGGCCAATCCGCCACCTTTTCCGGGGCGGATTCACCGCGGATAAAAACACGGCGGAAACAGGATTCTGAAGGGAAAACGCTCACCTCTACACACCCCATGAGGAACTAGGACACCATGGACCCGGAACTCCAAATTCTACCTGTGATAGTCTTCCTGCTCCTCTACCAGGAGCACGAACGCCGGCGGCGAAGACCACGGTGAGTACTGCACCTACGACACAGGGGAGGAGGGAGGGAAAAAACAGGGATACACATATGCAACACCCCCACCCTCACCCACCACAACACACACACTAATACATATTGATACATCACAGTTACACCCCCAAGCCCTCCCGGAAGAATGCAAAGACAATAGAAAATGATTGTAACCATTGTAATATATTAAAATCAAGTAGGCCAAAATATATATATGCACCATTAACAAAATATACACCAAGCATAGTAGTCCAGGTACTGCTCCAATTAAGTCCGTTGGACACTGGGCCCACACGGTATGGGCGAGGCCCACACAAGATCCCCGACCATGACAGAGAGAACACTGCAGGGGCATCAGAGAGCAAGAAAACAGGCACCTCAGGGGGAGGGAAAGGGGGGGCACCTCAGCCGCTTGAGTGCACGATGCCAAATCCACGAGAGGGCCACATGCCCACTGTTCAATCCTGGGGAGTGCTAAGCCACAGTCTCTCAAGTCTCACAAGTGAGTGGTCTGCCCACTGCCATATCCTGGGGAGTGCAAAGCCACAGTCTCTCAAGTCTCTACAGTGGGTGGGTTGCCCACTGTTCCACCTGGGGAGTACAAAGCCACAGTCTCTCAAGTCTCTACAGTGGGTGGGTTGCCCACTGCCATATCCTTGGGAGTGCAAAGCCACAGTCTCTCAAGTGGATAACAGTCTCCACTGGTTCTGGAGGGGGCCTTGTGCCCAGAGTGCTTCATCCTCCTAAGGACAGAGGTAGTGGGTGGATCTCTCCACTGGTTCTGGAGGGGGCATGGTGCCCAGAGTGCTTCATTCTGCTAAGGACAGAGGTAGTGGATGGATCTCTCCACTGGTTCTGGAGGGGGCATGGTGCCCAGAGTGCTTCATCCTGCTAAGGACAGAGGTAGTGGATGGATCTCTCCACTGGTTCTGGAGGGGGCATGGTGCCCAGAGTGCTTCATTCTGCCCGTGATGGACTCAGTAGCATCAGTGCCCTTGGCGCTCATGGGCCAGCGGTGCTTGATACAGCGGTGCCCTGTTCAGCGGTGCTTGAGACGGCGGTGCCCTGTTGAGCGGTGCTTGAGACGGCGGTGCCCTGTTCAGCGGTGCTTGTTGTAGCGGTGCCCTGTTCAGCGATGCTTGAGACGGCGGTGCCCTGTTCAGCGGTGCTTGAGGTGGCGGGCTCCTTTACAGTGACTCATCTGCTGGCGGTCCTTCATGGCCCAGCGGGGCTTGTGCTGGCGGTCCCCTCTGTCCCAGCGGGGCTTGTGCTGGCGGTCCTCTCTGTCCTTGCGGGGCTTGTGCTGGTGGTCCTCTCTAGCCGGGGGGGCTTGTGCTGGCGGTCCTCTCTAGCCCAGCAGGGCTTGTGCTGGCGGTCCTCTCTAGCCCAGCGGGGCTTGTGCTGGCGGTCCTCTCTGTCCCAGCGGGACTTGTGCTGGCGGTCCTCTCTAGCCCAGCGGGGCTTGTGCTGGCGGTCCTCTCTAGCCCAGCGGGGCTTGTGCTGGCGGTCCTCTCTAGCCCAGCGGGGCTTGTGCTAGCGGTCTTCTCTGTCCCAGCTGGGCTGGTGCTGGCGGTGGCCTCCTGGGCAGCAGGGCTGGTGCTGGCGGTGGCCTCCTGGGCAGCTGGGCTGGTGCTGGCGGTGGCCTCCTGGGCAACAGGGCTGGTGCTGGCGGTGGCCTCCTGGGCAGCTGGGCTGGTACTTGCGGTGGCCTCCTGGGCAGCAGGGCTGGAAGTGGTGGCCTCCTGGGCAGCAGGGATGATGGCGGTCTTCTCCGCCGTGCTGCTCTTCCCAGCCTTGCTGAGTTTCTTGTGCCCCTTCCCCACCTTGGAAGGTGTTGCAGCTGACTCCACACTCCCACCTGTACCCCTGGGAGCGGCTTTGGTGGCTGGAGCCTTTCCCCTCTCCCGCCGGGCACTGGCCAACTTCTGATGCTTGACAGGTGGGGGACTGTCTGTGCTGTGGCTCCATGCCACACTGGCTGCCCTGGTGGCCGGTGCACTCCTGATTCCGGTGACTACAGGCACCACTGGTCCCAGAGATGTTGTGGCTAAGGTGCTAGTTCGGGACCTAGGAGACGGACGGGGTGGGGGAGGTGTGGAAAGAGGTCGAGGTTGGACAGGAAAAGTTTTTTGGAGACACTGGGACAGGTAGCTGGAGAGGGTTTGGGAGTGGAGGAAGAGGTTGTGGTTGTAGGAGGTGTTCGTTTGCTGACTTTGGGTGAAAGTGCATGTCCTGGAGGCTGTTGTGAGGTGGATGGCTGTTGGGTGGGTGTGTGCCTGCGTTTGTGTATCTTGGGAGGGGGCGTCACAGACACACTGGGAGAGGACACAGGGGACGTGTGAATGGTAGTGGGGGTGGTGACTGCACGTGAGCGGGGTGTGGTGGTGGGTGTGCTGGTGATGGCAGTAGTGGCTGTAGAGGTAGTGCATGCATGTGTGAGTGAAGATGAGACTGGGAGGGAGGAGGGAAACAGGGAGGAGGGGGACACAGTGGAGGCAGTGGATGTTGGTGTGACTGCATGGGAATGATGCTTGCGTGAGTGCCTGTGGGATGTGTGGTGCTTATGTTTGCCTGAGCTTCCCTTGTGTGTTGACGTGTGTGCATGCTGGTCTAGAGGTGTGCTTGGGATAGGCTGGGGTACAGGGGATTGGGTCTGGGTGGAGGAAGTTGGAGGGGGGAAGCTAGAGACAGGGACAACGGCTGCCATCAGTGCTGAGGCCAGAGTCTGAAAAGCTCGCTGAAGGGCCGCCTGACCAGAATGAATGCCCTCCAGGAATGCATTGGTTTGTTGCAACTGCCTTTCTACACGATGGATGGCATTCAAAATGGTAGACTGCCCAACAGTGAGGGACCTGAGGTGGTCAATGCCCTCCTCACTGAGGGCGCAGGGGTGACTGGGGCAGGGTCTGAGGTGCCTGGGGCGAAGGTGATGCCCACCCTCCTGGGTGAGCGGGCACGGGGCAAAGGCTGAGGGGCTGCTGGGAGGGCGGTGCTGGAAGGGGGGGTGGCGGCTGTACCTGTAGATGGGGGTAGCACAGACGTTGCCGCCACCACAAGGGAGCTCCCATCAGAGGACGAGTCTGTGTCACTGGTCTCAGCTCCTGTCCCTGTCGTGGAGCTCCCCTCGCCCTCCGTCCCACTGGTGAAGTCCGAGTCCGTAGTGTGGCCCTCCATAGCCATGTGGGATGCAGCCCCGTCGTGCTCCGGTGCCACTGCTCCTCCGCCTGATGATGCTAATGCACACAAGAACAGGGAGACCACAAAAAGGGGGGGGATGACAGAAGAAAGACATGTTGAGTGCATGCATTACCGCTACCGTTGGCGGACACGACAGACACACAAGCCCTCTGCACTACGCCGCGCTCTTGGGCTCCTATGTTCAATTCCTGGGAAATGGCCTACTAGGCTATGGACGACATCTGCACAGATGGCTGACACAGGGGCATGACTAGGTGTAGTTGGCACTCTACAGAGGTGCAGTGGGGTGCCACATGGCCTGCCTTATGGAGGGACCTTGCCTACGGAACTCGCCCTGGCCTAGGGAAACCCACAGCCCACCTCCCCCACCCAGACCCCTCCACTGCACGCTAAATCAGCAGAATGAGAGAGTACTCACCCCCTTGTGGCTGCTGTGATGCCCTCAAGTGCTCATCCAACACCGGGTACGACACCGCCAGGATCCTGAACATCAGGGGGGTCATGGTGCGACGGACACCCCTCCCACGTTGGGAGGCCAACCCCAGCTGAGCCTCCACCGTCTTCTTGCTCCAGTGGCGAATGTCCTCCCATCTTTTCCGGCAGTGGGTGCTCCGTCTGTGGTAGACCCCCAGGGTCTGGACGTCCTTGGCGATGGCACATCAAATATATTTTTTCTGGTGGGCGCTGACCTACATGAGTTGTACAGGGGGAAGAGAAACTTATTACCAACTGCACAGTCAAAGTGATTGGCCCCCATCCCTATCCTTGCCATGTGTCACATGCACTCACTGTTGTTTCATGCACACCACACTCTCCCCCTTCCCTCTTACATCCACCCCTCTCCACACAGACATAGCCCATACAGCATACTCTCAGTGTACTTACCTGTTTGTCTGGAGGACTATAGAGTAGCGTGTACTGGGGAAGGACCCCATCCACGAGTTTCTCCAACTCCTCCGATGTGAAGACAGGGGCTCTTTCCCCAGACACTCGAGCCATTGTCTCTTCCAGACCGAGGTCACAGGAGCACTTGCAGTGTAGGTCCACTCCTGTCGAAGATCAGGTATCGAGTGATTGAACAGATAGAAAATGGTGGTCACGTCCGCGGCGGTGCGTACCGTCACCGCTGGCGTACATCGTCATTGGCTCCTGGGACCCATAGGGTCCAATGTTAACCAATGCAGCATTGCGCTGCGGTCTTTGACCGCCTACCGCGACGGTGTACAACGTCAGCGCAGTTACCTCACATCCCATTGTCCCACTTTACAGGTCAGGCAACCGCCATTTTAGGGGCCCACATGGCTTCATTTTCAACTGCGTCACACATACCTAGGCCTAGACTAAACACACATACAGGCCACTTTTTAGATTATGATTGGTGTTCTGTGTAAGCTGTGGGTACGTACCTCTGAGTTGTTTGACTCTGTGCTCGCTGTTGTCCTTCATAGGCACCGTCCGCTGGGACATGTGAGGAGATGGCGGCATCCTCCGGTGTACCGACCGTTGGTGGACCTGTCGACAATGGAGGAAAGACATGTGACAATCACGTACAGGCTTGACCGTGCCACAATCCAGGAACTGTGTACCCAGTTGGAGCCAGACCTGATGTCAGCTATCCGCCATCCCACAGGAATCCCCTCTCAAGTGCAAGTGCTGTCAGTACTCAATTTCCTTTTAAGTGGGTCATTTCAAACAACAGTGGCCATAGCACCAGGGATGTCCCAGCCCATGTTTTCCACCGTGTTGTCCAGAGTGTTGTCTGCCCTGCTGAAACACATGCGGAACTACATTGTTTTCCCTCAGGTGGAGGATTTGCATACAGTTAAAGGTGATTTATATGCCCTGGGACATATCCCCAACATCATAGGTGCCATTGATGGGACACATGTGGCTTTGGTACCCCCACACAGGAGTGAACAGGTGTACAGAAACCAGAAGAGTTATCATTCGATGAATGTACAGATGGTATGTTTGGCCGACCAGTACATCTCCCATGTGAATGCCAAGTTCCCTGGTTCAGTGCATGATGCCTACATCCTGCGGAATAGCAGCATCCCTTATGTGATGGGTCAACTCAAGAGGCACTGTGTGTGGTTATTAGGTGAGCACCTGGAAGCTAGTTAGTGGGAATGGTTTTCTGGGTCTGGGGATATCCCTCCGGGTTAGTGTGTGTCCAACAGTTGTCCCTCGCCATTTGCAGGTGACTCTGGTTACCCCAACATGTCATGGCTACTGACCCCAGTGAGGAATCCCAGGACAAGGGCAGAGGAACGCTACAATGAGGCCCATGGGCGAACTAGGAGAGTGATCAAGCGGACCTTCGGCCTTCTGAAGGCCAGGTTCAGGTGCCTCCATATGACAGGTGGATCCCTATTCTACTCACCTAAGAAGGTGTGCCAGATCATCGTGGCCTGCTGTATGCTTCACAACTTGGCTTTGCGACGACAGGTGCCTTTTCTGCAGGAGGATGGTCCAGATGGCAGTGTTGTTGCAGCTGTGGAGCCTGTGGACAGTGAAGACGAGGAAGCAGAGGAAGAAGACATGGACAACAGGGACTTAGTGATCCAGCAATACTGTATTTCCAGTGAAACACAGGTAAGAATACAAATCTGCCTACTACATTTACTTAAACACAACTACCTCTCTACTGTCTGTCGTTTTCACCCAGTGTATGGTCACTGAGTTGTCACTTTCCCTTACGATTTCACAGATCTGTGTCCCACAGTGTGACATCTGGTTTGATTCCTCATGGACTAGAGCTGTGTGACATAGGTAAGTTGACATTACAAATGAAAGAGCTTTTTGCCACATTAATTGCTAATACAGTATTCCGAAATCACAGACTGACTCCAAATTGTTTTGTGCTTTAAGGGTGTTTATTTTAGTGCTCAAAATTGGAAGGGGTAGCGAAATGGTGAGGGGTGATGGCAGAGGAATGTCCATGGCAGAGTCCAGTCTATTAGTCTCACAGGTGCATTGCCCAAATGGGCATAGGAAGTGGAGCTGGGGCAGTTTAAGGATGGACAGGGCGACAAAGTGGGGCACTAGGATGACAATCAGGGTGGTCTAATTTCTTGGCGGGGGTCTTGGCATCGTTCTCTGTCTTGTTCCTGGATCTCAGGGACTGTTTGCGAGGTGGTTCTCCCTCTGCAGGGGGTGGGGTGCTGGTGTGGTGGTCCTGTGGCGGTGCCTCCTGTCCACTAGCACCGGCGGAGGTGGTGGGCAGTTCGTCGTCCAGGCTAGTGTCAGGGGCCCCTTGTAGTGCCACAGTGTCCCTCCTGGTGTTGAGTACTTCCAGCAGCACCCCTACGATGGTGCCCAGGGTGGAATTGATGGTTCTGAGTTCCTCCCTGAAGCCCATATACTGTTCCTCCTGCAGGCGCTGGATCTCCTGAAACTTGGCCAGTACTGTTGCCATCGTCTCCTGGGAGTGGTGGTAGGCTCCCATGATGGAGGAGAGGGCCTTGTGCAGAGTGGGTTCCCTTGGCCTGTCCCACAGCAGCCCTCCCAGTTCCCCTGTGTTCCTGGGCCTCCGTCCCCTGGACCGTGTGCCCACTGCCACTGCCCGCAGGTCCCTGTTGTTGGGGTGGTGGGTTAACCTGGGTTCCCTGTAGTGGTGGACACACTGCTGATTGACGTGTCCTGGGGACGGAGGTATGGGCCCGCTAGGTGGGTGCTGTGCTGGTGTTTCCAGAGGGGGGAAGCTCTGTGGTGGCCTGTGACTGGGTGTGGGGAACCGACTGTCCCGAGGTCCCCGATGGGCCGGGCTGGTTATCTAGATCCAGTTGGACGGAGCTGCTGTCATCACTGTGGGCCTCTTCGGTTGGTGGTGTGTGGACCCTCCTGTCCGGTGAAGTTGGGTAGGGGTCCTGCAGGAGTATAAAAGAATGTTTATTACATCTGTGTGTGGCATGGTGTGCAATGGGTGGGTGACCGTGTACCCCAGTGCTTGCATTCCTGTGTGGGACCTTGTGTGATGATGGTTTAGGGGGGTGTATGGATATGTGCAGTGGGCATGCTTTAGTGATGGGTGTCCATGCTTTGTTGTTGCATGCAGGGCTTGGGGTTAGGATGTGTGGTTTGTGATGTTGGGTCATTTGTGAGGAGTTAGAGTGATGGGGGTGAGGGTGAGGGTGGGGGTATGTGATAGCATGCAGGTAGGGAGGGGATGTAAGAGTTAAGATTTGACTTACCAGAGTCCATTCCTCCACGTACTCCTGCGAGGCCCTTAGGATGCAGAATCACCAAGACCTGCTCCTCCCATGTTGTTAGTTGTGGGGGAGGAGATGGGGGTCCGCCGCCAGTCCGCTGAACCGCCAGGTGGTGTCTTTAGACCAGGAACACACCTTCCTCCATAGGTCGTTCCACCTCTTCCTGATGTCCTCCCGATTTCTTGGGTGCTATCCCACTGCGTTGACCCTGTCCACTATTCTTCGCCATAGCTCCATCTTCCTTGCAATGGAGGTGTGCTGCACCTGTGATCCGAATAGCTGTGGCTCTACCCGGACGATTTCCTCCACCATGACCCTGAGCTCCTCCTCCGAGAACCTGGGGTGTCTTTGCCGTGCCATGGGGTGGTGTAGGTGATGTGTGGGGTGGTGTGTGGGGTGATAAGTGTGCTGATATGTTGTGGTTCTAAAAATTCTGGACCCATGTAATTTACTTTGCCACAGCAGTACGATTTTAGTATCAAAAGACCGATAATGACTAGTACACTAAGCATGAGCATTTTCGCTCAATTCCAGCAGCGTTTTCACCTCGAAATCGCCATTTTCGTCCTGCACTCGTGGCTCCCATTTTATACACGGCAGCCATTTTTAAAAGTTGCCCTCACATAGGCTTATAATACAGTCAGATTTGATTCCAAGGACACGTACACCTTGATTGACTTTTCTCTGACCTGGGCAAGCTGGAACCATTGCCTCAGGCCAAACCTGTTTGGTCAGTCCCTCTCCCAGTGGCCGAATCAGATAGCATCAAGGCACACCATGCCATAAAACCCTTATTATCGCTCACACACCCTGCCTAATCTTGCTCACACCTGCACCTGCTCTTTTCTTCTTCTTACTTTACGAGGGGGAGGTGCCCGTTTTTATTGGGGGTCCACACTTATCTGATGTAAAATACTAGGCCTTGCCGGGTAATTTATTATGGGTTGGATGACATGAAATATGAGGTTTCATCATGACACTGTTTTTTCCTTTGTAGTGAAAACATGTGAATGACCAACCAAAATGTCAAGAATGTTTGCCTGAAGCTTAAAAAACTGTATTTAAGGAAACCTGACTTTGCATTGAAACACAGTCTCCGGAGAACATACAAACCGTGCTGTTGTACTTCTAGGATGCTTGTTACTTGGTTGCAGCCAATAAATTCGATCTTTGACTACACCTAGAAGACTCTGAGTTTCTGTGGTCTGAATCAGGAAAGTACCCGAGGTCTTTTGGTGTACCCTGGCACCACTGGGTTACCGGATCAGTACCGGTTCTGAAAAACCCAGTACCTCAGTTGGCGCCCAACGTGGGGCGATACCAGCGGTACCGGTCCAAGCCTGAGGTCCGTGGGGAGCTTCGTGTGAAAATTCTGGAGGAAGGCCGCCACTTCATCGACCCCTGCATGTCGACGTGGTCCAAAAGTCTTTGCTGCGAGGTTCCCCGCTTCCCGACGGCTACGAAGGACTGCTGCCCTGGCTATCGCCCTGATTTGGACCCTTGATGTTTGGTAGAGCGAAACGATAAGACGAGTCTTCTGGTGACGTCATCGATATTTTCAGTTAAGTATAAGTGGAGCGTCTCCCAGTCCTTAGTTGGACACTTGGTTTGGTCCTTAGTTAGACATTTGGTTTGGTATCCCTTCGGGATCACTTTGATTTGGAACTTGCAAGTACCAAAGCCGAAGGACTCGTGTATTCACGAGACTATCGTAAACGATAATCCTTTGAAGTTTGAAGCTAGACTAGTGAGCGAAGATGCCTGGTCTTAGCAGACTTGGAAATTTGTTTTGTCTTGGTTGTAAAAGGGACTCCCGGTTGGAGGACTCATGTCCGGTTCCTCCGATTGGAACTCCAACCTATGAACTATATGTGAAGCACGGAGTGGGCCCCATCACGTTTAATAAAGTATGGGTCCGCTATTCTTGGAAATAAATGTCTGTGAGGCTGTTTTTGCAGTTTTTTGGAACACTATTGAGAAAAGTTTTCTTTTCTCTTGTAAATATGACTTACAACTAGGATCTGCAAACGGTTCTGTAAGTAAATTGCGACAGCGCTATTTATGAAAAATGGCTAAAGCGCGCTGTATTGTGTGTCCTGAGTGTTTTCTGTTTATATCTGAAATGAGCTCAATGTGTGTTTGTGGGTCTTCTTGATGTTTTCAGTTTGTTAAGTAAAATGTTGGTTAATTAATATTAAGTAGAAACTTAGAAAAAATCCAGAAATGAACCATGTGATGTGCTAACATAGCTATATGTTGCTCTTTAATTTATAGAATGAGCAATTGTGCACATATACAAAACTGCCGTTAAATGCTTAATAAATTAGAAAACACATTCAATAGATATAAATAGGGCCCCAAAAAAAAACAAAATTATCTATTTTTGCAAAAAAATAAATAAATTTACAGCATTTTTCTTAGATGCATTGTATTAGATGTTCACAGGCAAACTTTTCAGCTGCAGTATATTTGATAGGAATGTTCAATTCAGCCAGCACTTTCCCAGTTAAACACGGGTGGAATTTTGCATAACCTTCCTTTTAAATGAAAGTGGCGCAAAAATGTGACGCATTTCAAGTTAGGCTTATGCGCTCAGGCTTGTGAGTTAATGTATCCCAAATAATAGGCAAGGGATGCAGCTTGCTTTTATATGTGGAATTATCACAAAAAAAAGAATAATTGGGTTTTTTAAAAAAAAAAGAAAATTATTAATTATGGAAAAATTATTTACAAAATAAGTGCCTTTCAAAATCGTTTTTTAATATTTATAAAGCTTAATACCTATACTATGACCTCCTAGCATTAAAATTTAATTTAAGTTATGTTGCACCGCTAAAATGACATTTGTATGTGCAATTTTCCCTTGGCGCAGGAGCAAACAAGCTCATTTCTATAAAGTATAAGTTAATATTTTCAATGGCTGACTCATGGATTGTGTAATACACATTCTGGTAATGCATATTATGCAAGAAAATTGTAGGATACTGATTTTTAATGCCTAAAATATCAAAGTCGATTTTGGGGAAAAGCACTGTTTAAACTGCATTTTCTTTAATTCAGAGTACTTTTTAAAGTGTCTCAGGCTTCAGTAAATGCATACATTTAGGTTTGATATATATTTGCAGGTTGTGCCTTCTTATGATTCAATGAGTCAATGTGCCAGTACAAAGGCTTGTTTTAATATCGAGGTTGAAGGTTCTAACTTCAGCTGGGCCTACTGAGACGTTCATTCATTCGAGGTTGATGAAATATGTACCATTGCATGGGATTGCAACAAGCATTTATTCTAACAACTGGTATGTGTGTTATTAAGGTTTGTGAATTATTCACAGTAAATGTAGTTTAATAATCTGGAAATAGAGATAATTTTTTTTAGCGCCTAAAAAGGAATTTTTTTTTTTTTAAATAGAGTGAATTATTGCAGGTTAGAAGGAAAACAGGAAGGCCTACTGTCTTTGACAGATTCAGAGTGGCAGAAGCTAGGAGAGCTACAGAGGCTGGCTCAAGTCACGCTGCTGAGATGCTATCTTTAGTTTTCCCATAAACAATGGAGGAGGCTGTCATGGTGACACTTGTGACCTTTTAAATTAGGGCCTTGTCTCTGTGAAATGCAGAATGACCCTACCGGGCCTCTAAAAGTGGGATTTCTGGTTTCTCCAGAAGAACATCAATACAATTAAAGAACTTAATTCCAAAGGGAAAATATAAAAAAAAGGGGGTTCTTCGAAAGTCCCAACATCATGTTAAATGCTCTGCAGAACTGATACATTTGTGTCTCCGCTCTAAAAAAATAAAATGATGCCTGCTAGTTGCTTTTATTTGACAGAAAACGAAGTGTTGCATTAAGTCTTAGACAGAAAATAAGATGCAGCCCTTTTCTAAAATTTTGAAGGCTACATGCCTTAATGAGAACGATTTACCAATTAAGACTTAATTTTCACAGTGGAAATTGTAGGTGCCAAATTAATATGGAGTGTCAGTGTAACAATTTTTACTTTTAGAAAGGTAAAACTAAGGTGGCTTGATGTTGCGAAGTAACTGACAAGAGGGTAACAGTTAAGTAATGGAAATTTATTTTCGTGTATTTGGTCCTATCATGAATTTTTCTTGCTGGTCCTGTATGTTAGAAGAGAAACAGTAAAGTTATATTTGACAGCAGATTTCCATTGCCTGGTGATCTACTGTCAAAGGGAGGGTAAGGATTTTAAACCTGACAAATTAAACAGGCCCAAATATTGGGTTTTGGGCTGCAGGTTTACAGTGCATAAAGTACATGACATGGTGTTGTGTGTCACCGCTTATTCACACATGCTATTGTTTTGTCTATGCTTTTTGTGCTTGATACACAGCAAGTATATCTGATAGCTTGACGTTTTGTGCGTTTTTATTATTTTTTATTTGTTTTTTTTGCATGTTTGTTGCTGCTTTTGATACTATTACAAGCTCCCCTGTGTTGTGAGGGGATGGTCATGACGATGCCCATCACTACGCAACAGTTGGTTGAACTTGTTCTGGTTACTAAATTCCACAGATAATGATATTTCATGCTGTGAACATAAGAGACAACACTTCACCAGTGCATGTCTATTTGGCTATAATGGTATTGAAGGAAAATAAAAAGAGATATACAGGATCAAAGTGTGTCACCTGCAGTTAGTCACATTACTGCCCCTTCCCTTAAAGGAACAGGCAGCCCTACATTTATGTAGCCTTGATTGGACCTAAGGATGAAATTATAGATCTGTGACTCAAGGTGGCCTAATTTCTATATTACATTAGTTAATGATGTTCTGTTTCCTAAGTAGCATATGGCTTTTGTTCCTTAAATGAAAACCAGGTTTTTATTTTTTCCTGAAGAAGGAACTGAAACATTAGCTAGGAGTACCGTATATGATGTAGTCACCAACGGTAGTGTTAAAATTTGTGTAACTTTGGCCTTTGTGTATCACCAGTACTCTCGGTGTTGTGTCACATGCCTGACTATCACCCAAATAATTTTTTTGTTCTTCCTATAGATTTTTTCTTTTGTTACTTCCCCTGACAAATGTCGCATCATGCTTAGTTATTGAGATTTTAGCTATGTCCTAGTCCCATTTCTCTTTTTCAAATTCCTTTCACCAGTCAGACCTTTTATTATTATTGATGTATTGTTCAGGTTCACATTTCCAGACTGCAGTGATGTACCAGAGACCCCCATGTTATGTATAATTCCCTTTGGTATGACCAGACTGGTTTTCAAGAATTTGCCTTAGGCCTGCTTCAATGTTTTCCAGCCTGACTGTCAGGGTAGCGATAGACTGGTTAACTGACTCAATATTATAGTAAGACAAGTTTTCCATCTCAATAGGAGATATCTTATGTTTACCTTTTTGAACATGACGAATTTTCAATGTCTATTTTAATTTGGTTTTCGGTTCCCTTCTGTTCCTGCTACTTTAATTTTTGGTGGGATCAGATGTGTCCTAATCATGAAAATATCAGGACCCTCTAGTTCTTGTCTTTTTGTTTGCACATTTGACTATTAGCCTGTGTATTGCATAGTGCACCTGATTCACAGTTTTTAAAGGAAGGTTTCTACATGTCCCTGATAATCGGTATCATGTGATTTCTCTATTGAGATGTTCTAAGATAAGGAGGAACACCTAGACTTAATCATTGAGGAAAATATGTGTTTACCCATGCCACTGTGTGAGGAAATCCATTCAGATAGAATTCTCATGTAGCTATAGATGGCAGAGAATAATGGAGAGAACCCAATTAAAGATGCTAGAGACCCTGTTTTGCCCTTCTGCCTTTGTCTTTGTATTTTATGCCCATGGTGTATGGCTACTCCTTTGAAGATTGCAGACCACCTGCTTGCAGTCCCCTTGTTAAAAACCATGAACTGTTTTTGTACTAAATTGAAGGGAACTAACAACTGTGGCACATTTCCTACGTCACTAGATTCTGCGGGTATCAAGTCATAATAACCTGCAGGACATTGATTTAAGCCTAATTCCCATCAGTGACAGCTACAGATGAAAGACGGACGTTTTGGCCCTACAGTCTCAGCACCCAGAAAGTAGCAAAGCTGAACAGCGATCGCCAGCGCATGGTATCGTACTTGCTCCATCAGACGGCGTTGGACATCACAAAACCAAAGTTTCAGTGTAAAAGAGCTAAAGAGAAGGATTCCTGTTGTTGATGGCAGAGCTGTTTTGAGGTTTCATTTCTCTACCTGTCATGTGCTGGTAACCTCTAACAGTGTGCAATCCCTTGAGCCCCTTGGCCTGAGTTTTGGCCACACACCCCCTTTTCTTTGCTCCAACGGAAGAAGGGCAGTGCACCGGAGATTTCAAGTTTGGAAAAAGGCACTATATTGTGGTGCCCATGAAAGAGCAGCTTGAGCGTCCTCTGACACTAAATAATGAGTGTTGGAGTCTGAAAGTGCTGCTAAGCTTGAGCTATTTCCCAATTAATGGTGCTTGGGTCTGCACGAGATGATTTGTGCCCTTGATCAATGAAGAGCACATTGTTTGTAGTGTCTGCCACAGAGGAGAGACACTGGTGCATTGCTTTAAGACATTGAGACTTTCGAGTGAGCTGTGGGTGTTTGCCAGGAGGGCACTCCAACTAAGCAGTACTTTTCTCACGAAGAGGCCTGAATTGAGAGGCCCATGCGAAAGAAAACAACAAAAGAAAATTTGATGGACAATAGAAGCCTGCCAGAGAGGCTTTTTGAACGGACTCTGGGCATAGTTGGTTTCACAAGAGGTTTCCGTGTGATTGTATAGACTAGGTGTTAGGAGACTGATTGTTTTGCTGGCATTGTTTTAAAGTACTATTCTGTTTAGTAAAAGCAGAATAAAGTCCATTTTCTGTGGAAAGAGTACCCCCTTTTCACCTTAGAGCATTGATGAGAGTCACCACAGTTCCACCTGAACATACCAAAATTACTGAAATGCAGAGGAGCCCTAAAAATGTTACTAGATAATTTTAGGATTTGCTTTTTGGTTAGGGTTGTGAAAAATTATTATTTCATTTATAATAGTGGTCACTACTTTCTCCCGTTGTCTATATGTTCTTAATAACGTGTTTTCTAGTGTCTTTTAAACATGACGTTGTCCTTTATGGGTGGGATTGTTTTTCTCTACTCAATTGACTTCTGCACCCACTTCCCAACCTATGTCTTTTCCTACTATTGTTTCTTTGCACTCTTTTCACCCTTTTCCTGAACATGAGCAGGTTAGAAGATCAGAATTCATAAGCAATTCTTTTGGACAGCTTCTGCATCAACACTAGTTAGTAGTGAACATCACTAATTGTTGGGTGTGTGATCTTATGCCACCTACTGCAGATAGAGGTATTCCTTACTTTGTCCTGCCATATGTGGCCTCTGTGTTACATCATGCATAAGGAAACCTGCACCAAGAGACGAGCTAAATACTAGGATGATGTTACAGCAACATCTCAACGACTTTAGAAACATAGACCTGGACTCAGATTAGCATGAGAATAGGTTTATTGCCTATGTAAGGGCAAAAGGAGGGTTTGTGGTTCTAAAAATTCTGGACCCATGTAATTTACTTTGCCACAGCAGTACGATTTTAGTATCAAAAGACCGATAATGACTAGTACACTAAGCATGAGCATTTTCGCTCAATTCCAGCAGCGTTTTCACCTCGAAATCGCCATTTTCGTCCTGCACTCGTGGCTCCCATTTTATACACGGCAGCCATTTTTAAAAGTTGCCCTCACATAGGCTTATAATACAGTCAGATTTGATTCCAAGGACACGTACACCTTGATTGACTTTTCTCTGACCTGGGCAAGCTGGAACCATTGCCTCAGGCCAAACCTGTTTGGTCAGTCCCTCTCCCAGTGGCCGAATCAGATAGCATCAAGGCACACCATGCCATAAAACCCTTATTATCGCTCACACACCCTGCCTAATCTTGCTCACACCTGCACCTGCTCTTTTCTTCTTCTTACTTTACGAGGGGGAGGTGCCCGTTTTTATTGGGGGTCCACACTTATCTGATGTAAAATACTAGGCCTTGCCGGGTAATTTATTATGGGTTGGATGACATGAAATATGAGGTTTCATCATGACACTGTTTTTTCCTTTGTAGTGAAAACATGTGAATGACCAACCAAAATGTCAAGAATGTTTGCCTGAAGCTTAAAAAACTGTATATAAGGAAACCTGACTTTGCATTGAAACACAGTCTCCGGAGAACATACAAACCGTGCTGTTGTACTTCTAGGACGCTTGTTACTTGGTTGCAGCCAATAAATTCGATCTTTGACTTCACCTAGAAGACTCTGAGTTTCTGTGGTCTGAATCAGGAAAGTACCGAGGTCTTTGGGTGTACCCTGGCACCACTGGGTTACCGGATCAGCACCGGTTCTGAAAAACCCAGTACCTCAATGTAGTGGTGTGTAGTGTGATGTGCGTGGAACTTATGTGGGTGATGGTGTTGTGTGCCTGTGGATGCTAGTATTGTTGATGGGGGTGTCTCTCTCTGACCTTAATTCGTGATTTTTGGTCGTAGGGGTTTGTGGGTGATGTGGGTGTGTGTTATATATTGTATTGGGTGTGTGGGAGTGGTGTGTGTATGTGTATCATGTGTTTGTATTTCGAATTGTCCAATGTGGCTGTGTTTTGAAAATGGGTGTGTATTTTGAGCGCAGCGGTGTGTACCGCCAATGGAATACCGTGGTTGAAAGACCGCCGCGTGGATTCGTGTGTCATGATAGTGTGGGCATATTTCTGTTGGCTTGACAGTGTTGGTTTTGTTTTTGCCAGTTTATCACTGACCTTTGGTGTGGCGGACTTGTGTGGGTGTCTGAATTTTGGCAGATTCCGTGCTGTGGGTCATAATGGCTGTGGCGGTTGTCCGCGGCCGCGGCGGTGTGTTGGCGGTCTTCTGCACGGTGTGCGGCTTTTACCGCCAATGTTGTAATGACTGCCCAAGTGTAGAAGATGAGTGACTTTGTGTGAAGGGGAATTGAAAGGAAGTCACAATGCAACTACTGAGGCCAAGAGCGTGACAAACCAAAGACCTCCCACTCACCTCTCTGTGAATGAGTCGAATAAACAGACATAGAAGTCTATCATTCCTGCGGGCAAACAGATCAAACACAGGATATCCACACTTCAAACAAATCAATCACAACGCATGCGAGTGAAGCATTAAGGTCACAGAGGAGCATAGACAG
This sequence comes from Pleurodeles waltl, assembly GCF_031143425.1. NCBI lineage: Eukaryota > Metazoa > Chordata > Amphibia > Caudata > Salamandridae > Pleurodeles > Pleurodeles waltl. The sequence continues at coordinate 734,110,685 of NC_090439.1, read as the reverse complement.
AAATCATTCCTTCTGCATGAAGATTCTCCCACCCAGGAATAAAGGCTGCTGCCAGAGGCACCAGTTGTATTTTTGCCTGAGAGCACAGGTTATTTACTGTATCCATCAAGCATGCACACCATAGTTCCCTAATGATTAGCATATGAACTGCCAGGCCGGTTGTCTGTGTGTGCTGGAACCAAGAATCAAGAGAGCAGAAGAGAGAAAGCTAACTGATATTTCTAAATTGCAGTGAACTCATTCCAATTGGAGAATTACTGAGCTTTCGAGGGCAACCACAAGCCCTTGGCAGACTTCTCCCTTGAAGCAAAACCAAACTCCAGGGTGCAGACCTCTGTTATAATAAGAGTTGATAGAGGATCCAAGATTACTTCTAACAGAATGTGATTCTCAATAAGCCACCAGCTGATTGCAGACAAGGTAACTTGTGTAACTGTAAGCAAGCCCTGGTATTTGCCTCTCTTGGGCACCACAGGTGCAAAAGAAATGAAAACCAGGGCTTCAAATGTAAACAGTCCTAAGCCACTACCTCTGTTGTTGCAGCCATTAGCCTTTGGAACTACAGCCACATCCTGTCTAATGCAGTTGATGAGCAGAGCCCTTCTGACAGGATAGACTGAAGAGCTCTTCTTACTGACAAGTCCTTGGTGGTATAGTCATGCAGGAGTGGAAATGTGCTGCTACCTCAACAGCCCATGGCATATTGTGGAATTGGGCCTCCTGACCACTGCCCTGCCTATATAAGGGCTGACATACTCATTGCTGAGGTTGAAGATAGTGAAGTTGCATTTCAAGAACAACAAACAATGAGATGATACTGGCTGGACTGACAGAAGGATCTTCTCCTTTGAAGTTTGCTTGGCTAGGTCACTCAGGTGGGGAATACAAACCTGTACCCCTAAACAGAAAGAAGAGTGTAAGGATCCTTTTGGACTACCTCATGCGTTCAAGTCTTTATCTAGAGGTGACACCTCAAAGCAATAGAGGTTCCCAGAAGCCATAGCACCAGACCACAAACAATCAAAAGTAGCATCTGAGCCTACTAACCAGTGTTGATGATACCAGGGGATTCATGAAATATTTCCATTCCCGCATAATGTCACAGAATGCCTGGAAATTTGAAGGCAGAGAAATAACTTTTTCCTACAGTCTCCAATTTATGATCTCATGGATCCTGGGACAGGCCTACTTTGATGCAATGGAAGAGTCCTCCACCATGCTAACAAGAACAGAATTCACCTTTGGATCAGAAAGACATTCAGTCTTAACCACCTCCAAGTGGTCTGTCTTTTTTTGCAAGGAAGTGGGGAAATGGGCACGGCCCACATCTTCCATTCTTTAGGTAGAACAGCCAAAGTAGCATTGTGAAGGGGTTCTGCACTGAAAGAATCAGTATGACAACTCTTTAGAGACAAGTACAGGCCCAGTAAATCCTTCATAATCCCAAATGTGAATTCCAACATACACTAATTGGTAACCATGAACATGCTTTCTCTTGGATAAGAGATCTGTAGGGTTCTCAGGGTCCCGTCTGTCAGCACTCCTCCTCCTGAAACCAAAGCCCCATCAATAATCAACTGAAGTTCTCTTGTAGTAAAAAAGAGGAGCAAGTCTTCAGCCCCAGGCTGAGGTTCAGGCCCAAAACATTTTGTTTCTGCAAACCCTTTCTGTGTGCCTTCTTGCCAGCACACACACACACCACACATCTGCTCAGCCCAACATTCGTTTAAAGAGGATCCATGCACCTACATAGCTTGCTGTTAATGTACTGTCATAGGAGGTCCAGTGAAATACCTACGCATGCTGCACAACCAGTGTAGGGAATATTCCATATAAAGACACCCAACAAGATGCTTATCTCATAGGCTGTGCATTAAGAGTCTCGGGAGCAGGAGAAATAAAAAAAAGGGACTAATAACTCGTCAGGTGCCTAACACCTGCTGCACCTGGATTTGCAAAGAAAACAAGACCCTTGTGAGGCTATGGAAGGTCTCGCAATTGCAGAGAGCAAAAGGGAGAATGGTGATATCAGCCAACAAGTGTGCTACAAACTTACTATCAGACAAATAACATGATAAAAAGGAAAAACCCTTTACTGGCTGCCTTTGGGGGAAACTGTTGTCAAAGCGGACAGGAAAAAAACTGAAGAAACATACTGGTAGCTGCAATGTGGACTGTTGAGTTTTCTCTTAATTTTGGACGCCTGTGTCTATGCAGTTCACCTGACAATGTTAGGAGTGGGACGAGGGACAAGGAAGATGAACAAAGAGACAAGGTGTGAGGGTGACAGTACATTACCCTTACTCATTACCAGAGGCACCCATTCCCTTTTCCTTGGCATTCTTGAGCAAATCTCTTTGTCCCAGGCTTCTCCCGCTAATTAAAGTCCCAGGCTTCTCCCGCTAATTAAAGGCACAAGTGTCCTGAAATGATACCAGGCATGCAATGGTTAGCTGCTGAGCGGCGTTACTGGCAGGAACAACGGGCCTATTTAAAACCGTCCTGCTCATGGAGACAAACAACCCACCGGCATGAATACACATCGTCATGGAGATGTAACAATGCCGATGAGGTGCAGTCCGGTCGCTAAGCCCTTCCTGATTGTTCCTGCTGGTAACTTGAGCAGCTTTTCTTCATAATGTATTTTTTTCACACACCTTCCACCTTTGAATATCTCACCTGTAAATCACGGATGCCTACAGGGAGTTTTTTGTAAGGGCTAAACGGAACACATTCAAGTAATGCTCTTCTATGAAAAAAAGGCTTGTATGCGAGACCCAAGCAGGCATTCTAATTATAAATGACACAATTCACTCCCTGTAACTTAATATCCGCGATTGTTCAAACAACACCCTGTTTTGTATGATCCAAAATTACGATTTATTTCCTTTACAAATGTGTATTCAACTCATTCATAAAACGCACAATACATTTAATCACATTTAGCCAGTAGCTGTAGGATCTTTCACTGGTCCCTGTTAAACACGCACTCAGGTTTCTACTATTTGCACAATATCAGTAGTGTGAAATATGCATAGGATGGTTGTATGTGATTTTATAGGAAAACGATTTCATAGAATAATGTTATGGAGGAACCCTTCACCTAAACTATTCCATGGAAATTTGCATGATGAATGGCATTTACCATTTCATAGAAATCAATTCATATAATGACTTTTTTTCAAAGCCGATTTTTGTATGCTTATTTTACACGTGTAGATGCAACGGTTACAGATGTTACCGCAGAAACATTTTTGTCAGAGGTATTTATTTCTGTTTTGCTTCAGAGGACATTATTTTAGATTTATACATTTTGCAGTGTCAAACAATTACATTGATGCTTTTAATTCACTGACTCCCACACTACCCCTAAACACCATCCATCCATGCCCCCTAAAAATTCACACCATGACCATCCCTGACCACTAAACACTACCCATTCTTGAACCCTAAAATTCCTTTCTACTCCCTAAATGCCACCCACCCCAACTTCACCCACCCCTAAACTCTAAAAACCCTTCAATTTACCTAAATTACACTCACCCTGACCCCTAAAGTCAACCCACCTCTGAACTCTAAAATACCATACTACACCAAAACTCCACCCATCCCTGAACCCTAAAACCCATCACTATCCACAAAATCTATTCCTGACTTCTATATACACTCACTACCTTAAACTCTAATCATTCCTGAACCCTGAAACTCTTTCTGTTCATAATCACCACCCATTCCTGACCTCTAATCTCTTCACCAGCCTTAAACTGCACCCACTCCTGAACCTTCAAAAGCCTTCACTGCCCAAGCGCTTCCCATTACTGACCCTTAAGACCCTCACGAGTCCTAAACTCCATCCATCTGTGAACACTAAAAAGTCAACACCACTACACACCACCCATCCCTGAACACTAAAATCCCCTCACCACCCCTAAACTCCACTAGTTGGTGAACTCTAAAATCCCTTCACCACATGTAAAATCCACCCATTCCTGAACCCTAAAAACCCTCACCACCCCTAAACTACACCCATTCCTGAAACCTAAAAAGCCCTTTCTAGGTGTGAACTCCACCAATAACTGACCCCGATAAACCTTTCATCACTGCTACACATCATTGATTCCTGAACCCAAAAAACCCTCACTAACCGTAAACTCCACCCAAGTTCAATGTGTTTTTTTTTTTTTTCGTTTAGATGTTTTTTGCTTTAGCAAGTGTCTTTAATTGTCAAATGAATTGTATGTTCTCAAAATTGTCATTCCGTAAAATTGGTTTTCAATGATTTTGTTTCCTCCAATGTGGAGTCTCAGTTTTTGTTTTTTCATTAATTTACATTTAGCCCTGTGGGATTGAGACTCTTTAACGTCATGTGCTGCTTTTGGTTGGAAATGTAGCCGTATTTGTGAACATCTCTAAACATTATAACATGCAAAAACTATCATAACAGTTCAATCAAACATAGGGCACAATTGGAAAGTCTAAACAGAGCACATTAAATCAACCACTATACAAAACAACAATATCACTTTGCAACAAAAACAGAAAACATTCTGAAATACAACAAAATGCCTCACAAAAAATATGCACAAATATTCTTGTCCTATGTTGGCACCTCCAGAAGCCTGCTTTCATAATACAGTAAAATGTGTTTCCTCCACATACTACCTTTACTTACAGTTAAGAATATTAAATAGCACCAGTTAAAAGTCTTTGTGATCTGGACCATGATCTTACATTAGACTATTCTCATCAAGACAAGAATCCATCAGGGTGTTTAGTAGGAATGGCGCTGACAATATCCCACCCCAAATCTCAAATATAACAAAGTCTCCACGGTGCTCCTGTAAGGAGGACCCACCCCATTCCCCCACAAGTTTTTTTCCTAAAGAAAAAACAAACATATGATTTCCAAGGCACTCATATCAAATAACTATGGCCATTATCCATATCTATGTGTCCAGCAGATCCACTTGTTTTTATTGAATATATTCTTCATTTCCAGCCAGCCCAGCCAACACGTGTTTCATCATGCGAACAATACTCGCTTTAACTTCGTCAAGGGTGTAAATCAACATAATTCGATCCAATTGTAATTCCCAACATAACTAAGATTTATACTAAATATAACCAATCTCCATTTCAAAGGTGACCAAAATTCCATAATAATTACTTAATATTAAAAAATCGGTTAAAGTGCTTTCCCCAAAATTCAAAAATTGTGTTTGCAAGTGGAACTAAAATAGCAAACATAAAATGGTGGGTAGTGTACAAACAGATCACTCCTATAGTGTCAACAGAAGAGGAACACTAGTTAACACTAACCAAATCAAATATTCCAATCGTGCTGTATCCATTAAAGTGAAGTGTATAATCCAATCACCTTATGGGCAACTATAATAATGTGTACTATAGTAATACAGAATATGCCCTACAGGCTATTACTTGCCTTCATTCAAAATATCAAGGAATCAATCCTCCCAAAATTTGCCACAACGTCCTCATAATCTTCCTACAGAAATTGAAATAGATAAAGAAGAGAAAATAATCGAAACAACTGCACTTATTCTAATATAGGATACTCTTCGCGTGTAGCACAATTATAGGAAAACGAGAGTCACCCGTTTTCTCCTTACCGGTATTATGTTGTGTTCTTATATAAAGTGACGTTGCAAGCACTCCTCTAATAAGTTCACATCCTTCACCTTGCTCATTTATCTAGCAAACATAAACATAGGACTATAACGTTGTAACATCTCTGCCATATTAAAAGTATGATTCAGTTTAACTGCATACAATTCATTTTAAACACGTATCCAGCATAGAGAATCGCAAGGCGAGTTCGTAATTTATAAATCTCCCACACCTCTTAGGTACACCTATATCATACTCATAAATTCAATCCCTTTCCAAGCTCCCGTTTAAATACAACTATACACCTCATATAGGTACAGCCGGAATATTTCATTTTCCTGAGAGAAACAATGGCTTATAATGACTAATGCATGGAAAACATCATTGTGGGAAACGAGATCCACCCGTAATGTACTTACCGGTATCTCGGTATATTAGCATGTGGATCAGTGTTCCAAGAAGCGTGTACACGTTGAATCATCTAACCCGACTCCATCTTTACCTCGGCTGCAAATATAGCAAGAATTAACATAGACAACGGACTACAACCTTGGAGGTATAATCCAATTGTGTTGCATACAATGGTTTTGATTGGAAATATCCACCATCAAAAAGTAGCGAGACGAGTTTCATTAATTCTCAACTCGTTCACATTGTATATTCATCAAGTTCGTATTCGTACATCTATGCAGTCTGAGCAATCAAATTCATATGATATTTTAATTATCAACATTTGATTAATTTCTAACAATGCCCCAAAATAGGCTGATGTATATCATAATACTACACTAAGATGTCCTATTGAATCTTATTACTATGCCCCCAGAAATTACTATATATAGAGACAGAATCACGCAAAATTCTCAATAACCTCAAGATAACCTGTGGCTTATACATCATTGTTTTATCACATGGGTGTTCCCCCACTAAATATGGAACCAGCACACTTGGAAACTCTAATCATAGTAATTAATTCCAATATACACTTCACTTTTATGGATACAGCACGACTGGAATATTTTAATTGGCTAGTGTTAACTAATGTTCCTCTTCTGTTGACACTATAGGAGTGATCTGCTTGTACACTACCCACCATTTTATGTTTGGTATTTTAATTCCACTTGCAACCTCAATTTTTTAATTTTGGGGAAAGCACTTTAACTGATTTTTTAATACTAAGTAATTATTACGGAATTTTGGTCACCTTTGAAATGGAGATTGGTTATATTTAGTATAAATCTTAGTTATGTTGTACAGCCTTGACGAAGTCTAAGCAACAAAACATATGTTGGCTGGGCTGGCTGGAATTGAAGAATATATTCAATATGCTCAGCAAGGCATTCATTTCAGAAAAAGATCCCTGAGCTTTCTTCAGGTCCTTTGATCTGTGAAAGAGTAGTTCTTAGCAAAAAAAAATGGTTTGTAATAAGAGTCAGATGTACGGTACTGGAAATCATTTTTATTTTTTTTATATTTCAAATTGAGCGTATTGTGAATCCAAAGGTAGAGAGGAAACAAATGTTCATATATTCCCAATCTCAAATGGTGACTGCAGTGTACAAATTATACAAGTGTATTACAAACTGCAATTTTCACAATCTATGTCAGGGCACACTTCAAAGTGAATTGTCTCTTGCATTTTCAAGTAGTATGTGCGATTGTAACCCACTCATTTGTCTAAACAGATGAGCAAATTACCTTAGGATTTGAGAATGTAAGCTATAAATAACTGAAATGCAAATGAATATATAAAGCTCTAAGCTATCCTATCAACTTGTGGAAATGCAACAAAAAAATTCTGGATATAGCTCATGAATATATCAGCCAGCATTAAAAGATTTGGACTCAAAAAAGACAGAGAAAATATGGGCAATAGAGTTATCCATTATGTTACAGGGAGTTGCAGGATGGAAGTTTTGGGGTTGCTTGTCTTCCTTTTCAGAGGTGGTGTGATAAAGCAGTTCTGGTTGTATCAACCCTTTGAGGACACATTTTAGAAAGAGTTAATCATAGTTGGTCTCCGACTGTGATTGTGCAGATGAGTTAAAAACTATTTTTTGGGACTGTGGCTAGAGTTGTTACCTGTGCTGAAAATTAATTTAAGCATTCCACTGATCACTTTTTGAGCTCTCTATAAGAGTCCCCTAAATCGGACACATAGGCCCTGTCTTGGGATCTTATTTAGTGACACCGAGGTCCAGTGACTGAGGTTATTTCGAGCATTAAATCAATCACTTGTTATGCAGTTTATTTCTGTTCTTAGGTTTGGTTTATTAAAGCAGCTGCCTGCAAGACATATTCTTTACAATCTATAGAGACTGGGCTTTGGAATACCCCCTTTAGCCACAGATTTATGTGGGTCTGCCCCCTTCATCCTCTGCTTTATCATATTCCCAATCATATCTTGTATATTCCCAATTGAGTATACATCTCTCCTCTGAGGCTAATGGCTGTTTGGATTATCTTTCTAGCTCCAAGTGAATTCTCCAATTACAATGCTTGAGGGACTAATTTACAACTGGAATCACATTTAGGGCCAGATGTAGGTACTAAAAAGAAATTAGCGACTCGCAATTTGCGAGCATGTGCGACTCGCAATTTGCGAGCATGTGCGACTCGCAATTTGCGAGCATGTGCGACTCGCAATTTGCGTGTCGCTAACAGAAATGCAGGTACAATTTGCCGGGACAAATTGCGACTCGAACCCGGAGTAGCACCGCAGATAGCGAGTCCGCTGTCTGCGAGGGCGCTTTTTGCGACCGCGCAAAAAACGGACTCGCAATTTGCGAGTGGGTGTCGCAAATTGCGACTTTCATGATAATTGATTGCAGGTGCTGCAGAACACTCCAGAAACCACTCCAGAACACTCTGGAAACACCTCCTGGCACATGATGATGACATCACAGCCAGGAAGTTTACAAATACACCTGGGAGGAGGGAGGACCACACCCTTTTTAACTGCTGCACAGCTAACAGAGCAACAGCAACCATGGCTGACACTCCCAGAAAGAGGAGATTGAAATTTGCTGAGAAGGAGCTGGAGGTGCTCACAGAGGAATGCTGTCAGCACCATGATGATCTATTTGGGAAGGCAACCCTCAATGTTCCAGACTCTACCAAAAAAATAATTTGGCAGGAAATTCAGGAAAAGGTAAACTCCCTGGGGGTCAGCCACAGGAGTGTCGATGAGATAAAGAAGAGGTGGTATGACCTTCTCTCCCGGACCAAGGAGAAGGTGGCAGAAAGGCTCCGGGAGATGAGAGGCACAGGAGGGGGACCATCATCCATACCACCACCCACACCCCTGGAGGAAAGGGTGGAGGAGACCCTGGAGCAGGAGGCTGTAACAGGATTCGGAGATCTGGACACCTCTGAGTCCAGAACATCAACTGGTGAGTACCCTGTGATATGCCTGTACCCCCATCAATGCCATACCCCCACCCACCATGTACACAGGGGCATGCACAACCAAGATAGCTCCATTTAAGAGTAGCAGATACCAGCATGATGCATTATGGGCAATGTAGTCAAGTAGGCAGTTAATAGGCAATTTTTTATTAGGAAGTGTGCAACAGATAGTAGACACTGACAGTCTTTTCCCCATGTCCCACAGGTCTCCCACAAGACCCCACCACCAGCCACAGCAGCCAGGTGCCAACGGTCAGCCAGCCCCATGAGGAAACTACAGGAGCAGCCGCCACTCCCACCTGCACCACCAACACCATCCCCTCTATGACAACACCCGCTGCAACAGTGGTTTCGGAGGCTGCACCAGCAACAGCCAGGAGTGCCACAGCACATCTCACAGGGCATCCACCGCTGCACAGGCGACGCAGGATGAGGAGAGCAGGGCTGCAGGCAGAGTCAGGGCGTCCGTCCACCACACTGACAGAGGCACAACTGCTACGTGGTCAGCGCCTGCAAAATCAAATGTTAGGGCGGATTAGTGGGGTTCTGCACCGCTTCGTGAGGAGCAATGAAAACAGCATGCAGCAGCTCCATGCGCAACTGGACGTAATAGGCAACAACACTGGTGACCTAGCCCTGTCCATGCGTGAACTGGTGGCTGGACTGCTTATACAGAGCGAGGGTGCGCGGCGCAGGGACCGCCAGCTGCTCCAAAGGCTGGACAGGATGGCCTCCTCAATTTGAAGACTGGCAGTGAACACTACTGGACTGTCAAGAAGAACAGTCGGCCTCCAGGTGGAAATGGGCCACTTTGCAGGTGATGTGGCAAGGGGCCTGGGCCGGATCACCCATGTGATCGACCTCATGGAGGCACGGCATGTGTCCAGGGGTACAGGGGACACCCCACAAGACAGCGAGGAGGGCTCCACTGTGAGCAGTGTCTCTGCTGGTGACACCAGGGTGCTCCGGAGTGGGAGTACGAGGCAGAGCACTGCTGAGCAACCTGGTACCAGCCAGGCTGGCAGAGGCCGCCATAGGCAATAAACTAAACACTGTCCCTGATGTTGGGGCACATGATGGCAATGTGCCCCATGCCAGGTTGGCTTTCTGAAATCCCTGAACAGTTTTTCATTGTAAATAGTTCAATTTCTGCACATATTAAATAATTTTTTTGTTCCACTTAACAAATGGAGTGTTTGGTCAGAAGGTGAGTATGGTTGAAGTTGGCACGTACCTTCCAAAGTATTGTGTTGCAATGTGTTCCCGTCTCAGTCTGCCTTGATTTGCGAAGCTCCTATCCCCATGATGGCGATGTGGTTGCTCTTGCTCTTCATCCTCCGAATCCAGGTCTGCAGGGGTGAGAGGTAGCCCACGTCGGGTGGCAATATTGTGCAGGATAGCGCATGCGACAACTATTTTGAATGCCGTTATGGGGGTATACTGGAGGGCACCTCCACTTCGGTGGAGGCATCTGAACCGTGCTTTCAGCAATCCAAAGGTGCGTTCAATCAGGTTCCTGGTCCTCTTATGTGCACTGTTGTATCGCCTCTCACATTCATTGCTGTGTGTTAAGTATGGAGTCATTATCCATGGCCGTAGTGCATATGCACTGTCACCTGTTGGGCACAAAAAGTACACTGTTAGAAAGTCCTGGTTGGTGTGCACATTGATCTGTGTGCATGTCTACAAGGTGTATGCAGCTCTACTTAGGAGGTATCCGTCTCCAAACTCCCCACTTTCCATGCGTTGGTGTATCCCACTGTGCCTAAAAATTTAGGAGTCATGAGTACTGCCTGGAAATTTCGCTACAATGTCAGTGATGACATAATGGGCGTCACAAACAACCTGAATATTTAGTGAGTGTGCACACTTTCTGTTGCGGAACAGATATTCCAGGTTTGCAGGAGGGCATATTTGAATATGTGTCCTATCTACACACCCTATGACATGGGGAAAGTTGGCAATCCGGTAAAAGTCCAGCTTGGTACTGTTAATTTCTGCCTCATTCCTGGGTAGGTATACGTAGTGGGACATGTGTGTGAGTATGGCATCTAGGAATGCCCTAAAGAACCGTGATAGTGCACTTTGGGATACCCCACCTGCCACAGCAATGACCCCCTGATAGCTCCCCGAGGCCAAGAGGTGCAGTGAGCATAGCACTTGCACATGCGTAGGGATGGCGCAGCCGCGCAGTGTCTGGCGTTCTAGCTGTGATTTGAGTAATTCAATTAATTCTAGTATAGCTGCGCTGCTAAGTCTGTATTTATCATAGATTTCTTCCTCAGTTTGCTGGAAAAGAGTCTTCCTTGTTCTGTAAATCTTCTCCTGTCTCTGGCTCCTCCTCCTCCTCTGCTGGGCTGCGTGGGCTCTCCTCCTCACTGTTATCAGGTATATCTCCGCCATCTTGAGTAACCCAGATGCCTTCTGGGTCTCCTTTTATACTTTGGTAATGATTACCACCTGCTCTGAGTTAGTGGTAAATGGGACATGCAAACTGGGCTTTTTGCGACTAGTCACAATTTGCGCGTTGCAATTGCATATGGTTTGCGACTCGCAAATTGCGACTTCCTATTTGCGGGTCGCAAAAAGGGGTCGCACATTTTGCGAGTCGGTAACGGCTCTCATCGCTTTTTGTGAGTCGGAAATGGGATTTTTGCAACCCATTTCCGATTTTGCGGAGTCGCAAATAGCGATTCGGGCCATTTGCGACTCGCAAACGTTTGCTACATCTGGCCCTTAGTCCTTTATCTCAGACATGCTTTTAAACACAAAATAATCCTTTGTAGGTATTTTACAGAACAGCACAGCTGGATTCAAAACCTACTGTTAACAATTATTTAAAATATACACAGAGCTGGGCTTTGGCTCCAACCAGGACGAGTATTTCTCTCTCATCTCATGCTATTGGCTGGTTGAAATACGTGCTTCCACATTTTAAGAAGTGTGAATGTTTGAATTCATTAGGGATTATTTTACATTTAAAAATTACAACTCAATCAATGCATTGTTTGTCACATTTAGGCCCTCATTCTGACCCTGGCGGTCGGTGATAATGCGGCGGCCAACCCACCAACAGGCCGGCGGTCCAAAATATGCAATTCTGACCCTGGCGGGAACCGCCAACACAGCCCGCCGCATTAACACTCCGCCCGCCACGGCGGAACAAACAAACAGCGCGGCGGTCCCCGCCAACAGCCAGGCGGCAGACAATGTACCGCCCACCCTATCACGACCCACCAATCCGCCACCTTTTCCGGGGCGGGAGCACCGCCGATAAAAACACGGCGGAAACAGACTACGGACGGGAAAACGCTCACCTCTACGCACTCCACGCGAGATTCCGGCAGTATGGAACCCGAGTTGCAGGTCATCCCCGCACTCCTATACCTGCTCCTGTACCAGGAGCACGCCCGGCGGCGCGGAAGACATCGGTGAGTACTGCACCTACGACACAGGGGAGGGAAAAGAGTACCGGCACACACCCACCCACCCACACCCACTACAACACACACATCAATGCATTCCCACAGATCACTGTCACAACCCACAAACCCCCCCCTCCGAAATAATGCAAAGACCAAAAGAAGAGATCATAAACGGGCAGATATATTGAAATATGGACACCAGTAATCCCAATAAATAAATAAACTATGTACAAAATATATACAGCTACTAAATGTAGTCCAACCACTGTCCGTGGACCACAGGGGTCCTGTGGAAAGGGGCAAGGCCCAGTCCCACGACAAGAACTCCACGGAGAGAACACTGCAGGGGCATCAGAAAGAAAATAGGACAGGCACCTCAGGGGGAAGGGAAGGGGGGGCACCTCAGCCACTTGAGTACACGACGCCAGATCCACGAGGGGACTCCATGACCACTGGGCCATCCTGGGGAGAGCAAAGACACAGTCCATACATTCCATACAGTGGGTGGCCTGCCCACTGGGCCATCCTGGGGAGAGCAAAGCCACAGTCCATACAGTCCATACAGTGGGTGGCCTGCCCACTGGGCCATCCTGGGGAGAGCAAAGCCACAGTCCATACAGTCCATACAGTGGGTGGCCTGCCCACTGGGCCATCCTGGGGAGAGCAAAGCCACAGTCCATACAGTCCATACAGTGGGTGGCCTGCCCACTGGGCCATCCTGGGGAGAGCAAAGCCACAGTCCATACAGTCCATACAGTCCATACAGTGGGTGGCCTGCCCACTGGGCCATCCTGGGGAGAGCAAAGCCACAGTCCATACAGTCCATACAGTGGGTGGCCTGCCCACTGGGCCATCCTGGGGAGAGCAAAGCCACAGTCCATACAGTCCATACAGTGGGTGGCCTGCCCACTGGGCCATCCTGGGGAGAGCAAAGCCACAGTCCAAACAGTCCATAACAGACTCCACTGCCACTGGAGGAGGCATGTTGGCCAGAGGACATCCTGCAGCCCTGCCCGAGACAGATCCTGCCCTGCCACGTCTGCCAAAGGGCCAGCGGTTCTTGCCTTGAAGGGCCCAGTTCAGCGCTTCTTGCCTTGAAGGGCCCAGTTCAGCGCTTCTTGCCTTGAAGGGCCCAGTTCAGCGCTTCTTGCCTTGAAGGGCCCAGTTCAGCGGGTCTTGCCTTGAAGGGCCCAGTTCAGCGGGTCTTGCCTTGAAGGGCCCAGTTCAGCGGTTCTTGAGACGGCGGTCCCCAGCGGAGCTGTGCTGGAGACGGCGGGGCCCAGTTCAGCGGTTCTTGAGACGGCGGTCCCCAGCGGAGCGGTGCTGGAGACGGCGGGGCCCAGTTCAGCGGTTCTTGAGACGGCGGGGCCCAGTTCAGCGGTTCTTGAGACGGCGGGGCCCAGTTCAGCGGTGCTTGAGACGGCGGGGCCCAGTTCAGCGCTTCTTGCCTTGAAGGGCCCAGTTCAGCGGGTCTTGCCTTGAAGGGCCCAGTTCAGCGGTTCTTGAGACGGCGGTCCCCAGCGGAGCTGTGCTGGAGACGGCGGGGCCCAGTTCAGCGGTTCTTGAGACGGCGGTCCCCATCGGAGCGGTGCTGGAGACGGCGGGGCCCAGTTCAGCGGTGCTTGAGACGGCGGGGCCCAGTTCAGCGGTGCTTGAGACGGCGGGGCCCAGTTCAGCGGTTCTTGAGACGGCGGTCCCCAGCGGAGCGGTGCTGGAGACGGCGGGGCCCAGTTCAGCGGTGCTTGAGACGGCGGGGCCCAGTTCAGCGGTGCTTGAGACGGCGGGGCCCAGTTCAGCGGTGCTTGAGACGGCGGGGCCCAGTTCAGCGGTTCTTGAGACGGCGGTCCCCAGCGGAGCGGTGCTGGAGACGGCGGGGCCCAGTTCAGCGGTTCTTGAGACGGCGGCCGGTCTATGGCCAACTGTTCATTGCCTGGTGGTGCCCTCCTGGGCAGCGGGGATGGTGCTCCTTCAATGCCCACCTGGGCTGTGGGTGGTGGGGCCCTCCTGGCCAGCTGGGCTGGGTCCTCCCTGGCCAGCGGCTATGGGGGTGGTGTGCTCCTCCTGGGCAGCAGGCCTGCAGCCTGACCTCTCCGACTTGCTGCCCTTGCCCTCCTTAGTCGGGAGTCTGTGGCCCTTTCCTCCCTTTGGAGCTGTGGCTGGTGACTGTGTCTGGGTGGTGTCCGGGGGGGATGTAGAAGCCGGGCTCCTGCGGCGCCCCTTCCGCCTTCTGCTCCTCTTCCCAGGGGGTGGACTGGCTGTCCCCTTGCTGCTGGGCGAAGATCCAGACATGCGGGCTGGTGGGCTCCAATACCCCTGCACCCTTGTCAAGGGGGCTGCAGGGCTGGTGGTGGCTGAGGTGCTCTTCTTACCCCGACGAGAAGGAGGGGGGGGCTCAGGGTCAGGAAAGAAGTTAGCAGTGGCGAGGAAGAGTTTCTTGGGACAATGGAGAGTGGTAGGTACAGTGGGAATGGGAGTGGAGGGAGAGGATGTGGTTGTAGGTGAGTCACATTTGCTGTCTTTGGGTGCAGGTGCAGGAGGGATAGGCTGTCGTGAGGTGGATGGCTGTTGGGTGGGTGGGTGGCTGCGTTTGTGTGGTGTGGAAGAGGGGGTGACAGACACAGTGGGAGAGGACACAGGGGACGTGTAAATGGCAGTGGGGGTGGTGACTGCACGTGTGCGGACTGGACTGGAGGGTGTGCTGGTGATGGAAACACTGGCTGATGGTGAGGTGAATGGAGGTGTGAGTGTAGACGTCACAGGGAGGGAGGAGGGATACGAGGAGGTGGGGGTCACAGAGGTGGTAGTGACTGTTGGCATGTCTGCATCGGAATGTTGCGTGATCTGTGGTGCTTATGTTTGGATGAGCTTCTCTTGGGTGTTGAGGTGTGTGCAGGCTGGTCTGATGGTGTGGGTGGGACTGGCAGAGGAACAGGAGACTGGGAGGAGGGAGTTAGTAGAGGGAGGCAGGAGACAGGGACAATGGCTGCCGTCAGTGCTGAGGCCAGAGCCTGGAACGATCGCTGATGGGCAGCCTGACCCGAATGAATGCCCTCCAGGTACGCATTGCTGCGATGAACCTCCCTCTCCACCCCCTGGATGGCATTCAAAAGGGTAGTCTGCCCAACAATGAGCGTCCTCACGAGGTCAATGAGCTCCGCACTGAGGGCAGCGGGGGTAACAGGGGCAGGGCCTGAGGTGCCTGGGGCGAAGGAGATGCCCGGCTTCCTGGCAGAGCGGGCACGGGGCGAACGCTGAGGGGCTGCTGGGAGGGCAGAGATGGTGCGCTGGGTGGCGGCTGTACCTGTAATGGCGGGGGGCACGGATGGTGCCACCCCCGCAAGGGAGCTCCCTTCCGAGGACGTGTCCGTGTCGCTGCAGGGTCCAGTCGTCCCCGTTGTGGAGCTCCCCTCGCCCTCCGTCTCACTGGTCAAGTCAGACTCTGTGGCATGGCCCTCCTGGGCCATGTGAGATGCAGCTCCCTCCTGCCCCGATGCCACTTCTCCTCCGCCTGATGATGCTGATGCACACAAGCACAGAAAGAGAAACAAAAAGGGGGGGGGAGAGAGAAAGAAAGGGATATTGAGTACATGGATCTCCGGTACAGTTAGCGGACATGACAGACACAGATGCCCCCTGCACTAAGTTGCGCACTTGGGGTCCGCTACGCATTCCGTGGAACATGCCCTACACGCCTAGAGTTGACAACTGCACCCATGGATGACACGGCCCAGGGATGGCTGTACTGACACACTACTGAGGGTGGTGGCTGGGGACACAGGGGCTTACGGGGGTGCCCAGCCTACAGATATCGCCCTGGCCTAGGGGGACCCACAGCCCTCCTCCCCCACCCAGACACCTCCACTGCGCGACAACAGAGTAGATAATGCTTGGACTCACCCCCTTGTGTCTGCTGTGCTGCCCTCACGCGCCCATCCAAATCAGGGTAGGCCACCGCCAGGATCCGGAACATCAGGGGGGTCAGTTGACGGCAGGCACCCCGCCTACGTTGGGAGGCCATCCCCAGCAGAGACTCAGCGGTCTTCTTGGTCCCGCGGCGGATGTCCTCCCACCTCTTGCGGCAGTGGGTGCCCCGTCGATGGTGGACCCCCAGGGTCCGGACTTCCTTGGCGATGGCACGCCAAATCCCGATCTTCTCATGGGCGCGGACCTATGTGACACGTACAGGGAGGGAGAAATACCACGTTCAAGTTTGTCTGCATTTTCGTTGCCAGTGGCCCAACGCCCCCCATCCCCGCCAGGCCCCCCGCCATGCCCCCAGCCATGCCCCCCGCCAGCCCCAACATGCCCCCCATCCCCGCCAGGCCCCCCGCCATGCCCCCCGCCAGCCCCAATATGCCCCCCATCCCCGCCAGGCCCCCCGCCAGGCCCCCCGCCAGCCCCAACATGCCCCCCATCCCCGCCAGGCCCCCCGCCATGCCCCCCGCCATGCCCCCCGCCAGCCCCAACATGCCCCCCATCCCCGCCAGGCCCCCCGCCATGCCCCCCGCCAGCCTCAACATGCCCCCCATCCCCGCCAGGCCCCCAGCCAGCCCCAACATGCCCCCCATCCCCGCCAGGCCCCCCGCCAGGCCCCCCGCCAGCCCCAACATGACCCCCATCCCCGCCAGGCCCCCCGCCATGCCCCCCGCCATGCCCCCCGCCAGCCCCAACATGCCCCCCATCCCCGCCAGGCCCCCCGCCAGCCCCAACATGCCCCCCATCCCCGCCAGGCCCCCCGCCATGCCCCCCGCCATGCCCCCCGCCAGCCCCAACATGCCCCCCATCCCCGCCAGGCCCCCCGCCATGCCCCCCGCCAGCCCCAACATGCCCCCCATCCCCGCCAGGCCCCCCGCCAGGCCCCCCAACATGCCCCCCATCCCCGCCAGGCCCCCCGCCATGCCCCCCGTCATGCCCCCCGCCAGCCCCAACATGCCCCCCATCCCCGCCAGGCCCCCGCCATGCCCCCCGCCATGCCCCCCGCCAGCCCCAACATGCCCCCATCCCCGCCAGGCCCCCCGCCAGCCCCAACATGCCCCCCATCCCCGCCAGGCCCCCCGCCATGCCCCCCGCCAGCCCCAACATGCCCCCCATCCCCGCCAGGCCCCCCGCCAGCCCCAACATGCCCCCCATCCCCGCCAGGCCCCCCGCCAGCCCCAATATGCCCCCCATCCCCGCCAGGCCCCCCGCCATGCCCCCCGCCAGCCCCAACATGCCCCCCATCCCCGCCAGGCCCCCCGCCAGCCCCAACATGCCCCCCATCCCCGCCAGGCCCCCCGCCATGCCCCCCGCCAGCCCCAACATGCCCCCCATCCCCGCCAGGCCCCCCGCCATGCCTCCCGCCAGCCCCAACATGCCCCCCATCCCCACCAGGCCCCCCGCCAGCCCCAACATGCCCCCCCATCCCCGCCAGGCCCCCCGCCAGGCCCCCAAGCCAGCCAGTGGCCCCAAATCCATATTGAATTAAACTCACTTGTTGGTCTGGATGACCGTAGAGTAGCGCATACTGGGGGAGGACCCCATCCACAAGTTTCTCCAACTCCTCTCCAGTGAAGGCAGGGGCCCTTTCCCCAGTCGCAGCAGCCATTGTCCCTTCCAGACCGAGGTCACAGCAACACTTGCAGTATAGGTCCTCTCCTGTGAAAGTTCAAGTCGCAAGTGGATAAGTAGATAGAAAATGGCAGTCACGTCCGCGGCGGTGCGTACCGCGGCGGTGCGTACCGCCACCGCCGGCGCCCTTCGCCATTGGCTCCTGAAACCCATAGGCTTCAATGTTAACCAATGCGGCTTTGCGCCGCGGTCTTCGACCGCTGACCGCCGCGGTGTGCCACGCCAGCGCATTGACCTCACATCCCATTGTCACACTTCACAGGTCAGGCAGCCGCCATTTCGAGGGTCCACATGGCTCAATTTCAACTGCGTCACACAGGCCTAGGCCTTGCATAGCCACTCAGACACGCCATTCACTGCATAGAGAATCGTTTACTGTGCTAGCTGTGAGTACGTACCTGTGGGTTGCTTGACTGTGTGCTCCATGTTGTCCTTCCTAGGCACCGTCCGCTGGGTTTGGCGAGGAGACGGATGAATCCTCCCGTGTACCGACCGCTGGTGGACCTGTCGACAATGGAAGAACGCCACATTATCCTGACCTACCGTCTTGACCGTGCCACTATCCATGAACTGTGTGCCCAGCTGGAGCCCGACCTGATGTCCCCCATCCGCCAACCCACAGGGATTCCCCCTCTGGTGCAGGTCCTGTCAGTACTCCATTTCTTGGCAAGTGGGTCATTTCAGACAACAGTGGGAATTGCTTCTGGGATGTCTCAGCCCATGTTTTCGAAGGTGTTATCCAGAGTGTTGTCTGCCCTGATGAAATACGTGAGGAGCTACATCATTTTCCCTGAGGTGGGCGAATTGGCTACAGTGAAGGGTGATTTCTACACCCTTGGACATATTCCCAACGTCATTGGTGCCATTGATGGGACCCATGTGGCTTTGGTTCCCCCAAGAGACAGGGAGCAGGTGTACAGGAACAGAAAAAATTACCATTCCATGAACATCCAGGTGGTGTGTTTGGCTGACCAGTACATCTCGCATGTAAATGCCAAATTCCCAGGGTCAGTGCATGACGCCTACATCCTGAGGAATAGCAGCATCCCTTACGTGATGGAACAGCTAGAGAGACACCGTGTATGGCTATTGGGGGACTCTGGGTACCCCAACCTGTCGTGGCTACTGACCCCAGTAAGGAATCCCCGGACCAGGGCAGAGGAACGGTACAATGAGGCCCATGGGCGTACTAGGAGGGTGATCGAACGCACCTTTGGCCTCCTAAAGGCCAGGTTTAGGTGCCTGCATATGACCGGTGGATCCCTAATGTACTCACCTAAGAAGGTGTGTCACATCATCGTGGCCTGCTGCATGCTTCACAACCTGGCTTTGCGCCGCCAGGTGCCTTTCCTGCAGGAGGATGGTCGAGACGGTGGTGTTGTGGCAGCGGTGGAACCTGTGGAGAGTGACGAGGAGGAAGACGACGGGGCTGAAACAGACAACAGGGACAGAATCATTGAACAGTACTTCCAATAGGACACAGGTAACAATTCAAACATAATTTAGTAAATGTGAACTACTCTCCTGCATCTCTGCTGCCTGTCTATTTGCCCCAGTGTATGATGACTGAGTTGTGGCTTTTCCCTCCCTATTTCAGATCTGGGGTCCCCACTACGAGTCCTGTGCTTCGTTTCCCCATGGACTACAGCTTTGTGGCAGCTGTTTGTTGACTTCACTATGTACAAGGACATATTTGCACTGTCATGTCAATTACAAAATTTTGAAATCACAGCCAGACTCCATATAGTTTTGTGCAAAATAGGTGTTTATTTCAGTGCTCAAAATGGGATGGGTGGTTTCAAGTGGGTGGGGGCTATGGTGAAGGAATGTCCATGGCAGAGTCCAGAGTAACAGTCACACAGGTGCATTGTCCAGAGGCCTGTGGAGAGATGGAGCATGGGCAGTTCAAGGATGGACAGGGTGACAATGTGGGACAGTGGGATGACATCAGGTGGTATCCTTTGCTGGCGGGGGTCTTGACATCCTACTCTGTCTTCTTGCGAGATCTCAGGGCCCTCTTGCGGGGTGGTTCTTCTCCTGCAGGAGGTGGGGGTCTGGTGGGCTGCTGTTGTGCGGGGGCCTCCTGTCCACTAGCGCCGGCGGAGGTGGTTGGCTGTTCTTGGTCCAGGCTAGTGGCAGGGGCCCTTTGTTGTTGTTGAGTGTCCGTCCTGGTGTTGATGAGGTCCTGCAGCAGCCCTACCATGGTAACCAGGGTGGAGGTGAGGGCTCTGATGTCCTCCCTGTACCCCCGATAGTGTTCCTCCTGCAGTACCTGGATCTCCTGGAACCGGGCCAGTACCGTCGCCATCGTCTCCTGGGAGCGGTTGTATGCTCCCATGATGGTGGTGAGGGCCTCGTGGAGAGTGGGTTCCCTGGGCCCGTCCCCCCCCTGTCGCACAGCTGCCCTCCGAGTTGCCCTGTTTCCCTGGGCCTCTGCCCCCTGGCCGGTGTGCCCACTACCACTGCCCCCAGGTCCCTGTTGTTGTTGGGGTGGTGGGTTATCCTGGGTGCCCTGTAGTGGTAGACACACCGCAGATTGACGCGCCCTGGAGACAGAGGCATGGGCCCGCTGGGTGGGAGCTGTGCTGGTGTTCCCAGAGGGGTTTGGGTCTGTAGTGGCCTGTGCCTGTGTGAGGGGAACCGAGTATCCAGAGGTCCCCGATGGTCCGGGCTGGTCATCGGTGTCCAGGTCGACAGAGCTGCTGTCATCGCTGACGGCCTCTTGGGTGGGGGGTGTGGAGAATTCTGGGCCCTCTGTGGCGGTGTGTTGACGGTCGGGTCCTGCAGGGGTATAGAGGTATGGTTATAGTTTCAATGTGTGCCATATGGGTGTATCTGTGGGTTCCCGTGTCCCCAAGTGCTGGCATTCGTGTGTGGGGGCTTTGGTGAGGGTGGCTTGTGGGGGGGATGTGTATATGCATTGGGCATGCTTTGGTGATGGGTGTCCATGCTTAGTGGACGCATGCAGGCCTAGGTTTTGGGATGTGTGGGTTGTGATGGTGAGACATTGGCAGGGAATAGGTGTGCTGGGGGTGGGGGTGAGGATGGTGGTGGGGGTGAGGATGGTGGTGGGGGTGAGGGTGGTGGTGAGGATGGGGGTGGGGGTGGGGTTCGAGGATGGGGGTGAGGGTTGGGGTATGATTTGGCATGCAGGTGGGGGGGAAGCAGTATTGAAGCTTCAACTTACCAGTATCCATTCCTCCGCCGACTCCTGCGAGGCCGTCAGGATGCAGGATGTTCAAGACTTCCTCCTCCCATGTTGTAAATTGTGGGGGTTGAGGTGGGGGTCCTCCGCCAGTCTTCTGCACGGCGATGTTGTGCCTGGATACCATGGAACGCACCTTCCCCCGTAGGTCGTTCCATCGCTTCCTGATGTCTTCCCGATTTCTGGGGTGCTGTCCCACAGCGTTGACCCTGTCGACAATCCTCTGCCATAGCTCCGTCCTCCGGGCAATGCTGGTGTATTGGATCTGTGTGCCGAACAGCTGGGGCTCTACCCGAACGATTTCCTCCACCATGACCCTGAGTTCTTCGTCTGAGAAGCGGGGGTGTCTTTGGGGTGCCATGGGGTGGTGTGTATGATGTGTGGGGTGGAGTATGTGTAGTTAAGTGTGTTGAGTGTGGTGGTGTGTGTTGTTTTGTGTGTGGATATTGTGTGGGTGATGGTGTTGAGTGGCTGTGGCTGCTAGTTTGTGGATGGTGGTGTCTCGCTCTGCCCTTCTTTCTGAATTTTTGGTCGTAGGGGTTTGTGGGTGATGTGGGTGTGTGTTTTATATTGTATTGTGTGTGTGGGAGTGGTGTGTGTATGTGTATCAGGTGTGTGGAATTCAAATCGGCCAATGTGGCTGAGTTTTGTTCGTTTGTGTGTATTCTGACCGCGGCGGTGTGTCCCGCCAATGGAAAACCGCGTTTGAAAGACCGCCGCGTGGATTCGTGGGTCGTAATGGCATGGGCGTATTTCTGTTGGCGTGACGGTGGAGGTTTTGTCACCTCCACTTTTCCGCCGACCGCTGGTCTGGCGGTCTGTTGTGGCTGTCGGATTTTCGGAGGTTTGGCTGCTGCGGGTCAGAATGACCGTGGCGGGTTTCCGCGACCGCGGCGGGATTATGGAGGATTTCTGACCGGCGGTAGGCGCCTTTTACCGCCGAGGTCAGAATGACCCCCTTAATTCTTCATCTACTACATACATTCTATACAGAAAGGAATACTTTTTGCTACTTTTTCTCCACATCAGCATAGGCTACATCACTTTAATATTCTAAACAACATTGGTACATGCAACACATGCAAACAGCATTTGAAAATAGTTGTGTCCATAAGCATTGGTATATTAAGGGCAGGGGTATTAGGTTTGCCAATGCTTGTTTTGTTGTGTGTTTATTGATTCATAGTGGGTGAAAATAGAGGTATGCTCTGAACAAGATCAAAAGCTCTTTTCACACTAGCAAAGGGGTAAGAGAAATTAAACATCACAAATAAATCAACATTTAAACTTGCAGTATGACCAATGTGGCCACACAAGGAAAACCCATGTCGGAAATAAAGTTAAAGGGTTTTATTACAAGCTTATGCTCAGGTTAATATAGATGAGTCTCAAAACTAAACTATAAAGATACAATATCATCATAGGATGGCCCAAACAACAGAAGAAGTTTAGGTGTGCTAACGTCAAGCAAATTAAACTTTCAATGAGAGCAATACAGAACAGAAGAAGAACCTGATGTTCAGAGAACAAGCACTTACTAACTCTCCTAAACATGAAGACATTATAAAAATCATCTAAGTTAGATAATCAAGTAAGGGAAAATCTCTAGAAATAACAAGTCACTAATTTACATTTGCTGGCCACAAGACTTGGGGCCAAAAACTAAAAAAAGAAATAAAGGACAAAAAGAATTAGGAAAAATTACATCTCGGGCAAAATGAAGTAAAGTTGGCAAAAAGTAAGTAAAAGGGGAAGTTGTCAGCATCTCAGGAGCTCTGTTAAGAGTCTTCTCATTGGTCAAAGAAAAAAATCTAAGGATCTTATAACAAGACTGGCTGGTCAACTGTTGGCCCACCAGACTCATGGGAAGGAGACCACCGTGGAGCTGGCGGTCTCTCCCCAGCCCAATTACGATGTTTCCACAAGCATACTGGTGGAATCCTCCTAATATGGAGTGCAGAAACACGGTGGCAGGATTTACCTCAGCTCCTCATGGAGCCGAGGCCAATGCTGTCGCAGAGAGGGGGCCATAGCAGACAGTGCACATTCCGAGCCACCCTGTTGCCCCCAGCGCTACCTTTCCACCAGCCTTTTCATGGCGAGGACTCTGCCATGAAAAGGCAGGGAGAAAGGGGACTCATAATCAGCACAACAGTGCTGAACTCAGCACCACTGTGGCTGACTACCAAAGTCATAATAACGCACTAATACTTCTCATAGCAGGCATTGAAAAAGTGCAAGGGCAAACAGTTCTGTAACATGTATATGTGTTGGCTTAAGATGAATAAAGTGTGCCACTTTAATTCTATTCTGCTTTAGTTATTCATATTGATTTGCTAGGCCTTAGACTTCGCAGAATGTGGGAAAGCTGTTTTCTTTTACATGCCTTTTACATTCTCAAATGGCCTGATTCTGTGAATCAAGCCATTTGTGACCTCAAAAAGGCTTTGTACATCTAGCCCTTAGAATAGTATTGTGCAAACCTCTTCCTTTCTTGTCTATTAGCTTGTCCCCTTCTCTTCATTAAGAATAAAGGAACTGACTATAGATGGTATCACCCACAGAAGAATAATACTCATTGTTTTCAGATTTTCTTTTTCTTTTTGCATTTTTCATGAGTTCATGAGTGTTCAACACCTGCCAGCCTGCTTAATTCACCTTCTGCCACACTTTTTTTTATTGTCAATTTACCATCCTAAAATGTCAGAATGATTGACAGAGTGCCAAGAAGCATGCATACAGAGGCACCAATTGCCCTCTAGAATTGTTCTTTTCTCATAAAGAAAAATATTCCAGGATGACCCCCGTACGTGCTCATATGAGCATATAGGTCGTGATGCACCAGTGCCTTCAAATACGGGCAACCGTCTTAGAACATATTTTCTCATAAGGAAAATATGCCTTCCAAGATGGTCACCATGTGTGCTCATTCATGCACATGCTTTGTGATTCATGACAGCGATTCTAATTGGAGAACTACTGCCAACAAACATTGGCACACCTGGTAGATCACAAATACATTTTAAAGAAGAGCCCTACTGGCTTTGCCAGTGCTTGTTTTAATTCTTTTGGCAGGGCTTGAGTGTAAGCTTGACCTTCTGTTTGGGACCCTATTGCATTGTCCCTTTGTAGATCAATACATGAGGCCGTTTCAAAGTCTTCTGAGATCAGTAAAAAATGCTGCTGCTTCACCAGACTTCGTGCTGCGTCAGTGCTTTAATAAAGATATTGCCCCTTTTGCTTCTAGTGCCTTAATGTCAGCATCATCACGTGATCTAAGATCTTAGCTGGAGTTCGGCAGCAGCTTGATATCAATGAGTGAGGTAAGCATAAGCAACAGGCGACCTTCCCTCCAAACTTGCCTCAGTTTCCTCAGCATCTCACTGTTGCCTCAGAGTTCCCAGTGGGAAACACTGTAAGTTAAATGAGACAGATTATCATAATTGTAACCCGCTAATAGTACTGTGACATTTTTTAAGTTTAATATCTTTGTACCAGAAACAAATGCAGAATGTATGGCCTGTCTTCATGCCAACTTTGTGTAACTAAGGCGTTTTATGGTCTCAGGTCCCAATGCTGTACTCAGAGGCACAGTTTGTCGGTTTTAATTCCCTGCTAATGATAGCACAGAAGTGGTTATTTAGACTGCGAAACAAGAACGTTCAAGAGAGCTCCTTGAAAATAAAGAGGCCGATTTACTAAACTTTAACACAAGTGCAGCCAGGGAATTTGCTGCACTGCTCTGCGTCAAAAGGGAGAGAACATAAACGCACCATATCTACTAAGATTCGGCACAGTTCTGCTCTCTCGTAGAGCGGGCACACTTCTGGCTGCCTAGCACCAATGTAGGCACCCTTGCACCACCACACGAGTGTACATGTCTTGTGGTCAGAATAGCTTTTGTGCAGAAAGGAGTACCATCCTGCATGCACCAAAAAATATTCTTCGTGACTTATTCCTTGCAGCAGCAGTAGATTTGCAAAGAGGAAGTAAGGAGGAGAAATAAAGATATTTCTACTCATTACTCCAGCCGCGGGTAGGTGCGCCATTTCGGTGCAAACCTGTGTTTGCTGACTTCACTTCATATGAATTTGCTTCAAAATACATGGGTGAATGCACAGGAACATTCATGCTCCACCCAGAGAACACCTCTCCAATGCAAGGTAACACAAAGAACCACTATGAGCAGAGTTGCCTTCGATTTTTGGGATAAAATCCAATGCAAATGATGATTTGCATGGTTTGGTAAATCCCAATATGGATCTTAGGGCCAGATGTAGATAAGTATGGTTTTGCGACTTGCAATTTGCGAGTCATAGCAACTCGCAAATTGCAACTCGCAAAACCACATGCAGAAAGGTGTCTCAGTCACCTTCTGCGACTCGCTATGGGGTCGCAAAGACCCACCTCATTAATCTTAATGAGGTGGGTCGCAATTTGCGACCCCATAGCGAGTCTGGGCACTCACGGGGATGGTGGCCTGCTGGAGACAGCAGACCACCATGTCCGTGACTGCTTCTAAATAAAGCAGTTTTTTTTTTTCAAAGTGTAGCCCATTTTCCTTAAAGGAAAACGAGCTGCACTTAGAAAAAAAAACCGAAACCTTTTGTTTCGGATTTTTTCAGGGCAGGTAGTGGTCCCTTGGACCACTGCCTGCTCTGAAACAATATTTGTATGTCCAGTCACAAAGGGGAAGGGGTCCCATGGGGACCCCTTCCCGTTTGCGACTGGGTTGCCATCCACTTCAAGTGGATGGTAACAAATAGATTTCATTTCGATGCACTAGCAGAAGGATACGTGCTTTCATTTGCAGCTCCACCTTTACTCTGGAGGACAATAAGAAGCTTTTTTTGTCCATCAAGACTGGGAGCATGTGGTATGTCAAAAGATTACAGCTAGAACCCACCACCTTAATGCAAAACTCAGGCAGATGTCCTTCAAAGGCTGAGCAAACAAAGACATACAGCATGACACTTCACACATTGTTAAGAGGCAAACTAAGATTTGAAAATGTTTTTTGTTATCATCAAGCTTTGTGTAAGAAGAGTAGGTCTTTGCTTGACATGCACGAATCAACGTTTTTTCTGTGTAACTGCACTAATAACCATTTATTTCGAATGTAGTAATAAATGTTTATAGTTACCCAAATGATGCACTTTAACAATCTTAGAATGAAGAAAGATTGAGGAAAAAATACAAGGTTCTAAAAATATGCTTTGCATATTATCTGTAGCTCTTTGACGTGGGTGCATATTTCACTAAACTATAATACCCACATTGTATCTTGTCTCCTACAGGCAACATTAGGGGCACACCAAACAAACCCATGAACATACTGTGCTATCCCACATAACATACAGATCTATGGCCTGCATGTAACACTCTGAAAGAAGTACTTTAACCGCCAATGCTTTTTAAGACTTCTCTTGTGAAAACGGAAAGCAAACATCAAACATATCTCTTCAGCAAGTGCATTAGCCATCAGAGTTAGTAAATCACTGATATACCCAAAATAATGTTGGATAAATATAGATATCTGCAGCAGGGAATTTAACCCCAATGCTTTCAGGGGCCAGGCCCAGCTGGTGTTCAGCATCCCCAAAGAAAATAGGTGCTAGGAAGAGTCTCTTCTGAGCTCCCCTTTTTATCCAGAGCTATATACCTCAGCTTAAAAATCGGGAAGCCTCTGAAAACAAGAAAATACAAACCACCAATGGAATAGGAGTGATAGGTTGTCCACCAGTAGGAGGATGAGGATCATCAGTAGGGCTTGAAACACCTGGTGAATTAGGATTATTCGAATCAAGAGGACAAGCAGAACCAGTGCTGTGAGGATGGAATATAACCAGGGCCAGTAGAATCATGGGCAAGAGGACCAGGAGGATCAAAAGGATCACGACCAGGAGAACAATTCCATGGAACCAAGACCAGAAGGACCATATCCAAGAGTATCAGCACCAGGGGACCAGAACATCAAAGACCAGAAGGACAAGGGCCAATTTGACCATTTCCACCAGGAATAGGATCAAACGGACTATGACAGTCAGGCACAGCACCTGAAAGATTGTCATCAAGAGGAATAGAATTAAGATGAGTAGGAGGAGCAAGAAAATCAGAAACAGAACCAGACCCAAGAGGGGCAGGAACGAGAAGAATAGGACCGAGACCTAAATTAAGATTAATATCAGGAAGACACAAGTAAACAAGAGAATCAGGAACAGGTGGAACCTGGGCTGGGCTGAGCTAACACCAATAAGACCGGAGCGACTAGGTGACCCAAGATTAGAAGGACAGGTGGACAAGGAGAGACCAGGAAAAAGAGAACCAGGAAGATCAGGTCAAGGTGAACCTGGAGCATCTCTAGAAGGAATAGGATGTGAAGAACAACACAGGCCAGAAGGATCAGGGCTAATAAGACCAATAGAATCGGGAGGAACAGGACTTGGGGAAATCAAGAAAAAGAGAAATAGGAGGACCAGGTCAGTACTAGAAAGAGGAGGACCAGAATGCTGTGCAATAGGCCTTGCAGAAGAAAGATGACTGGGAGGAGTACTAGAAGAAGGATGAGAACCAAGGAGGAACAAAACCAAAGATCAGAGGACCAGCAGTATGGGAGAAAGCCCAGGAGGAAAGGCAAGAACAGAAGGAGATGGACCATGAGGAGAATGAGAGGAAGAGGAGGAGGACTAGACCAGCAGGAGAAGAAAGAAAATGAGAAGGAGGAGAATAGCAAAGAGAGAGAGGATGATGAAGATGAATAGAAGGGCCAGGAGGAAAATGAGACAGCAGGAAGATGAGGGCCAGAAGGAGTAAGCAATATATTAGGTGACATGTGTAAAGACTTTGGGGGTGATTCCAACTCTGGCGGGCGGCGGAGGCCGCCCGCCAGAGTTCCCCCGACAGAACACCGCTCCGCGGTCCTAAGACCGCTGCGGTGATTCTGTGTTTCCCGCTGGGCTGGCGGGCGACCGCCAGAAGGCCGCCCGCCAGCCCAGCGGGAAACCCCTTCCCACGAGGAAGCCAGCTCCAAATGGAGCCGGCTGAGTGGGAAGGTGCGACGGGTGCAGTTGCACCCGTCGCGAATTTCAGTGTCTGCTAGGCAGACACTGAAATTCTTTGTGGGGCCCTCTTACGGGGGCCCCTGCACTGCCCATGCCATTGGCATGGGCACTGCAGGGGCCCCCAGGGGCCCCACGACACCCCATACCGCCATCCTGTTCCTGACGGGCGAACCGCCAGGAACAGGATGGCGGTATGGGGTGTTGGAATCCCCATTCCATAGGGCAGCGGAAAACCGGCGGGACACCGCCGGTTTTCCTGTTCTGACCGCGGCGGTTGCCCTGCGGGGCACCGCCAGCCTGTTGGCGGTGCTCCCGCCGACCCCGGCCCCGGCGGTCAATGACCGCCGGGGTCGGAATGACCCCCATTGTCTTACTTAAATACGTCCCATCTCTTATAAAAGATTCCTAGTTACTCTTTGTTGGACTACATATTCTCTACAGAACCCCAGCTTTTTCTGCCTTCTTAAAGCACTCCTTATCTCTCCAGCAAACGTAAAATACAGTCTGTTTGTGACCAAATAATGTAAGCCTATTAAACACTAGGGATTTATTTACCAAAAAAATGTGAGGTTTTACCATCCCAACCAGCCATCATGTCTGATGCACACACCTAATGGCTCTATTGTCTCGCTGGCCCCCACTAAAATGCCCTTGGGGTGGAAAGTCCACTCAGGACCAGAAATATTCTTTAAGGAAAAATATGTGGAGTGGCGGCAGCTCACATAGGCATCTGCATGGGGGGTAAAAATAAAAAATAAAATAAAATAAAAATATTGCAATGCATCTTAAAAAAAGATTCACTTTCAAGTAATGTATATTAACTGTTTAACTAATCAATATTAATACTTATATCATATGATTTAATAAAAACCATACTTTTCTTTCATAGATCACCACGGTGCAGGTACTACAGTCAGAGACAGAATATGCCAGCCAAGAGTCTTCCATCCTTTCTCAGACCTTGTCACTATGCAAGAGACGGCCATAATAAACAATTAGAGACTGGACCATCAGACAATATTGGACTTGACACATCAGCTCTTGCCAGAACTTATGGCTCTGAATTACAACCCCATTGCAATCACACCACTTGTAAAGACAATGGCACACTGCATTTGACATAACTGGCTTCTTCAAGCACACAGTTAAGGATTTCAATGAAATGCCCCTTCCCACTTTCCCACGTGTGCTCCAATGACTTCCCAATATGATGCTTAATCACAAAAATGAGTACATTCAATTCTCAAATGATGTGTGTACCCTGAACACTAAAAGGGTGACTTTTTACATTGGCATTCATTTCACATGATGGAAACCAGCAAAAGTGCTTTTCTATCACTGTGCAGGTGGTCTGCTTTCTGGACCTGTGCATCCCCAGTGTATGTACAAAATTCCCAGGATCCACCCATGACCTGTTAGTGCTACGTAATAGCAGCATACAACAGCAGATGGCAAAAATTGAACACATCAGGGCCTGACTTATTGGTAAGTGCTGTGATGATACATTATAAACTGAGAAATCTTATGTACACCAAAGAGTCTGATCATAATGTAATGAACATGCGCATGTTAAAATTATTTTCTTTAGGAGACACTGAATACCCCAGCAGACCATAGTTGTTACCACCTCTGAGGAATCCAACAATGTCAGGAGATGTCTGCTTCAATGACTTATCTTTTTATGTACCTTCACATAAAAAGAGAGGTTTGCATATAGATCTTTTTAAGTGTGGAGACTCTGGACTCATAAAGATATTACTTATAAATCCCTTTGTGAATAGCAAACAATTGTAAACGTACAAAATTGCAAGTTGACAATTGTAAATCATGTCCGTAGTGTTTTATTGAAGGACTGTATTGTTAGCCATCCCTTGATTTTGGATTGTTACTGAATGGCATTTTGCAGAATGATCATAATGTTTAGTAAACGTTCGATTTGGAGAGTCAGAATCAAGTTCAGTTATTTTTGCACTGAGACTCTGGTGTGCCATACCTAATGGATGTGCTCTAAATGTAAAAGACCAAGCAATTGATTGGCCGAAGGAGTACTACTTATCTAAAGTCAATTGAACTTTGAGAGCTGGGCCATCTGAGGTGAAGTGGGTTCACACCCTTGGTAGTCTGTCTCTTGCTTAGCTAGAGAGAAAGAGACACCCCAAATTCTATCCTTCAGCCTGGTAAAACTGAAGAGGATAACCCCTGGTTGGCATGGCTAATTTGTTGGTAAGGGCGTAGTCAGGTTCTGAGAGTAGCCAGGGCATGACAATTATCGGCCCACTAGTGTCTTTCAACACTAATTGGGGCATCTCAGAGTGACGCATAAACACTAGACTCCCAGATGAACGTAGCAGCCTGGCAAAGCAGTCTTTAAGCTGAAAACTGAGCATTGGCATTTTACCCCTTTGTAAAGTCCAATCGATAAAAAGGTAGATGTAGGACATTAGGCAGGATTGAGTAAATGAGATTATATTGAAAACACGCACCACCCTGGTGCATTCTGTGAGATGAAGTCCTTGTCCCCCAACCGTGTTCCCAAAGATATGCACCCTAAGGAAAAAACCACAGAGGATCACCAAATAGCAGTGTGGTACATTGACATTTGAAAAATTTGTAGCAGCCTTAACTCCTTTCTATTTTGCAACAAGACCACACAAACAATGCAAAAACAGGAGTAAAGGAAAAATGATAGGACACTGAGGCAGCTGATCACAACACCAGCTGACTTTACCCCCATACCTGCTAGGTCCCTGTGACTAAATCCCTGCCTGAGCTGGTCAGGTAAAGCAAGATATAAGCCAACTCTCACCATGAGTGTTGTGGCTAAACCAAATATGATACTCACAGTATATTAAAAAAATGTACAAATTTGGAATGATCATCAGATTCCATAATGAGGATGGATAGATCATATCTCAACTACCTCACAGTATTTCTAGAAATCAAGACATAATTTCATGTATACCAATAAAGCTTAATTTAAACATACCATTAATGTTTCAAATCATGACTAAATGAGACAATATAGAAACAGAAGTAAGTATCAGGAGCTAAAGTTTGGTTTTTGAAGAGTAGTGATTTAACTTATCAGCCTCCACTCGACCAGGAATTCCAGAAAAGCCTTCAGT
The DNA here is from genome assembly GCF_031143425.1 of Pleurodeles waltl. Lineage (NCBI taxonomy): Eukaryota > Metazoa > Chordata > Amphibia > Caudata > Salamandridae > Pleurodeles > Pleurodeles waltl. The sequence goes on along the minus strand of NC_090439.1, from coordinate 734,079,226 downwards.
GTTCAGAATTCCAAACACCTTCTCCTCCCAGGGAAGGAGGCTGAGTGGCCCAGGAAAGGCACCACTGATCTGTTGGGCCTCTAGGTGTGTTTTGGAGGTCAGGGAGCACACTCTACTCTGCAGATCATTCCATTGCTAGCAAATATCCTTCTGTGAGTGCCTGGTATCAGATACAGCATTCAATTAGATGACATTTCTATCTCATAGATCTCTTTTCTGAGAATCTGTCTCTGAAAATCTAGGGTTCCTTCTCCCTGCTCTGTTAATAATTAAAAAAACACACAAGCAAAGTAAAATAACTATGGGGTTGTAAAGATGAGGACAAAATGTGTGTAGCCCCTGCTGCTTCAAACATGTGAAGGCAAAGGATTGTTGGTTGGAAAGTGGTGGGTTTTATAGTGTGAACTCCAGGTGTGATTAATGTTCACATCAAGCTCAGGTGTGTTTGACATACATGTCTTTAATGGAAAGATACATCAACAGTAGACACACCATCTGTGAAATTACTCCATCACAAGACCCCTGCAACACTGCTTTGATGACAGGAACATTTAAACCTGGTAGCAGGGTTAACCGCCACTTAAACAGTGATGGAGTAATGCCAGGAGGACACCTGTTGGTCCAACGCATAAACCTGTTAAGACTGAGTGAGGTGCTTCTATTAAAAATGTAAACCAGGTGGAAGAACCTCCACCAGCATGACAGACGGATTGAAACCACCATCACAGAGGACAGAAAACCACCCACCAAAATCTAATTCAGGCCCTTTGCCTATTGTAGGACATAGCTAGTCATTATTCCACCAGTGTTTGTTTCTTCTTCCTAGGTATGTAGTAGTGCATTACTCTAAATCTAGCAGTGGATTACTGAGGAGCATCTTATCAAAATTAGTGAACCATAGTTTAACAGTGACATTTTTCCAATAAATTATAAAGCATTGGTCCAACCGGAATCAACTAGTGCCAGTTCGATGAAATCCAGCAAGAAAATGAATCCCTAATTCCACCTTTCATGTGTGTAAAAAATACTTTTGAAATTCTCAAGAATTAATCTGGCACTTATTACCAGTAAACCATTACATAAAGTACATATTCATGTAAGAAGTTGCTTGTGGATCTTAAATTGGGAAAGGATTTTTTAAAACAACTACTGTTTCAGCTATGTACAAAGGGCCAGATGTATCATGATCCTGGTTTGCATTTCTTAAATAGCAAATTTTAAGATATCGATATTTAAGAAATGCAAAACGGGATGTATGAAAATTTCCAGTCGGTAGTAGCGATTTCTTAAAATTCACAATTGCAATTTGTGAGTAGCAAATACCGAATCGCAAAAAATAGAGAATCTGCATTTGCAAATCGCAAATTATGAAAACGGCAACCTGGAACAGCCTGATGACATCACAACCAGGATGTGAGTAATTCCATGCTGTTTCCAGAAGCCCCACCCACAGGAGCAGGCAGAGAGACCCAGCCAAGCATCAGGGAGGCAATCTTGAGAGACAGCCAGGACCAAACAGGATAATGGCTACTGATGGGAATGTAAAGGAGAAAGGAGAGATGAAGCGCTAACTCAAATTCAGTGAGCAGGAATTGGAGGTGCTCACTGAGTAGGTGGTCAGAAACCACAGCAAACTATTTGGAAAACACTCACTACAGGTATCTGAAAGTAAGAGGAGAAAACTGCGGTCAGACATCCAGACCAAAATATACGCAGTTTGTGTTTCTCAGCGCTCTGTCGACAAGATACGCAAGCGATGGTATGGCTTGCGTTCACATGCCAAAGAGAGTGTAGCAAACAGGCTAAAGGAGGCAAGGAGCCAGACATCATCTACATCAATGGAAGACATGGTGGAATCCACACTGCTTCCTGAAGCTGTCAGTGACATTCCTTCCTGAAGCTGTCACTGAAATTAACACCTCAGGCACACCGAGCACCAGCAAAGGTAACGGCAGTAATGATGTGTTTCCCCATATTTGCATATACAAATGGCCCTTAGAAAATAGCTATGGCACTATGCAGTGTGATAAGTAGTCCATGCCACATCTTACATACAACACAACAATGCATTATGGGAGTGGTAGTCCACATCCCTAAAGTGCAACTACCCCATAAATAGCAAGATAGTGTAAAACCAAACAGATATACGATACAAAAGACTCTCAGTGTTTACTATGCCAGTTTAAATTCAATAATATTATGCAACTGTGTGAGTACATATCCAAGAATGACATGCTGCACATTGTTGTTGCAGATATTCTGGGCCCTGACACAGCAGAAGGTGGAAATGTGGGGGATAGCAAAAGTCATCCACAGTCTGACTCAAACACCAGTGAGTCCTTCATACAAGCACCAACTAGACGCAGGGCAAGAGTGCTACCCCTCCCTGAGTATCACCTGGACTCTGATGGAATGCCGGATAAAGTACCCACACCACCCCCAGAGGCTAGAATCACCAACAGACCGCAGTCCCTGCCCCAGCGTCTGTCCACTCCCCTGAGGAGGTGTTGCGAGGAAGACAGACAGTGCACAGAGGAAGGTGAGAGCCCATCACTGTTTGGTGGCCTTGAGGTTTCCATGCTGAAAGTGCAGCACCTGCAATGTAAACACATGAGGTCAATGCACAGGCAGTCGGTGTCAATCGATCATAACATGGGAGCAATGCACAGACAGTTTGAGTCTTACAATGACAACATGGGATCAATGCACAAGCAGTAGGAGTCTATCAATGAAAACATGGGATGTATGCACAAGCAGTTGGAGTCTCTCAATGAAAACATGTGCAAGCTGCATGAGGGACAGCAAACAGCAGCAGAACACGCAAAGGAGATGACAAATGACATTAGGGAACTCTGCACTGTGATGCAGCAGGAGCATGTCAGACACCAAAGGCGCCATCCCCGAATTATGGAAGGTTGGATGGGTTCTGCAGATCTGTCAATCGGTTCACTACCACAACTGCTTTGGTATCACTATGTGCTGTTGGCATGCAAGAGGAGATGGCACATTGCAGTCAGGATGTTGCACAAGGATTGGTGCAAATCACCAATGTTTTGGAGACAATGCAGACAACACGGAGTGGTACAAACAGCGAACTAGATGGCGGGGATAGTGAGGAACTCTCTAGCCTCAGCAGTCTCACAGCCCCTGTGATTGATCCGATACGTACCAGACACAGTACTGTCTTGGAACCTGCAAAAAGAGGTGCCAGCGAGACCACTGAGCACTCAAGTGGAGTGAGTGGACGTAGGAGGTAATGCTGAGAGGTACAGGAGACTTGCATATCATGTAGCAATGCAGTGATACTATGATGCTAATAGTGTGACACTGTAACTAGCACCTGTATGTGTATAGTGCTTACCTATTTCCTAATCACACATATATGACCTGAAGGCAAGGCAATAAAGATGCCACCTACAGCAATACATAAATGTTGACGTTGTGTTGTCATTCCTTACATCAAAAATAGTTGTGTGTGATCTCAGCACATCTTTATCTGCCCTCTGCTGCCCTCGTTGTTGCGATGTTGTGCAACAAAGCACATGTAGCCACAATTTTGCATGTATTTTCATGGCTGTATTGCAGTGCACCACCACTCTTGTGCAGGCATCTGAAACGGCTCTTCAGCAGGCCGAAGGTCCTCTCTAAAATGCTGTATGTTGTCCTGTCTGCTGCATTATACCTCCTTTCGCTTGGCGTGGCAGGGTTCAGATAGGGTGTAAATATGAACGAGCGCACTGCATAGGCACTGTCTCCTAGAATGACAGGAGAGTAAAATGAGTATTTGTTATCCATGACATCACATATACATCAAGCCAACATTGTCAACTATTACATTACCAAGTAGGTATGCGTCAACAAACTCCCCAGCACGTAGTTGTGTGTGTATACCACTGTGCCTGAAGATGTAGAAGTCATGTGTGCTACCTGGGTATCTGGCCACAAGATCCATAATAACGTTGGAGGCATTGCATATGACTTGTATATTAATGGAATGAGTACTCTTTCTCTTCCGATAAACATACTCTGCCACCGATGGTGGACAAATAGCTACATGTGTCACATCAATGCAGCCAATGACGTGGGAATTGGGCAATCTGGTAGAAGTTGTATTTGGTTTGTAGCAATTCCTGTGGGTGTTGGGGAATCTTATGTGCTAATGGATTTTGCAAAGCATGGCATTGAGGAATGCATTGAAGAAGCGTGATAGCACACTCTGTGAGACACCTCCAGCTCCTGCTTTGACCCCTTGGTAGCTCCCTGAGGCTAATAGGTGCAGGGAGCATAATACCTGCACGTGGGTGGGTGTGCTATTGGTCCTGTGTGTGTTTCGCTGAAGTAGGGGTTGTAAATCAGCTATCAGGTCAAGTATCATGGCTGAGTTTTACCTGTACTTATTATATATCTCCTCCTCTGTCTGGTCAAAAAGGGTAATGCGCACTCTAAAAATGCGCTCCTGTCTCCTCCTCCCTCTCCTCAAACCTGCCAGGATCCTCATCCTCCTCGCCATGACGTAGAGTGCAGCCATTGTGGAAAAGAGGCAGAGTCATTCTGGGCCATTTTATATAGGGCGCACCTGTTTACCACCTGATTTCAATTTGTGGTAAATTGCATGTGCAAAAAGCCATTCTGTTAATATTTGCAATTTAGCGAATTGTTGATGCATTGCATTGCAATATGGAATTTGCAGGTCACATTCTGACATTCGCAAATTCACGTCGCTATTTACAAATTGCATTCTGCATTTTGCAAAATCATGTTGCTATTTGCAAATTGGAGAATGCGACCCGCAAATTCATGTCGCAGTCGCAAGGAATCGCTATTTTTGCGATTCCTTAAATTTTACCTGCGAATGCCTTTCATACATCGTGAAAGGTGATTTTGCATTCACAAACGGTGGAATTTACCGATTCGCACCATTTGTGAATGCAAAATCCTTTGATACATCTGGCCCACAGTTATTAAGTGTTGCAGAATTATCATTTTTATATGATCCAATCATATTCAGAAACCAATTAAAATAAACAAAGTAAAAAAGTGAGAGAACATTCCCTTTGCCTCAAGCACTCTAGGCTGACTCAGTCAACAAGACCAATATCAGTTTTACATTTTGCTCTGTGCAGTTTTCATTTAGCACGCTGACATTTTTAGGTCTGCATTACATCACATCATCAAAGCAATTCATGAATAAAAATAATGTATACACATTTAAATTGAAGATGGTCTTAGGCCAACTCTTGCCCCATTTGCCTGTTGAACTACCATTCACATTTTGCTTCCTCCCACCAGAACATGAAGCATGGGGCAATGGGTCAGTCCATTTCAGCCATTGGCTTTTTTTCAGTATGAGAGACAGTATTTTTCCTATTCCAGTTGTCACAAAAGAAGCAAATTGTTTTGTAACACCCTCTTAGGGAACAACCCATTGAAGGAGCACCTGCCTCCCAACAACACAAAAGGACCCACTCCTGTTGTGGAATGTGGGGGGTTGTGATATCTCCAGATTCTTGCAGCATGTTTTCTTCCTTATTCAAACCAACAGAAAGCTCCAATTGCGCAGTCTCCTTAATTATGCAGTTCACTCCATCCACCATGTCATATCCTCACGGACTATATGGAGTTGTAGCAAAGTGTCTATTCCCTATGTTTTTCACAAAGGAAACCATCTGTGAGGATTTGAAGTGAACCACATTTTTAGTGACCAAGAAGGATGGCATTGTTTCACAATTAAAGAGATCCTTTAGAAAACCTGTGACATTACTTGTGTTTGGTTCTCCCATGAACTTATATGAAACCCTTTTGCGTGATAATCCACCCCCATCAGTGTGAATCTCATACCTTCACTTAGAGAAAACATGGGCTTGATAAAATCAATTTCTAATTTCTCCAAAGGAGAGTCTGGAAAGTCCACAAGACACATTGGTTGATTGTGAGTTTGCAGGGACTTCTCTACATGAAAACACTAAGCATGCCTACTCACAGCAATCTCCACATCAGTATCCATGCCAGGCCACCAAAAATATAACCTAAATCTCTTTTTTGTTACTGTCAACCCATGTGACCTTGATGGGCTAGTGCAATACATTTATTTCTCACACCCCTGTGGGAATGAGCAGGTTCCCTTTCCAAATTAATCTACCTTCTACATTCAACTCAACTCTGATTTTGCTGTAGCTTATAATTTCTTTTGTGTTGTAATTTTTTATTATTGATAATATGGAATAATACAGAGCTGAAAAAGGGATCGAGTTCCAGTACGATCGAGTCCCAGTATGTTGTATAAACTTTGTCCTGGGTAGCGGGCTGGGCCAAATACATTCAACAACAGTTCTAAACAGTTGTAAAAAGGCAATGGCGATTAGGAGATTAAGTGATGGGAAAGGGGTAACAGCACGGGGAGCAGAGGTGTAGGCTGCAAGGTACTGTGTTGACGAAGATAACATGCCATACCGTGATGGGCCGTGACCTGGGATGCGCTCACCTCGCATGTCTATGATGCCCCTGCGAGTTGTTTCCCTTCGCACCTAAGGTCGGGATGTGTGGGGTCGCTTCAATGCATCTATTGACAGTATGTAGGTAGGGGCTACCGTTCTGTGTTGCAATCGTGCTTCATTGAGACCCAGGGTTAGGGGTACTGCTTACAGGAGGGAGTGGATAGCTGGGGTTGATTATTATTAGCAAAAGACATCTCTGAAGTCTGTGTTTAAGTGTACCGGATAGGCGGTGTTTCCAAAGAGGAGGGGGGGGCAAGCGGTGAGCAGTCGGCAATAGGCCCGGATGATGAAAGGGCAGGTAAGTCGTTCAGCAGTTGATATTGGGGGGAACACGTGCGGGAGGAGCAGTCCACAGATCATGTACTGTATTGTGAGATAATCTGATGGGCAGTGTAATAGTGCATTAGCTCTGAGTCGCTACTTGAGAGGTGGATGCTAAGGTTTTGCCGGTACTAAAGCAAGTCAGCCCTTCTTGCTGGGAGAGGGATGATGGAAAAGGAGAGAGGGGGAGGAAAAAGTGGGAGCGTAGAGAGGAGGGGCTGCTGTCGAAGAAATAGAAGGAGACATTTGGGAGGGGGAGGCTGACAGTGGGGGTGCTACGTGGCCATTGATGAGGTCTCCAGAGTGTCAACCATAGTAAACTCTACCATCTGGGAAGGGATGGGGGGAAGGAAGGATGGGGCGAGGGAAGGGCGAGGGAGGTGCGGAGTAGTGGTGCATGGGAGGTGCGTTGGGGAAGTGAGGGAGGGATGGGGATGTAGAGACTTTCTCTAAGGAGAAAGCTAAAACATGGGTGAGGAGGGAAGTGGAACTGGGAAAGCTAACGCGGACAAGATGTGGCGGAGTTTCTGCAAGGAAGGGGGCCCATACCTGATGAAATAGGGCAGCCTGGTCCTGTAGATTATAGATGACTCTCTTGTGTGTGGCTATGTGAGTCATTGCCACTATCCATTCCTCCGGGGTTGGAGGGGCTATCGATCTCCAGTGTCGGAGGATACATATTTTTGCAGTTGCTAGTGCTGTGTGTAACAGTCTTCGTTGCGATCTTGACTGGGCCGGGAGAGAGTCCATGTCATGCATTATGATAAGAGAGGAGGATAGCAGGGTTAGGAGTGGCGTTGATTCAGTCAGGTTAAGTCTCACAGCGTCCCATAAAGGCTGGACCGATGGACATCCACTTAGGATATGGAGCAGATCGCAGTGTGTCTCTGTGCAATGCCAGAAGTTCGCATGTGGAAAAAGTCCAGTCCTGTGTAACTTCACCGGGATCCGGTATCAGTCATGGATTATCTTGAAGAGACAGAATTTTAGTCGAGCTTGCGAGTGCCCCTGTCTAGAGTGTTCAGGATGTCAATCCAATCTTCCGAGTCAAAGGTCCGCTGCAGGCGGGCTTGCCATTGTAGGCGTAATTTTTCCAGGAGAGGTTGCACGTATAGGTGATGTTTAATGACCTCATAGAGGCCTGCCCTAATGCCTCTGTGTTTCCCTCATGTCTTTAGATAGGCCACCACGGGTGAAGCCTGAAGTCCCCAGTGGGCGATGTCAGCATTTTGTTGCAGACATTGTTAAAGTTGCAGATATCGCCATTCCTGCCGTGGGTGGAGGGAGAATTCCTCCTGCAGCTTGGCGAAGGGTTTGAGCATTCCGTCCTCTAAGAACTGGGCCAGTTCCCCCTATGCTTAAGCTCTAGTTGTTTCCTGAGGGGGCCTGTGCATGTAGGAAGGGATGTACCCCAAGTAGGAGGTGGGCCCTCTGCCATGCCACGCGTGCGCCTTCAAGATCGGGTTTGATATGTTAGGGGGTGAGGGATCATTACACCGAGTCCTCCACCAAGGGTAAGCAGCACCCATTCCACAGACACCCATTGCAGTGGCTCCATTGACCCGGGCAGTGAGTTAGCCAATGAGAACAAGTGTAGGGCTAGGATGTAATGCTCCACTGAGGGGAGCCCCATTTCCCCATGAGAGCAGCGCACCATCAGTTTAGCAGCCGCCAGTCGTGGGCGTGTAGAGCACCACACTAAAGCTCTGATTGCTGCGTCAATTGGTCTCAATGTTGAGAGAGGTACTTGAAGGGGTAGTAGGCCCAAAACGTAAGTGAAGCATGGTACTGTGACCATTCTCACTGCCTGTATCTTGCCCCACATGGAGAGGCCCAGATGGGTAAATTTCTCAGAGTCGAGCCTTACTCGCGTAATGAGAGGGCTTAGGGTGTCTGCCACCATACGGTCTAGATCTTGATTGACTAGCACTCCTGGATATTTGAGGCGTTTCGGGGTTCATTGGAATGGGAAGCCTAGAAGCGCAGCTTTCGTCATCACCTGTGAGAGGGGGTGGGCCTAACTTTTGTCCCAGTTCACCCGGTAGCCGGAGGGGGGTGAAAATCCATCAATGATCTCCAATAGAGCTGGTATGGAATGCTCCAGGTCAGTTACGGTTAGGAGGACGTCGTCAGCGTATAAGTAGATTTTGGAGGTTCTGCCCGGCAGAGGGAGGCCTACTATCGAAGGAGTCCCGAATAGCAGCCGCTAACGGCTCCATTACCAGCAGGAACATAAGGGGCGATAGGGGACATCCCTGCCAGGTCTCTCTGCGGATGGGGAAGTGGTCCGAGAGGAATCCCCCGCAGTTAACCCACGCCGTGGGCTGTTCATAGAGCAAATGAACTTTGGAGATCAACTGGTCTCCCAGGCCGAATCTTGCCAGGGTCGCAAATAGGTATGGCCATTCTGTGAAATCAAACGCCTTCTCATCGTCTAGGGATAGGGCAAGTGCGGCCTCCTGTGCGTTTCTAGCTTCCATAGGGTATGGCAGAGGGTACGCAGGTGGTTGCTGGAGGTGGGGCCTGGCACAAATCCCACTTAAGTATGATGTATTAAAGATGGTATGACTTTACGCAGATGATTCGCTAGGACGCTGGGAAATATCTTAATGTCGCCATTCAAGAGGGATATAGGCTGGTAGCTACTGCAGAGTAGGGGGGTCCCATCCTGGTTTTGGTATGACCGCTATTGTGGCACTGTTGGACATCGCACCCAGAGAGCCGCCTGGCAAGCCTCGTTTAGTGCTTCATGTAGGACATCTAGCATCCCCTCCTCTGCCCATTTATAGAATTCCACGGGGAATCCGTCTTCTCCGGGCGATTTGTGGTAGGGGATATCAGAGATGACCTGCGCAATTTCCAGTCGGGTAATGTCCCCCTCCAAAAGGTTGCGTCCCTCTTCAGAGAGAGAGGGTAAGGCAATGTTGGCGAGAAAGGACTGAACCTGGGTGGGGGTGGATGTCGATTCTGGGGTGTAGAGGTGTCGGTAGAAGGTTGAAAATTCATTGACTATTTCCTGTGGGTGCGTGAGTGTCTCTCCTGTGCAGGTGTTGATGGCAGGTATGGCTAGGGCTGCCGTTCTCTGGCGGAGTTGTGCTTCCAGTAGGCGACCAGCCTTCTACCCTTGTTCATAGTGTCTTTCTTGCAAGCGTTGCAGCGCGTATTCAGCTTTGGAAGTGTATAGCTCGTTTAAGGCCATGTGGGCACATTCCAAGCGTCTGTGTGTGGGGAGAGATGAGTGGTCTGTATATAGTCGCGTTAGGCGCCTGATGTCAGTTTCCAGAGTCACTTGTTCTACTTTTCTTTCCTTGTTTGCCAGCACCGCATCACGCATCATTTGTCCACGTATGGATGCCTTGGCCACCACCCACATGACTCTCTTGGAATCTACAGAGCTAAGGTTATCCTGAACGTAGGTGGACATATGAGCTCACAGCTGTGCTTTACCGTGTGGTGAGCGATAGGGTTGAACAGCAAATCGATGTGGTTTGCGACCCAGGGACACCAAGCCCATTTGGACAGCTAAGTGGATTGGGGAGTGGTCCGACAGACCCCCTTCCAGTATGCGGGCATCCTGGGTATGCACCACTATGCTGTGTAAGATGCACAGGATCAAGAACTTGAGCTGCCACAAATTATTGCTGAGACTTAGGCGGTCATTCTGGCCGCCCGCCATGCGGTTACCGCCGAATGACCGCACCGCGGTCAAAAGACCACGGCGGTCATTCCAACTTTCCCGCTGGGCCGGCGGGCGACTGCCAAAAGGCCGTCTGCCGGCCCAGCGGGAAAGCCCCTGCAACGAGGAAGCCGGCTCCGAATGGAGCCGGCGGAGTTGCAGGGGTGCGACGGGTGCAGTGGCACCCGTCGCGATTTTCACTGTCACTGCCACTGTCGCGGCATGGGCAGTGCAGGGGCCCCCAGGGGCCCCACGGCACCCGTTCCCGCCATCCTGGTTCTGGCGGTGGACACCGCCAGAAACAGGCTGGCGGGAAGGGGGTCGGAATCCCCATGGCGGTGCTGCAAGCAGCGCCGCCATGGCGGATTCCCTGGGCCAGGGGAAAGCCGGCGGGAAACCGCTGGTTCTCCTTTTCTGACCGCGGCTTTACCGCCGCGGTCAGAATAGCCCAGGAAGCACCGCCAGCCTGTTGGCGGTGCTTCCGCCACCCTCCGCCATGGCGGTCATGGACCGCCAGGGTCGGAATGACCCCCTTACTCTAGTATTGGTCGAGATAGTCTGGGGGCCAGACCAATTAAACCACAATTACAAGGGAGATCTAATAAAGATTCTACTATGCAAGCACCTGAAGGTTCTTAAAAGCACTGGGATAAAAAAACAACAAACACCTAAAACAGAAAGGGGAGAATCTCTGCATTTGGAGACCCCTCAGAATAGATATAGGGGGTTATTACAACTTTGGAGGAGGTGTTAATCCGTCCCAAAAATGACGGTAAAGTGACGGATATACCACCAGCCGTATTACGAGTTCCATAGGATATAATGGACTAGTAATACGGCTGGTGGTATATCCGTCACTTTACCGTCACTTTTGGGACGGATTAACACCTCCTCCAAAATTGTAATAACCCCCATAATCTTAGAAATAGAGATAATTTTAAAAACACCTGACAGATATCAATATACTGATATATGCCAATCTCTTTCCTTTCAGGACTCACCGGAAAAATGCAGTGAGAGAGGTGGGCAGTAACAGCAGCGAACAGGGTATGTGAAACCGAGAAAGGACTCACACTGCTCATCTGAAGTTTCTGTTAAGAAAGAAGGGCAACCTCCCCAACAAAAACCCCAGTTCAAAAAGAAAAAGGTAACAGCAGTGGCAATACGACATGCCACTCAGGAAGAGGGCTTTACTGAAGAACAAAAAGTGGTCACTGGCGCTGCTAGATAGTGCAGCAGAGGTTACAATAGTTCACCGGGATCTTCAAGAGCATCTAGAGGCGAAAGCAACTAATGACTTCTTACAAGTTGAGACTGCAGACATTGATGTCTCCACGCCCTATAGGGTATATAAAGTAACTATACAGTTAGAGGGAGACATTGAACGCTCAATCAATGTTATCTTTTGGGACCGCATCGTCACCACTTATGATCTGTTACTGGCCAAAAAATATTGGCCACCAGAATATGTCTATGATCTATCTTATGGAGGAGAGATTATTGAAAAATCCTTCTTGCCCTTTGTTCCCAGAAAGCTTGTTGAAATACATGCCATTGATTGGGCAGTGGCACAGGCACATGCTTTCTACTGCAATCACGTAGGGTGGGATAAAGATTCCCCCTATCATACAATACCAATTAAAAGCCAACCTCAACCCCAATATCCAATAAAGCATGAAGCTAAAGCATCTGTGAGGGAAACCCTCAAACAATTACAGTACCAGTGTGTAATTGAACCCTGTGTTTCACCAATGAACAATCCTTTATTTCCGGTCGCTACACCCGACCATTCATATAGAATAGTTTTAGACTACAGACATTTAAACAGCCATGCACGCACATTTGCAATACAGCTCTTATAAACAATTGAGTGCACACAAAAATACAAAACGACCCTGGTTATTTCCAATGGGTTCTTCTGCCAACACTTACACCTGAAATTAGGGACGTGAGAAGTTTCAGCAATTTAGGCTCTCAGAAAAAAATCTGCTGACTACCACAAGGGTACAAGAACAGTCCAGGACTGTTCTCAGCTTGTGATACCTCTATTTTACACGATATTGACCCTGAGGCTTTGTCATACATGGATGACATCTACCTCATGTACGACAACCTCATGCAACATATAAGACTGGTACCCCGCATTGCTGTAGGAGTTGCCAAATTCAGCTACAAATTCAATTTTAAAAAAACAAAAGTAGCCTTCCTTAGTGTCCTGTTTTTAGGATATGAACTGTTGGATGAAGGCAAGAGCCTTGCGCCCCAATTTTTAGAAACATTTGCAAAATTACAACCACCAAATACAATAAAAAAGCTCCAGTTCTTATTGGGCTTTTTTAAATTAGGCAGAACATACATTCCAGAGTATGCACAATGCAATAAACCATTGTATGACTTAATACATCCTGGACAGTTGAACACACACACAATATCAGAGCATTACAAAAAGACATGCTTCAAGCAAAACACCTACATACAAGAGACAACAAAAAACATTTGGTCATCAGAGTAATAGCTGGTGCCATTGGTTTCACCTATGCAACATTCAATGAGGGTGAGACCGTCCCGATTGCATACAAATGACATTTGTACTCCCCAGCTGAACAATGCTTTGCTCTCACTGAGAAAATTCTTACCGCTGTTCAGGAGGTTGTCATCAAAGAGAGACCTCTGGCCCAGGAGAAACGTGTTATTGTCGTATCTCCCATTCCAGCCCTTGAGGCTGTTATCAAACCTAGCGTTTCTAATGCTAAAGCATTACATCTACGTTGGATCCAATGGGCAACGTCTCTGACGGCCACTGATGCTTTTGCATTATGAACTTGAATATCCAGTTCCAGCAAACACATTGCCTATTAAACAATATCAGCCAATTATGTACACTGATGGTTCAGCCCAACCAACTATAGGCATCAAACATCAACATTCCGCTGTTTTCGCAGTCATGGGTGAATACATGAAGGATGGCAAATTCCATCCACAACATACCTACACGCAGACCGTAGGGGACTGTACTGCAGAACTTGCAGAGCTTAAGGCTCTGGTGATGGCACTAGAAAATCCGGATCCTGAGCATATGACACTGATTGTCCGTGATTTGAACTATTGTGTCCAGTCCTTCAATGAATATCTGCATTACTGGCGCCAGAATGGGTTCCCAGATTCAAAAGGACACACCATTAAACACAGACTTCTGTTGGAGAAAGTAGTGGATCTGAAGGAAACGCTACCCAGCGTCCATTTTGTACATACACTAGGACATCATCGTGTTTGAATACACGTTGTAGGCAACACCTTAGCTGATAAAGCAGCCAAATCGGCAGTAGCTACGGCTTCTGTTGCTGCAGTAACTTGTTCTTGAACGAAATTGGATGATGAAACACTGGCAGCTGTGAAAGCTTCGGCTGATGGCACGTCCTTACCAAAAGCATATCCTGCTAAATACTCCTACAGCATATTATGCCTCAATAAAGCCGTAGTAGTAATACCAGGGGTGGGAAATCGTGTGATTCCCAGTAAAGATGAAAGACTAGAATTCATCAAAGCAGCATGTGATGGAGTTGCCTCTGCCAATGCTGGTGTGGCGGCTACAATTTGACTGTTAGAAGAAAGTTACTGGTGGGCAGGTCTTTACAAACAGGCCAAGCAGTATGTCCTTTGTGTGACATCTGCCAGCAATGACAAGGATCCACCATCAAACACCCACCGCAGATACCCCTTCTAATTTCCAACAAACCATTACAATATGTGTACATGGACCACTGTTGTCCCCTGACATCTGCATACAAATACATCTTAGTCGCTGTTGATTCATGCACCAGATTTCTATGGGTTTCTCCCCAATGCTCAGCTGACGTTTGAAGTGTTATTAAAGATTTGCAAGTCTTTATCGGCACATTTGCTGTTGCGGCTTTCCACTTGGACCAGGGCCCTGCTTTTGCCTCAAAGACTTTCAGGGACGCCATGGCTTTGTCAGGGGTCCAACTGCATTACTTGTCTCCATTTCATCCCGAGGGAAATAGTGTTGTGGAGCGACAAAACTGAGATTTAAAGCAATCCTTAACAGGCAGAGTATTAGGCATGGTTCGTAGTTGGCTTATACACCTGTACGGAGTCCAGAGAGTACTTAACAATCTGCTCAGAAGGTCCCTGGGTGGGGTGTACTTCATACGAATGCCTGTTCAGAACATGAATGTATGTTCCAGATCTTGATGGTTCTGGCGTGGAGGCGGCAGAAACACCCTTTGACATGAATGAACGTGTCACTGTCTTGCCGGTCTTACAACAGTTCCATGATGACAACACATCTGCCAGTGCTGCCTCCTTGGGAATAAGGGATGTGCCAATAACATCTACTGGCTGGATTCCAAAACTTGGGGATCTAGTACGTGAAAAGATTGCTGTGAAAAAGGAGTCCGGTATTTCTTATTGTGAAATGTTTCCAGTCCTGGGAATACACTATACCAGAACTGTCATACTACCACTGCTGCCCAGTTCTAAAGAAAATTGCTTCGTCGCTATTGATAATGTCAAGCAACACCATGTGGCCCACCCTGCACAGCAGACCTAGGGGACTCCTGGGTAGTATCCGAATCCCTCTCACTACAGACCAAGATGTTCCTCTACAGGTTTTCAGCAGCAAAGCTGACTCATCTTCGAGCTTGGGGAAGGTGGAAAATAAGCTTTCAATGGTTCCACTAGCTTCTACTATTACAAATAACACCAATAATATTGATCACTTTTATTCAAATTCTATGCAAACAGATGGCATAGTCTACTATTAACCACTAAGGGAGTTTTCTGCAATTTCTCCACTTCCAAACTTGGCTCCAGTTTTTGCACGAACTGCTTCTGGGTATTTTGCCAACATCAATGACACTTTCAATGACTCATCTGCCTCTACTGAAACAGCACTGTCAAGAGCATGTAAGCTGATAAATTGGTTCACAATTAATTACTTTATTCTCCCATGGAACTGTTTATGGTTCTTACTAGCTGTACTTGCCTTTGTCCTTTGGATTGAGTTTGTCATTGTTTTCTTTTTAGTTATACACGGTCATTACCTTCCTGAACGCTCTACAGTTGAACTGGTGGACAAGGTCTTAAAACCACATTTTTCATCACACAAAGTCCGCCGAGACATATCCCTAGTGAACATTTCTGCCATACCAATTCCTGATGGGATTGTTTGGGATAATGAAATAATTGATATATAGGGCCTGACGGAGGTCATTCAAATTTCATATGTATTTAAACTTTCTATGAACAATGGAATTACACCTCGGAGTAGTTTCTGATGATTGGGATGTGAAAACATTTGATTCCATGATGTCTGATTTACAGTATTATACAGTATTTGAAAATTAAGATGTGTATCAATCCAAAGAAAATTATGATTATTATGGACATTATTTCATTCACAGAGAAAGTACCCCAAAGACTATTTTTAATTAGAGACAGTGGAAACGCTGTCCGACTCCACCGGTGGGGAGTTCCAAAACGTCTACTGAAAAGTTTGCACATTTTTCTGAGCACAATGTCAAAAATGCTGAGTTGGATTATTTCAAACTGCCAGTGATAGAAAGTCAACATATTCTATTGTCAGACACAAAATTGATTTATTCTGATCCTTTGTTTCCCGGTTGGCCATAGAAGGCTTGATTACTGGTTGAAGTCTATAGACTTGAAAAGTGAGTGGGGAACTAAAAATTGGCAAATAAAGGGAAAGGAAGCTTTATTTAGAACATGCCTTGAACCTGTTCAAATGATAGTTTTAAATGAAACAGTACAACAGACAAGTTGTTTAGGCTTAGCAAGAATTAAGGAATTGAGGCGGTCATTCCAACCTCGGAGGTAAAAGCCGCTTACCGCCAGTCAGAAGACCGCCATAACACCGCTGCGGTCGCGGTAAACCGCCACGGTCATTCTGACCCACAACAGGCAAACCGCCAAAATTCCGACATCCACAAAAGTCCGCCACACCAAAGGTCAGCGATAAATTGGCGATGACCAAACCTCCACTGTCACGCCAACAGAAATACGCCCATGCCATTACGACCCACGAATCCACGCGGCGGTCTTTCAACCGCGGTATTCTATTGGCGGTACACACCGCCGCGGTCGAAATACACATACTCGTACAAAACACAACCACATTGGACTATTCGAAATACACACACCTGATACACATACACACACCACTCCCACACACCCAATACAATATAAAACACACACCCACATCACCCACAAACCCCTACGACCAGAAATTCAGAGAGAAGGCGAGAGAGAGACACCACAGTCAACTACCAAGCATTCACAGGCACACAATACCAATACCCACAGAACTTCCACGCACCTCACACAACACACCACTAAATAGCACCCCACCTATCACTACACACTCCACCCCACACATCATCCACACCACCCCATGGCACCTCAAAGACACCCCAGGTTCTCAGATGCTGAACTCAGGGTCATGGTGGAGGAAATCCTACGAGTAGAGCCCCAGCTGTTCGGGACACAGGTGCAGCACACCACCATTGCCAGGAAGATGGAGCTATGGAGCAGAATAGTGGACAGGGTCAACACTGTGGGACAGCACCCGAGAAATAGGGACGACATCAGGAAGCGGTGGAACGACCTACGGGGGAAGGTGCGTTCCATGGTATCAAGGCACAACATCGCGGTACAGCGGACTGGCCGCGGACCCCCACCTCCTCCCCCAGAGTTTACAACATGGGAGGAGCAAGTCTTGAACATCCTGCATCCTGAGGGCCTCGAAGGAGTCGGTGGAGGAATGGACTCTGGTAAGTCTCATCTTCACTACTTCATCCCCCCACCCCACCTGCATGCCAACTCATATCCCCACCCTCACCCCCACCCCCATCACACCTACTCCTTGCAAATGTCTCACCCTCACAACCCACCCATCCCAACACCAAGCCCTGCATGCGACCACAAAGCATGGACATCCATCACCTAAGCATGCCCACTGCACATACCCATCCCCCCCCCAACCACCGTCACAAAAGCCCCCACACAGGAATGCAAGCACAGGGGTACACGGGCACCCACCCATTTCACGCTATGGCACACACAGAAGCAATAATCCTACTTTTATACCCCTGCAGGACCCGAACGCCAGGTCACTGCGCAGGAGCGTCCACAAATGTCCCCTCCACCCCCAGAAGAGGCCCACAGTGATGACAGCAGCTCTGTCTCCCTGGATCTAGATGACCAGCCCGGTCCATCGGGGACCTCGGGACTGTCGGTTCCCCTCAGACAGGCACAGGCCACAGCAGACCTTCCCCCCTCTGGGAACACCAGCACAGCACCCACCCAGCGGGCCCATACCTCTGTCCCCAGGACACGTCAATCAGCGGTGTGTCCACCACTACAGGGAACCCAGGCTAACCCACCACCCCAACAACAACAGGGACCTGGGGGCAGTGGTAGTGGGCACACGGTCCAGGGGACGGAGGCCCAAGGAAACAGGGGAACTGGGAGGGCAGCTGTGCGATAGGGGGGGACAGGCCAAGGGAACCCACTCTCCACGAGGCCCTCTCCTCCATCATGGGAGCATACCACCGCTCCTAGGAGACGATGGCGACGGTCCTGGCCAGGTTTCAAGAAATCCAGCTTCTGCAGGAACAACAGTATATGGGGTTCAGGTAGGAACTGAGAAACATCAGTACCGCCATGGGTACCATCGTAGTGGCCCTGAATGAGTTAATCTCCACATTGCGGACCACTGTGGCACCTCAAAGGGCTCCTGACACTAGCATGGACCAAGAACAGGCTACCACCTCCGCCGGCGCTATTGGACAGGAGGCCCCGACAGAAGACCAACAGGCCACCAGAACCCCACCCCCTGCAGAAGGAGAACCACCCCGCAAGCGGGCCCTGAGATCCCAGACAGAGACAGAAGACAGAGTAACATGTCAAGACCCCCGCCAGCAAAGGATACCGCCCTGATTGTCATTCCACTGTCCCACATTGTCACCCTGTCCAACCTTAAACTGCCCCTGCTCCACTTCCCACAGGCATTTGGACAATGCACCTGTGAACCTGAGAGTCTGGACTCTGCCATGGACAATCCTCCACCATCACCCCTCACCGATTTGCAACCACCCATCCAAATTAGAGCACTTGAATAAACACACTTATTGCACAGAAACAATCTGGAGTTTGTCTGTGATTTTAACAAATGTATTAGACATGACAGTGCCAAAATTGGTATTCACATTGTGATGCCAACAAACCGCTATCACACAGCTGTAGTCCATGGGGTAACAAAGCAGATGTCACGCAGTGGGGCCCACAGCTCTCAAAACGGAAGGGAAAGTCACAACACAGTTACCATACACTGGGGGAAAAAGTCAGACAGTAGAGAGGTAGGAGTCTTTAAGTAAATGTAATATGCCGGTGTGTACTCTTACCTGTGTGTCACTGAAAATATTGCTCTATTACTGTGTTCCTGTTGTCTATGTCGTCCTCTCCGGCTTCCTCTTCTTCACTCTCCACAGGCTCCACAGCTGCTACAACACCACCATCTGGACCATCCTCCTGCAGAAAAGGCACCTGGCGGCGCAAAGCCAGGTTGTGAAGCATACAGCAGGCCACGATGATCTGGCACACCTTCTTTGGTGAGTACATTAGGGATCCACCTGTCATATGGAGGCACCTGAACCTGGCCTTCAAGAGGCCAAAGGTTCGCTCGATCACCCTCCTAGTCCGCCCATGGGCCTCATTGTAGCGTTCCTCTGCCCTGGGATTCCTCACTGGGGTCAGTAGCCATGACAGGTTGGGGTAACCAGAGTCCCCAAATAGCCACACCCGGTGCCTCTGGAGTTGACCCATCACAAACGGGATGCTGCTATTCCGCAGGATGTAGGCGTCATGCACTGACCCAGGGAACTTGCCATTAACATGGGAGATGTACTAGTCAGCCAAACACACCATCTGTACATTCATCGAATGATAACTTTTCCTGTTCCTGTACACCTGTTCACTCCTGCTGTGGGGTACCAAAGCCACATGTGTCCCATCAATGGCACCTATGATGTTGGGGATATGTCTAAGGGCATAGAAATCACCCTTCACTGTAGGCAAATCCCCCACCTCAGGGAAAATGATGTAGCTCCTCATGTGTTTCAGCAGGGCAGACAACACTCTGGACAACACCTTGGAAAACATAGGTTGAGACATCCCTGATGTTATGGCCACTGTTGTTTGAAATGACCCACTTGCTAAGAAATGTAGCACTGACAGCACCTGCACTAGAGGGGGGATCCCTGTGGGTTGGCGGATGGGTGACATCAGGTCTGCCTCCAGCTGGGCACACAGTTCCTGTACAGTGGCTCGGTCAAGCCTGTATGTCAGTATGACATGTCTTTCCTCCATTGTCGACAGGTCCACCAGCGGTCTGTACACGGGAAGATTCCTCCATCTCCTCGCATTGCCCAGCGGACGGTGCCTAGGAAGGACAACAGCGAGCACAGAGTCAATCAACCCACAGGTACGTTCCCACAGCCTGCACACAACACGATTCACTATGCATTGAATGGTTTGTATGAGTGTTGAGGAAAGGCCTAGGTATGTGTGACGCAGTAGAAATTAAGCCATGTGGGCCCTTGAAATGGCGGCTGCCTGACCTGTGAAGTGTGACAATGGGATGTGAGGTCAATGCGCTGGCGTGGCACACCGTGGCGGTAGGCGGTCGAAGACCGCGGCGCAAAGCCGCATTGGTTAACGTAGAATCCTATGGGTTACACGAGCCAATGACGATGTGCGCCGGCGGTCGCGGTACGCACCGCTGCGGGCGTGACCGCCATTTTCTATCTAATTAATCACTCGATACCTGATCTTCCACAGGAGAGGACCTACACTGCAAGTGCTGCTGTGACCTCGGTCTGGAAGAGACAATGGCTGCTGCGACTGGGGAAAGGGCCCCTGCCTTCACTTCTGAAGAATTGGAGAAACTCGTGGATGGGGTCCTCCCCCAGTATGCGCTACTCTACGGTCCTCCAGACCAACAGGTAAGTACACTGGGAGCATGCTTTGTGGGCAATGCCTGGGTTGAGTCGGGTGGATGAAAGATGGTGGGGAGGGGAGCGATTGAGGCATGCATCAGACGACAGATGAGAGCATGTGCCACATGGCAAGGGTGGGGATGGGGGGCCACTCACATCAAGCATGCAGAAGGTGATGATTTTTTTTCTCCCCCTGTACATGTCACATAGGTCAGCGCCCACCAGAAAATCGCTATTTGGTGTGCCATCGCCAAGGACGTCCGGACCCTGGGGGTCCACAACAGACAGGGCACCCACTGCCGGAAGAGGTGGGAGGACATCCGACGCGGGAGCAGGAAGACGGCGGAGGCTCTGCTGGGGATGGCCTCCCAACATAGGAGGGGTGCCACCTGTCAATTGACCCCCCTGATGTCCCGGATCCTGGCGGTGGCCTACCCCGTTTCGGATGGGCGCGTGAGGACATCACAGCAGACACAAGGGGGTGAGTACACTCTCATTCTGGTGACTTTGCGCGCAGTGGAGGTGTCTTGGTGGGGGAGGTGGGCTGTGGGTATCTCTAGGCCAGGGAGATTTCGGTACACTTGGCCCCTCCGTAAGGCATGGCCCTGTGCCCCCACCCCCCACCTCTGTAGGGTGCCAAGTACAGCTATTCATGGCCCTGTGTCATCTATGTGTGCAGTCGTCGTCCATAGGCTTGTAGGCCATGTCCCACGGATTGCGTAGTGGACCCCAAGTGCGCAGCGTAGTGCAGGGGGCTTCTGTGTCTGTCCTCTCCGCCAACGGTAGCGGTAATCCATGCACTCAACATGTCTTTATTTCTCCCCCCCCCTTTTTTGTGGTCTTCCTGTTCATGTGTGCATTAGCATCATCAGGCGGAGGAGAAGTGGCATCGGAGCACGAGGGAGCTGCATCTCACATGGCCATGGCGGGCCATGCAACTGACTCGGAGTTCACCAGTGAGACGGAGGGCGAGGGGAGCTCCACAGCGGGGACTCCTGCTGATGTCAGTGGCAGCGACTCATCCTCTGAAGGGAGCTCCTTTGTGGTGGCGGCAACATCCGTGCCCCCCGCAACAACAGGTACAGCCGCCACCCAGCGCACCAGCACCGCCCTCCCAGCAGCCCCTCAGCGTTTTCCCCGTGCCCGCTCACCCAGGAAGGTGGGCATCTCCTTCGCCCCAGGCACCTCAGGCCCTGCCCCTGTCACCCCTGCTGCCCTCAGTGAGGAGGTCATTGACCTCCTGAGGACCATCATTGTTGGGCAGTCTACCCTTTTGAATGCCATCCAGGGTGTAGAAAGGGAGGTGCACCGGAGTAATGCATACCTGGATGGCATTCATTCGGGTCAGGCTGCCCATCAGCGATCGTTCAACGCTCTGGCCTCAGCACTGACGGCAGCAATTGTCCCTGTCTCTAGCCTCCCCCCTCCAACTTCCTCCACCCAGACCCAATCCCCTGTACCTCTGCCTATCCCAGAAACACCTACAGACCAGCCTGCACACACCTCAACACCCAAGGGAAGCTCATCCAGACATAAGCACCACACTTCACACAAGCATTCACACAAGCAACATCCACATGCAGACACACCAAAACCCACTGCCTCCACTGTGTCCCCCTCCTCCTCGTCTCCCTCCTCCCTCCCTGTGACGTCTCCACTCACACTTGCATGCACAACATCTTCAGCCACTACGTCCATCACCAGCACACCCACCAGAACACTCCGCACACGTGCAGTCACCACCCCCACTACCATTTACTCGTCCCCTGTGTCCTCTCCCAGTGTGTCTGTCACCCCCTCTTCCAAACCACACAAACACAGGCAGCCACCCACCCAACAGCCATCCACCTCACGACAGCCTCCAGCCCAAGCACCTGCACCCAAAGACACCAGACTTCACACTCCTACAACCACATCCTCTTCCTCCACTCCCATACCCACTACACCTAGCCGTCCCTCTCTTTCCAAATTGATTTTCCTTTCCAAACTTGACCTCTTTCCAACAACTCCCCCACCCCGTCCATCGAATAAGACTGCAATCAGTACCTCAGCCACCACCAAACCAGGACCTATCAGGACTGTTGTCCAAGGACTGTGGAGTCCCCCACCCTCAAGGGCAACTAGTTCTGGTAGGAGCCAAGGCACGGCCAGCCCACCCCCGGAAAAACACCCAAAGATCACCAGTGCCCGGCGCGAGAGGCCAAGGACACCAGGGACCAAAATCCCTACCCTGGCTCCGCCTGGAAGTGGGGTGCCACCTGGCACACCGCCAAAGGTGGGAAAGGGCCACAGACGACCAGGGAAGGGTGGGAAGGGCAGCACGCCCGACAAG
The DNA here is from genome assembly GCF_031143425.1 of Pleurodeles waltl. NCBI lineage: Eukaryota > Metazoa > Chordata > Amphibia > Caudata > Salamandridae > Pleurodeles > Pleurodeles waltl. The sequence goes on along the minus strand of NC_090439.1, from coordinate 734,056,369 downwards.
TCCGGCAGCAGGCCAGCTGCCCAGGAGGGCCCCACCAGCCCCATCCCAGCTGCCCAGGAGGGCCCCGCCAGCCACAGCCCAGCTGCCCAGGAGGGCCCCGCCAGCCACAGCCCAGCTGGGCAATGAAGGAGCGCCACCCACAGCCCAGCTGGGCAATGAAGGAGCGCCAGCCACAGCCCAGCTGGGCAATGAAGGAGCGCCAACTCAAGCACCGCTGAACAGGGCAAGGACCGCTGAACAGGGCAAGGACCGCCAAGGCAAGCACCGCTGAACAGGGCAAGGACCGCTGAACAGGGCAAGGACCGCCAAGGCAAGCACCGCTGAAATGGGCAAGCACCGCCAAGGCAATCACCGCTGAACAGGGCAAGGACCGCCAAGGCAAGCACCGCTGAACAGGGCAAGGACCGCTGAACAGGGCAAGGACCGCCAAGGCAAGCACCGCTGAACTGGGCAAGCACCGCCAAGGCAAGCACCGCTGAACAGAGCAAGGACCGCCAAGGCAAGCACCGCTGAACTGGGCCCTTCATCTCAAGCACCGCTGAACTGGGCCCTTCATCTCAAGCACTGCTCCGCTGGGCACCGCCGTCTCAAGCACCGCTCCGCTGGGCCCTTCATCTCAAGCACCGCTGTGCTGGGCCCTTCATCTCAAGCACCGCTCCGCTGGGCCCTTCATCTCAAGCACTGCTCCGCTGTGCACCGCCGTCTCAAGCACCGCTGCACTGGGCCCTTCATCTCAAGCACCGCTGCGCTGGGCCCTTCATCTCAAGCACCGCTGCACTGGGCCCTTCATCTCAAGCACCGCTCCGCTGGTCACCGCCGTCTCAAGCACCACTCCGCTGGGCACCGCCGTCTCAAGCACCGCTCTGCTGGGCCCTTCATCTCAAGCACCGCTGCGCTGGGCCCTTCATCTCAAGCACCGCTGCGCTGGGCCCTTCATCTCAAGCACCGCTCCGCTGGGCACCGCAGTCTCAAGCACCGCTGCACTGGGCCCTTCATCTCAAGCACCGCTGCGCTGGGCCCTTCATCTCAAGCACCGCTCCGCTGGGCCCTTCATCTCAAGCACCGCTCCGCTGGTCACCGCCGTCTCAAGCACCGCTCCGCTGGGCACCGCCGTCTCAAGCACTGCTCCGCTGGGCCCTTCATCTCAAGCACCGCTGCGCTGGGCCCTTCATCTCAAGCACCGCTCCGCTGGGCCCTTCATCTCAAGCACCGCTCCGCTGGGCACCGCCGTCTCAAGCACCGCTCCGCTGGGCACCGCCGTCTCAAGCACCGCTCCGCTGGGCCCTTCATCTCAAGCACCGCTGCGCTGGGCCCTTCATCTCAAGCACCGCTGCACTGGGCCCTTCATCTCAAGCACCGCTGGCCCATTGGCGGAAGGGGCAGTGCCGCATCTGTGTCGGGCAGGGCTGCACGAAGCACTCTGGGCACCAGTCCCCCTCCAGAACCAGTGGACACTGTCATCCACTTGAGAGACTGTGGCTTTGCACTCCCCAGGATGGTACAGTGGGCAAACCACCCACTGTAGAGACTTGAGAGACTGTGGCTTTGCACTCCCCAGGATGGTACAGTGGGCAAACGATGGTACAGTGGGCAAACCACCCACTGTAGAGACTTGAGAGACTGTGGCTTTGCACTCCCCAGGATGGTACAGTGGGCAAGCCACCCACTGTATGGACTTGAGAGACTGTGGCTTTGCACTCCCCAGGATGGGACAGTGGCCATGGAGGCCCCTCGTGGATCTGGCGTCGTGTACTCATGTGGCTGAGGTGCCCCCCCTTCCCTTCCCCCTGAGGTGCCTGTAGTTTTTCTATCTGATGCCCCTGCAGTGTTCTCTCCTTTGGTGTCAGGTATCCTGTGTGGGCCTTGCCCATGTGATTTTGGCCCAGTGGTCCACGGACAATGACAGCTAAAATTATCGGACTTTTAATATTTATGTATGTATTAGTTTTAAATGTGTGATATTTTTATATGCCGATAATACAATATATTCGACTGTTTATGATCATTTCATTTTGTCTTTGCATTCTTCGGGGGGTTTGGGGGTTGTAACAGTGATGTATTGCTATGCATTGACGTGTGTGTTGTAGTGGGTGGTGGTGGGTGTGTAGCGTATGTGTGGCCGTAATATTTTCTCCTCCCCCCTCCCCTGTGTCGTAGGTGCAGTACTCACCGTAGTCTTCTGCGCCGGCGTTCGTGCTCCTGGTAGAGGAGCAGGAAGACAATGGCTGGTAGGATGTGTAGTTCGGGTTCCATGCTGTCCAGATTCCTCGTGGGGTGTATGGAGGTGAGCGTTTTCCGTTTGAAATGTCTGTTTCCGCCGTGTTTTTATCGGCGGGGTTACCGGCCCGGGAAAGGTGGCGGATTGGTGGATTGTGATAGGGTGGGCGGTACATTGTCTCCCGCCTGTCTGTTGGCGGTGACCGCCGCGCTGTTTGTTTGTCCCGCCGTGGCGGTCGGAGTGTTAAAGTGGTGGTCTCTGTTGGCGGTTGCCGCCAGAGTCAGAATTCCATTTTTTACACCGCCAGCCTGTTGGCGGGTTAGCCGCCGCTTTAACACCCTGAATGTGCCCAGTATTCCTACACCTGCAAAATTTTACAAATGGCAAAAATAAATAAATGCATCAGAAGACCAGCTTGATGGATGGGTCCAGAATGGAACATTTAACACATCACTTTCGCATCCAGCTGGGTGGTTATTGTGGCCAGAATACACCAATGGGTGCCATACACATTTTGTAAACTCAATGTGGAGGTTTAGAACCAATAGGCTGGACCCTCGCTATGTGTCCTCAGAACACTTGGGTATAGTGACAGCATATAGTGTAGGAACATTATGACAGAAAGTTGAAATGTTCCTCACTAGATGCTGTTAAAGAACACCTCAGTCTCCTTTCTAATGACACAGATTTACAAGATTTCCTGTTAGGCCCCAGAAGACAACGCAGAAAACGCTTCTTATATGCAGTATATAATGAAATTTGGAATCTTTCCCAAAAAAGAAGCGTCTGCCCGGTTAAGGCAAACTGAACAGGAAAATTTACAGAAAGCATTAGCGATTGTAGATAATGGGATTAACACCTTGTCCAACAGGATATACACTTTAAATAACATATATTCTCTGCAATAGATATAGTAAAGAGTGACATGTCATCTTTACACCATGGACAGAGTCACCTAAGGTCCATTATGCAGTTAGGTTGGACACTACAAACACTGATAGCAGGTCGCACTCCCTGGCAGCACATTAGCGCAAGGGACCTTTTTTCAACATTTAATTTAAGACGACAACAAATAATGGCTAAAAAGGAAGTGACTTACTTCATGCTAAACATTGAGAAATAAGAAAAGTTGCCTTTTACTGTGGCTAAAATACCATCTGCTGAATGGTTAATACACTGCATTATAAATCTGCTTATTTGAACACTTCTATTTAAATCCTGTTTGAAACACATTCCAGTAGGCAGATATGAAAGGCTGGGGGATAGTTGTATACATGAAGTGTAGGAGCTTCCCTTTTCGTAAAAATGTTTCAATGCATGGAAGAGGTCTTTCTTAGCTGTGGTGAATGCAAGACTTTTGAGAGCCATTCGATGGTTTGTAAGCAGCTGTCCTTGCATGGGGCATGTAATGCCTTGGCAGTAAATTTGGCTTGTTTTCTGAAGGGAGCTGATTAGACCAACCTTCCTGGTGCTCTCAAATGGCAGCTATGTGCTCCTTAACAGTGAAAGCTGTTGTGAAATGCGAGCCGAAATAGCTCATGTCGTTTCGGTCTTCCAAATTGTTACATGTGTTGGGAATGTCCTTTTTCCCCCTACACAACAAAGAGGAGTAGCAGACATTTTGCCTTATATTGCTACTTCTGATGCGAATTTTGACAAGTTGAGCAGACGCAAGGCTTTAGTGTTTCAAAAACATGTGGCTTTTACATCTGCACGTGAGACCTATGCACTTCAGGTTGCGGGTTCATCGGCAGAGATTCAGTCCCAATATTCAATGCATCCAGTACTACTGGAATCACCCATTTCTTTAAATTCTGGTTTCATTCACACCTTCTCCTCTATATTTGGCTTAATACCTTCAGCCATACACTCAATATTTTCAAAAGTTTTGGGGGGATTTCTGATCACTTTGGCTATAATAGGTGTCATCGTGCTGTTGCTACTTTTTCTGCGCAATGGCCGTCCCTTCACAGCAAGGAGATCTTTGAATTTGGCTTTCTTTGGCATCACTATTGACTTTTAAATTGTCCATTTATTCCTGCTCAAGTGTCTTTTAACTTGTCACTATTGACATTTATGTTTATATGCTTTTATTGACAGTATTTTATTAGGCTTTATTTTATTTTAAGCTTTTAAACCACCTTTGAACCGGAAAGGGGAGAGTGTTATACAGCTATTTTAGTCATATTTTATACACTTTATTTTAGCAAACTAGGACTGCAGTTGTGCACTTTAGCCCAGTTAAATTTTATTCAGCATTGCTTTATTTTTCTATCCACTGCTGGGAATGTCACCGTGTAGCAGTTAAAAGTAGAAAGGTGCCCAGGGATGGGAGTGGCAGAAAAGCAGAAACAACTTCTCCCACAACAAAGCGATAGAGGCCAGCTCCTTTCTTGTGTTCAGCCCAGTCACAATTCCAATCCACTGAGACCCAAGCATGCAATTTTTTGCAGCAGGACTTTTTCCAAGTACCAGTTTGTGTGAGAAAATCAGCAGCATCTTATAGGGGGGATTAAAAATACTAACTGATCATCTGGATTGAATAGAAAATCTTTTGACTAAAGCACAATCTTCCATCCATGGAGCACACTGGGGACATTGGAAATAAGTCACCTACAAAAGATCAAACTAGATTGTGTCTCCTTCCAGGGGCCTAACTCACTCGTCCTGGGTAACAGTCTACCAGTGAATTCTGTGGGCAACTATGGACCCTCATCTAATGTGATTTCTAGGCCTGTGGACACTATAAGAGTAACAGACACAAATACCACCACCCAATCAGTGCCTGATGATCTACACCAAACAGCGTCAATCCATTTACTAAGGTAGCTCAGGGGCCCAATCTAGCTCCCAGCTTGGACATTCTGAGCTTTCCCCCAGCAGCTTTCCCCTACATTTTAACTATAGCAGCCCCCACCCCACTGAGATCTGGCCAACAGGAGTCCTGGGGTCAGCTCTGGAATCTTGTGAACTTTTATAGTAAAGACTTTACCAGTATCCTGAATACTAAGTTCCCCATACTGTTTAACCACATTACCAAGCTAGTACATGGTATAGTGTCAAAAGGGCATTCAGCTTATTTGTGTTTGGCTTGTGACTTTAATATAAGTCTTTCACCCTAGCCAAGCGACTTGAATGGTGTGTCATGCCTGCCTCCTAATACTGACCCAAGAAGGAAGGAGTTGATTTCCTTTCTTGCCCTCTTGATCTACCAAATGGTTTGGAAGTTGTGGGTAGCTCCTCAATAGTAGACTATGGCCCTCATTACAACCCTGGCAGTCGGTGATAAAGTGGAGGTAATACCGCCAACAGGCCGGCGGTAAATACTGCCAAATTATGACCATGGCGTACAGAGCTCAGACAGACAGCCACTTTACCATACCGACCACCACGGCGGAATCGACAGGCACCACAGTGGAAGCCGCCAACAACCAGGTGGAAGTCAGTGTTCCGCCCACTGTATTACAAGACAGGAAACTACCACCTTTTCTTGGGAGGTACCAATAACATCAAAAGCTTGGCAGAAACACTGCACAGAAGGGAAATGACTCACCATTGGAGACACAGGGAAGAAGCACGCCGCCATGGAGCCCGAACTGCAGATCTTCCCAATGCTATTCTACATCCTGCTCCACCACGAACACCAATGATGGCGAAGACGACCACGGTGAGTACAGTCGCCTAGCACAGAGAGGAGGGCGGGAGGAAAAAGAGAGTGACACACACGCAACACACAACACCCCCACCCACAACACCATACACACAAGCAGATGCAGTAAGAAAACATAGTCACCCCGTACCCCTAAGGAATAATGCAAGGACCACAGGAATACATGAACGTGAGTGTAATAATATAAATATACTAGAAATACGAAAATTCAATCTAAAAGTATATACATATATGCAAACAAGGGACATTGCCCAGTCCTCCATCTGCGTGGGCCACAGGGCCACATTACAAAGTCCAAGGCCCCACTTGACTCCTGCAACAACACGGAGAGAATATTCCAGGGGCATCAGTTTGAAAATAGGCAGGCACCTCAGGGGGACGGGAATGCGGGGGCGTCAGCCGGCAGATGGTACAACACCGCTTGGTCCTGGGGAGTGCAAGGCCACAGTCTTTCAAGTGGGTGACTTGCCCACATGATCTGGAGGGGGCAACATGCCCTTTGCTTGCTCCTGGGGAGTGCAAGGCCACAGTCTCTCAAGTGGGTGACTTGCCCACTAGTTCTGGAGGGGGCATTGTGCCCTGTGATCTTCATCCTGGAGAGGATGGGGTGAGTGGGTGCCATACCCACTGGTTCTGGAGGGGGCATAGTGCCCTGTGATCTTCATCCTGGGGAGGATGGGTCAAATGAGTGCCATACCCACTGGTTCTGGAGGGGGCATCGTGCCCTGGGAGCTTCATCCTGGGAAAGCTGGGGTTGGTGGGTGGCTTACCCACTGGGTCTGGAGGGGGCATTGTGCCCTGTGACCTTCATCCTGGAAAGGATGTGGTGAGTGGCTGCCATACCATCTGGCTCTGGAGGGGGCATTGTGCCCTGTGATCTTCATCCTGGAGAGGATGAGGTGAATGGGTACCATACCCACTGGTTATGGAGGGGGCATCATGCCCTGTGCTTCAGATCCTGGGGAGTGCAAGGTCACAGTCTCTCAGGTGGGTGTCATACCCACAGGATGTGCAGGAGGCAGGCCGCACAACAGCCGATGGAGGCAGGGCTACAGAATGTCCGCTGGCGGTGACGGCTGCTCAGTGGTGGTGCTTCTGCTGCTGGTGGTGGGGGAGGCTCCTGCCCATCCCCTGCAGCCTCAGACGGCTGCCCACTGGTGGTGGTTGTGCTGCTGTTGCTGGTGGGGGGAGGCTCCAGCCCATCCCCTGCAGCCTCGGACTGCTGCCCACTGCTGGTGGTGGTGCTGATACTGCTGCTGCTGGTAGTGGGGGGTGGCTTCAGCCCATCCCCTGCAGCCTTGGACAGCTGCCCACTGCTGGTGGTGGTACTGCTGATGCTGGTGGGGGGAGGCACCAGCCCATCCCCTGCAGCCTTGGACGCTGCCCACTGCTGGTGGTGGTGCTGGTGGTGGTGGTGCTGCTGCTGCTGGTAGTGGGGGGTGGCTCCAGCCCATCCCCTGCAGCCTCGGACGGCTGCCCACTACTGCTGGTGGTGCTGCTGATGGTGGGGGAAGGCTCCAGCCCATACCCTGCAGCCTCAGACGGCTGCCCGCTGCTGCTGGTGGTGCTGGTGCTGATGCTGCTGCTGCTGGTCGTGGGGGAGGCTCCTGCCCATCCCCTGCAGCCTCGAACGGCTGCACCACCATGGCTGGTGGTGGGAGCTTCGACTGAGTCCCAGCACCAGGCGTCTTGTCCTTTCTGCCTGCTGGGGCAGGCCCCTTGCCCTTCCTGGCAGCAGATGGGGTCCAACCTACCCCTTCCTGGCAGCAGCTGGGGATTGCTCCTTCCTGGCAGCAGCTGGGGATTCCTCCTTGCCCTTCCTAGCAGCAGCTGGGGGTAGCACCTTGCCCTTCCTGGCAGCAGCTGGGGGTGGCACCTTGACCTTCCTGGCAGCACTTGGGGCAGGCACCCTTTCCATGTGGCTGGCTGGTGGTTTGGATCCTTTACCACCACGAGTTGGTGTGGAAACTACTGGGCCTGTGGACTGGGTGGCTGAGGTGCTTGCCTGGGTTTTACACACCCTGGCCAGTCATGAAGGGGGGGAGGGGTAGCAAGAGGTCAATGATGGAGGGAAAAAACTTCTTAGGGACATCAGGGTGGGAAGAGGGAGAAGGGTTGGGAGTGGAGGAAGAGGGAGTGGTTGTAGGAGGTATCTGCTGCTGTGTTTGGGTGCAGGTGCATGGGCTGGATGCTGTTGTGAGGTGGATGGCTGTTGGGAGTCAGAGTGTTTGTGTTTGTGTACCTTGGGGGGCACAGACACAGTGGGAGAGGACACAGGGGACGTGTGCATGGATGTTGGGGTGGTGACTGCCAGTGAGGTGTGTGTTCTGATAGGTGTGCTGGTGATGGAGGTAATGGATGAGGATGTTGTGCATTTAGGTGTGAGTGTAGACACAACTGGAAGGGAGGTGGAGGATGAGGAGGAGGGGGCCAAAGTGCAGGCAGTGGATGTTGTTATGTCTACATCTGGAAGTTGTTTGTATGAGCGCCTGTGGGATGATGTGTGGTGCTTGTGTTTGCCATGTCCACTCTTGTGTGTTGTCCTGTGTGCATGCTCGTCTCTCTGTGTGCTTGGGATAGGTTGGGGTTGAGGGGAATGGGATTGGGATTGGGCAGAAGAAGTTGGAGGGGAGAGGGAGGAAACAGGGACAATGGCTGCCATCAGAGAGGAGGCCAGAGCCTGGAGTGATCTCTGTTGGGCCGCCAAGCCAGTGTGAATGCCTTCCTGAAAGGTATTGGTCTGTTGCATTTGGGCTGACAGCCCTTGGATGGCATTCACAATGGCTGACTGCCCAACAGAGATGGATCTCAGGAGGTCAATAGCCTCCTCACTCAGGGTAGCAGAGCTCACTGGGGCAGGGCCTGAGGTTCTTGGGGCGAAGGAGATGCCCACCCTCCTGGGTGAGCGGTCACGGGCAACTCACTGAGGGGATGCTGGAAGGGCGGGGCTGGTATAGGGGTGGCAGCTGTACTTGTAGCTGGGGTGGGCACAGAGCGGTCCGGCACCACCAGGGAGCTTCAATCGGAGGAGGTATCCGTGTCTGAACTGTTCCCTCCAGTCCCCGCCATGGTGCTCCCCTCGCCCTCGCTCCCACTGGTGCCCTCACAGTCGGTGGACTCTGCCTCCTGGGTCCTGTTGGATGCAGCTCCCTCCGTCGCCTATGCCTCTGCTCCTCCGACCAGATGATGCTAATGCACATAAGGACAGGGTGACAAAACAAAAAGTGGGGGAAGAGACAAAGGATCCACTTGGTCAATGACTGCACCAACACCACCGTTGGCGTACATACCACCCTCACACACAGGGAACAGCCCTTCACACTATGCAATGCACTACCAGTAACAATGCTAGTCACCAGGTCATGGAGAGGGACACATACTGCTAACTGCAGCATACCTGGGACCCACACAGCCCTGCCCAGTAGTGAATGCCTACTAGCTAGGTTGGAGGAATTTCCCATCAGAACCATGGCCAACATGGGACCTCATCTGCTATGTCAGGCCTGGTCTAGGGGCACCCACAGACACACATCCCCCACCCAGATACCACCCCACCAGGCGTTAGTTGTAACAATGGGCATTGTACTCCCCCCCTTGTGGCTGCTGTGATGCCCTCAAGCACCCATCCAGCTCTGGATAGGCCACCGACAGAATGCAGGCCATCAGCGGGGCACCCCTTCCTCATTGGGAGGCCATCCCTAGCTGGGCCTCCGCTGGCTTTTGGGCCCACGTCTCAGGTCCTCCCGTTTCTGACAGTGGTAGCTCCGCCTGCCGTAGACCACCAGGGTCTGCACGTCCTTGGCGATGGCATACCATATACCCTTTTTTTGATGGGCGCCGACCTGCAGAGGAAACATACACAGGAAAAGGTATTAGTTAGACCGTTCGGCCTGTTACACTCATGGCCCACCATAGCCCTTCCCATTCCCTATCACACAGACATGGCCCAACATACATGCTGCACACTACCCAGGGCCCATTCACCAAACCGCCCCCTACATGAGGCCTTCACACACATCACTCCATGCATTCATGCCCCATGCATCGTGCTCACAGTGTACTCACCTGTTGGTCTGGAGGCCCATACAGCAGTCCATACTGGGGTAGGACCCCCTCCACTAGTCTCTCCATCTCCGCCGAGGTGAAGGCAGGGGCCCTTTCCCCAGTCACACACACCATGGTAGGTTCCAGACACAGGTCACAGCAGCACATGCAGTGTAGGTCCTCTCCTGTTGAAGATCAGGTAGAAAATGAGTGAACAGATAGAAAATGGCGGTGATGTCCTCGGCGGTGCATACCATCACCACCAGCGTACATCACCGTTGGCCACTGTACCCCATAGGGCCCAATTATAACCATTGAGGAGTTGCACGGCGGTTCCCGACCGCCTCTCGTAATGGTGCACAACGTCAGTGGAATTACCTCACTTCCACCTGTCCCTCCATTCAGCACAGGCAGACGCCATTTCAGGAGTTGGGCAGTGCATGGAACATAACTGCGTCACAGATCACAATTGCACATACCAGACATATGCCAGTAATACATTTAAAAATCACATCATGCATTGAACTGTAGTGGCTACAATGTACATTTTATGACTGGCATCTCACTCTTTTGCCCCATAGATTGCAACTGTTGTGGATGAATAAGAGATGGAGACATCCCCCTGTGTACAGATCCCTGGTGGACTTGGCAACAATGGAGGACAGGGACATTATACTCACCTACAGACTTGACAGTGCTACCAATAGGAGCTGTGTGCCCAATTGGAGCCTGACCTGATATCTGCTATCCGTCACCCAATAGTATCCCCCCTCTTGTACAAGTCTTATCTTTGCTCCAATTCTTGGCAACTGGTTCTTTCCAAGTGACAGTGGGCTTGGCAGCAGGAATGTCACAGCCAATGTTCTCAGTAGTGCTGACAAGAGTGTTGAGTGCCCTAATTAAACACGTGTGCAGCTGCATTGTTTTCCCCCAGGTGGAGGATTTGCCCACGGTGAAGGCTGACTTCTATGCAATGGGACATATCCCCAACATAATTGGGGCTATTGATAGAACACATATTGCATTTGTCGATGAATGTGCAGATGGTGTGTTTGACGGACCAGTACATCTCCCACATCAATGCGAAGTATCCTGGGTCGGTGCATGATGCCTTTATGCTGAGGAATAGCAGCATCCCAAATGTGATGGCCCAACTACAGAGGCACTGTGTGTGGCTAATAGGTGAGCCCTGGTTCCCACCCAGTGGATGTTGATATATGGGTAAGGTATGGGCCTTAAGGGATAGTGTGTGGCTAACAGTTGTCCCTCGATATTTGCAGGTGACTCAGGTTACCCCAACCTATCATGGCTACTGACCCCTGTGAGGAATGCCAGGACAAGGGCTGAGGAACATTACAATGAGGCACATGGGCAAACAAGAAGGATTATTGAACGTACCTTTGGCCTCCTGAAGGCCAGGTTCCGGTGCCTCCATCTAACTTTGGGATCCCTGTGCTACTCACCCAAGAAGATCTGCCAGATAATCGTGGCATGCTGCATGTTGCATAACCTCACCATGTGCCTTTTCTGCCGGAGGAGGAGGATGGAGATGGCCATGTGTCAGCAGAGGACCCTGTGGACAGTCAAGATGAGGAGGCAGAGGATGAGGATGAGGACAACAGATCTGCAGTGATTAGCCAATACTTCCAATGACACACAGGTAAGACAGTTTTACTTCACATTTCATTGTCAGTTTTTTGATTCACATTGTCACTGGCAGGCTGTGATTTCCCACTTCTATGGCCACTCACTGTACCCTTTGGCAACTCTTTTTGGAGATGTTGGTGCCCCACTATCATTCCTTGTGTTGTCACTGCAGCCAACTACAGGTCTAGCCTATGTTAACATTACTCTACAGTTGAATTGCAATGTTTAAACCTTGTTAAACGGATACATACTTCAATCATTTGACATACTCCATACTTGCATTTTTTCAAATTGTGTTTCAAGTGCTATGAAGAAAAGGGGGCAGTGCAATGGGCTGGGGTGATGATGGAGGAAAGTCCAGGGTATAGCTCCAGTCTATTTGTAGCACAGGTGCATTGTCCATGGGGACATAGGAAGGGGAGTAATGGCAGTTCAAGGTGGACAGGGTGACAGTGTGGGACATAAGGGTCACAAACAGGAAAGTCTCATTTCCTGGCGGGGGTCTTGGCAATAGTCCCTGGCTTCTGCCTAGATCGCAGGGAACATTTGCAGGGTAGTTCACCTTCTGCAGGAGGAGGAGGATGGAGATGGGCGTGTGGCAGAAGTGGACCCTGTGGACAGTGAAGATGAGGAGGCAGAGGATGAGGATGAGGACAACAGAAGCGCTATAATACAACAGTACTTCTAATGACACACAGGTAAGACACTGTAATTACACTTTACATTGACAGTTTTGTATTTGACATTGTCACTCGGAGGCTGATTTTCCCACTTCTATGGCCACTTACTGTACCCTTTGGTACCTCTATTTACAGATATTTGTGCCCCACTATCGCTCCTGGTGTGTTGACTTCAGCCAACTACAGGTCATTCCTATGTATACATTACTGTACAGTTATATTGCAGTGTTTAAGGCTTGTTAAATTAATACATGGTTAAATGATTTGACAGACTCCATACTTGTATTTATTCAAATGGTGTTTATTTAAGTGCTAATGATTAGAGGGGCATGTGCAATGGGCTGGGGTGATGATGGAGGAATGTCCAAGATAGAGTCCAGTCTATTTGTATCACAGGTGCATTGTCAAAGGGGGCATAGGAAGGGGAACAATGGCAGGTCAAGGTGGACAGGGTGACAGAGTGGGACACACGGTGACAATTAGAAGAGTCTTATTTCCTGGTGGGGGTCTTGGCAATCGTCCCTGGCTTCTGCCTGGATCACAGGGAACATTTGCGGGGTGGTTCTCCTTCTGCAGGGGGAGGGGTGCTGCTGGCCTGTTGGTCCTGTGGCGGGGCCTCCTGTCCACTAGTGGCAGCGGAGGTTGAGGGATGTTCAGTAGTCTGGCTACTGGCAGTTGCCCGCTGGTGTGACACTGCCTCTCTTATAATGTTGTCCATGTCTGTCAGCACCCCTTATATGGTGACCAGGGTGATGTTAATGGCCTTCAAGTCCTCCCTGATCCCCAGGTACTGTCCCTCCTGCAGCTGCCTGTTGTCCTGCAAGTTGTCCAGGATCTGGCCCAGCATATCCTGGGAATGTTGGTATGCTCCCAGGATCTCAGTGATTGCCTCCTGGAGAGTCGGTTCCCTGGGCCAGTCCTCCCCCTGGTACACAGCAGTCCTCCCTGCTTCCCTGACCCCAGGTCCCTGATTGTCTTGGGTTTGTGGTGTGCCCTGGGGTCCCTGTAGTGGTGGATGCACTGCTGATTGACGTGTCCTGGGTAAAGAGGTATGGGCACGCTGGGTGGGTGCTGTGGTGGTGTTTCCTGATGGTGGAGGCTCTGTACTGATGTGTGACTGTGGCTGTGTAACCGACTGTCCGTAGGTCCCTGATGGTCCAGGTTGGACATCCAGATCCAGGCAACCAGAGTCACTATCATCACTGTGGGCCTCTTCTGTGGGGGGACTGGATGCTGCTGGTACCTCTTCTCCGGTGACATAAGCTGGGATACCTGTGAGGATGTAAATGCAGTGTTCTTGTTTCTGTGTGTGACATATTGTGCATGGATGGGTTGCCCTCTATGGTTGTTTTTGCCCTGGCAGCTTTCACTTGTGTATGTTAGTGTATGGTGGGATGATTAGTTCTCTCTAGTGTGCTTGCTTTAGTGATAGTTGTCCATGCAGGTCTGTGAGTGGTGTCCATGCATTGGTGGTGCATGCAGGGATTGGCATAGGGATGAGTGAGATGTGATGGTGGGGTGGGTGGGTAGTGGTGGAGTAATGAGAGTGAGGGTGGGGGTATGCAGGTAGGGGGTGATAGTAGTATAGAGTTGACCTACCAGAGTCCAGTCCTCCTGCTACTCCTGCCTGGCCCTCAGGATGCATGATCGCCAAGACTTGCTCCTCCCATGTTGTTAGTTGTAGGGGAGGAGGTGGAGGTCCACTGCCAGTTCTCTGTACAGCGAGTTGGTGTCTTTCTGCAATAGAACGCACCTTCCCCCATAGGTTGTTCCATCTCTTCCTGATATCATCCCTTGTTCGGGGTACTGTCCCTCGGCGTTGACCCTGTCCACGATCCTCCACCATCGTTACATCTTCCTAGCAATGGATATTTGCTGCGCCTGTGCTCCAAATAGCTGTGGCTCTACCCAGATGCTTTCCTCCACCGTGACCCTTAGCTCCCCCTCAGAGAATCTGGGGTGTTGTTGTGGTGCCATGGGTGTTGTGTGAGTAGTGTGGGTGAGGGTGTGTAGGGTGATGTGTTGGGGTGTGTGTTTCATGAGGCGCGTGGGTGGTGTGTAGGTGATGGTGGTATGTGGCTCTGGTTGTGTGAGTGGTCTTGCTGTGTCTCCGGTGCCAAGGATTTGTAATCGTAAAGGGTTGTGGGTAAAGTGGGTGGGTGTTTTATCGTGGTGTGGGTGTGTGGGTATGGTGTGTGTATGTGTGTCAGGTGTGTGTAATTTAAATTGTCTAATGTGGTGTTGTTTTATTTGAGTGTGTGTATTTTGAGTGCAGCGGTATGTACCGCCAATGATTTACTGCGGCTGAATGTCCACTGTGGTGATTTGTGGGTCATTATTGTGTTAGGCGTAGTTCTGTTGGAGTAATGGTGTTGGTTTTGATACCGCCAGTTTATCACTGACCTTTGGTGTGGCGGAGTTGTGTCTCAGGCTGTATAGTGACGGATTGGTGTGTGTGTCATAATATGGTGAACGGATATCCGCTGCGGCGGCGGTATGTTGGCGGCAGTCAGCATGGCGGCAAGTGGGATTTACCGCCAATGTCATAATGAGGGCCTATGTTTTCATTTCTCATAATTTAGTAGATATATTGTTGTATGTTACAATTGATCCCTCCATTTATAGTGATCACAACACCATTGAAATTGCTCTTTTATTTTCCCAATTGATAATGGAAGTAGCAACTTGCAACCATCAATGGATAACTTAAGACTGGTGTGGAGAATGCACAATCCAATCCAATTCTTTAATAAATTTGTTTAAGAGAATGCAGGGTTGGTGGAATTGTGCCTATTGGAGGATGATATTGACCACGGGTGGTGGAGGCCTTTTCTGGCCTGTGTTCTAGTATTAGGAAGGCTCTCTTAGAGCCCTCACCCCCAACCGTGTGCTACCCTAGATGGTTCTACCATGAATGTTCAAAGGTGAACCTTGCACTATGACTGGCCTTTGCTGTTACACCTAGGGACCATGTATTAGTATCTTCTTTGTGTAAGCAATACAAACAGGTTACGGCTAAACGCCTGCAGGAGGTAATTATATTGCAGTGGGATTCACTGGCACAGGCCTCACATTTTAAAATAGTAAATCCTTCTGAACTGTTGTTTCAAAGCTGAAACGCAAAAATCAGCTGGTGAACTCCATTACTTGCCAAATTAACAGTAAGTCCTGGGAGGAGCATTTTGGTAAAATATATGCTGCCCTTGTGTCAGACGAGATCTTTGTTATGGATAACAACCAACTGTTCGTTTTCCAGACGTCCCTTGATGAAGTTAAGAGTGCCATCAATCAAAGTGCTGGAGGAAAGACACCAGACCTGGATGGTGTCCCAATTGATTTAATAAAAATTGTTGGTAGGTCGTTGAGGGAAGATGGCGGGTTGATTTCACCACTCCTCCCCTGTCCTACTCTCCTGCTGTGCTTGACCACTTGCAGCTGCAGTCATAAATACAGCTACAGCCGCCTGCCTGTTTGGTGAATTCTAGTTACTATTACTAGCTGTTTTCCAGCCTGTTTAAAGCCTTTCAAAAGGTCAGGAGCCACCTAATGATTGTGCATGTCACGATGGTGTGCCGGGAGGCAGTGGGGGTACATAATGCTCTCCTGAGAGTACAGTGGATCTTTATCCACTCAGCAACCTCTATCTCCAGTAATATCAGAGACTGGTGCAGTATGGTGCAGTATGACACTGCCGCGTACTAAACGTCCAAGGGTGACCGTGGGGTTTGTTGTGTGACTAAAGCCAGCAGCAAATTTACAAATAGTGAGGCTTCCAAGGCCTCTGGACATTTTCAGTCACCAAAGAGAAGCATTCTCTGGGGTTAGGATGCCCAATACTGAAACTGCTTGAGTTGGGAGGAGCAGTTGGCGTCTTACAGATGCATGCTGCAGGGCTGTTGGATTTGGGAAAAGAGTCCACATTGGCAGAGGCTCTGATTACTGCTGTTTCAGCTGCAGATGGTGAATTCAAATTAAATATCTGCTTCCCTGATGGAAGGTAACATTGTTGCTGGATTGTGAGAGGCTATGATTTTGCAACAATGTAGCACTGCCCAGTCTGGTACAAGAAAGCCTGTGCTTTTGTTCCTTGGAGCCATTCCACTGCTGCTACAACTAACTTAAAAACCAGTGTCTGTGCTGATTTACTACCTGTGAGTATTGTGGGGGCCTTGGCGTATGCAGACATGGGGGCACTGTGGGGTAATCATGGAATCCTATATGGAAAATGTGTATGCAGACTGGCCAGGTGGGCCAGAGAAGTTAAATGGGGCAGTAGTAATACAGCAGGCTGTAGAAGGAGACTTGGAACCCTTATGTCTTCTCCTGCTAGCCTCACTCTCCCACTCATTCAATCTCTTCAAAAGGGTGAGACTGGTGGTGATCGGGTGCTAATTTGAATGCTTTAGGGCCAGATGTAGCAACATCCGCATTTGCGATTCGGAAGTTGCGAGTCTGTGCGACTCACAATTTCCAAATCGCAAATGCGGATGCAGAACGGTGTCTCAGACACCGTCTGCGACTCGCTATGGGGTCACAAAGACCCACCTCATAAATATTAATGAGCTGGGTCGCATTTTGCGACCCCATAGCGAGTCCCTGCACTCAGAGGGATGGTGGCTTGCTGAAGTCAGCAGACCTCCATGTCTGTGACTGCTTTTTAAGTAAAGCTGTTTTTTATTTTTTATTTTGCAGCCCGTTTCCCTTAAAGGAAAACGAGTTGCAAAATAAAAAAATAACGAAACCATTTGGTTTAATTTTTTTAGAGTAGGCATTGGTCCATGGGACCACTGCCTGCTCTGAAAAAACCTTATGGGCAACATTCACAAAGGGGAAGGGGTCCCATGGGGACCCCTTCCCTTTGCGAATGAGTTACCACCAGTGTGACACTGGTGGTAACTGCGAATTGCTTTGCGACCGCATTCGCGGTCACAAAGCAATTCTGCATTGCGATGCGAGTTGCAAATAGGAAGGGAACACCCTTTCCTATTTGCGAGTCGCATTCACAATTTGCGAGTCGGTACCGACTCGAAAATTGTGAATGTGCATCGCAGAAGGCTGTTTGCATGGCGCAAACTGCGATTTTCGCAGTTTGCACCATGCAAACAACTTACTACATCTGGCCATTAGTCACAGGCTTGGAGACTGTAGAACAAGCTACTCTCTCACTGTTGCTACCCTCTGCAAGGAAAAGCCAGGACAGTACAAAGAAATCCATGTCAAAGTCAGTTCAAAGAGACCCCAGCTTGGTAAGACCTCTCCCTCACGGTTAAGGAGGAAGGCGACAAGTAGCAGCATCATAGGTTGCTCTTTGCAGGACTGGGTTATGTCAAATGGAGAGGTGAAAGCATTAGTCTCCCGACTATATATGGTCCAGAAGGAGTGTCAGGCATCGCAATCCGCAGATAAGCTGAAAGATGCAGTGGCATCTAACCGACCACCTCCTAGATCTGAGAGCTCAACATCCCCTGAGAACAGACATAGGCCCTCATTATGACCCTGGTGATGAGTGATAAAATGGCGTTAATACTGCCAACAGGCTGGCGGTAACTATTGCCAAATTATGACCATGGTGGTGATAACTCCCATAGACAGCCAATGTACCACACCAACCACCAAGGCAGAAACAACACTCATCACTGAAGTAGTAAACTTCGTACTTGTATAGCACACTACTCACCCGTTAGGGTCTCAAGGCACTGTGCACATACCGCTGTGGAACCCCTCCTGGCTTTTCCCTGTGAGGTGCCCACTCCTGGGCAACCTCCAAGGTGAAGCCAGGCATCCCAGCGCTATTGGGGCCGTTGTGGAGATTAAGCAAGCTATTGCCCAGAGTTACAGAGTGGGACCCATGAATTAGATTAGGCACCGATGCGAGAATTAACAGGTCCGAGGAAATTGAGCCCAAGACCTGCCAAGGTGGGAATTGAACCCTGGTCCCGGGCCAGATTTCTGCATCAGGGTTTGCCGCTCTAACCATTGAGCCACACTTCTCCACATCACCAACAGCCAGCCGGGAGACAAAGCACTGCCCACCATATTATGTCACATCACTCTGCCACCTTTTCTGGGGCGGTACCAACACCATCAAAAGCCTGGTGGAAACACATCACTGAAGAGAAAAGACTCTCTTTTACATGAGTATCAAGTGCACAGTTCCCAAGATAGCAAACAAAAAACAACACCCTTCCCAATATTCCTTCTCATGGGCAGAACATCCAGATCCCCTCCCAGCTGTACTAACGACCAGAGGTTACCAGTCACCAAACCACACCCACTCCACATTCCATCCCCTTAAACTTCTCACGCAGGTGATAGAAAGTTGTTTAGGCAGGCGAGTAGCCATGTCACCCCAAGTCTGCAAGCTCCTCATCTATGCTCAGCAGACTAGAAGATGATGGGCACCTCCTGCCACTTCATAACCACATATATCCTCTCTCCGGTCAATTCAGTTCCCATCAGCCTGTGGGACCCTCTTAGGTGCCCCCTCACGTCTGGACCATACAACATTCCAATGTTAAGTGAGCTCTGTATGATCTGTAATAGTAAGCTAATTTTAGGGAGAAAAATCGGTTTACCGTCATCAGTGCTGCCACTCAATTTGTCTGGCACCAGCCTTATATGTGAAAAGGTGCTCTGATCCAATGATCCTGGCAGCCCTGTCTTCAGAGTGCCATCCAGACAGATCAGGATTCACTTTGCATCTTGGGGTTTCACCTCAGGTTTGCGGTTCGAGGTGGTTTTCCTTTGTCTGACAGATCGGCAACTCTCATCCAATTGTATCTCTCGGTGTCCCAGTGCGCCACTACCTCCCTTCCACTCCAGGGTATCTAGCCAGACCATGACTGCCTGTGGGTACTCGTAGAAATAGACCCAATCTTCGTGCTGCACTCGTTTATCAGGGTACAGTAGGCTGTATTTAATGTTGCGACCCCTCAACTGCCTCTCTGCTGCTAGAACGTTGTTGTGCAGCATCTGCATCCTCCAGGTATAGTCAGGCTAAATTAAGTTATTTTTGTCCTCGTATCATGGATGACTGCAGGAGCGTGCCTATTGCAAAATAGCATCTCAGTCACAGTAATTAAAGAGGTTTGTGATCAAGGCCCTTGGGGATGCCCGAAAGTGTGATTCTGGTGCCACTTCTCTGTGGGCTCACTCCACTGTGAAGAAGTTGAACAGTCTTGGGTTTTTTGTGGGCTGGGTCACCGTGTACTGATCTATTCAGTTGCACTGTGCCAGTTTCACCCCCTTGTCCTTTCCCATGGCTGATAATGCATTGAAATATACTGACCTCTCTGTCCAGAGACTCTGCCTCAGGGTTCCATGGAGGGTGTTTGCAGCGAAATGCCTAGCTGTCAGCTAGAACCCACTGGCTTCATTCAGCATGCATCAGTTCTTGTGTTGCAGTTTACTCATCATGCCGCTGCCCTTACATGGGTGCCATTTAGGCCAGCGCACACCCAGGACCCATAGGCACACCAGCCACTCCTCATCTGATGGAGGTGACTACCATAAAGCCCCAAAGGGGGGGGAGTGCACTCCAGCCTCCTTTGCCAGCAGTTCTGGCATGGCACAGGTCTTGTGCCAATCCGACACTTACTCTCAGCAGCACTCTGGGGGGCCACAGCCCTCCTCCGATGCTGCCTGCTGCACCAGTTTGGACCAGCAGACGTAGCAAAAGTCGCAGGGGAGCTTCCGGAGAGGGCTCCCTGAGCCTCCAGGCTAACCGGTAGATATCCCGGTCTTGCTCCCAACAAGCCGTAGATGCCACGCCGGCTTCATCTATACCCCCAAAAGCATCCCAGTAAGGCTACGGGCAGGCTCTGGTGTCATCCACAGCTCCGGCGACTCCCCTCAGAGGGTCAGCCAGACAGCTCTCTCGCCATGTGGCAGTGGCAGCAATCCAACAAGGAGGTTGCACACTGTCTGCTCCAGCCCAGGCCACTGGGTCCAGCAGTCATCCAATGGGTCCGCAGTTCATTTCAGGGCCCCAGAGGATCTCGCTAGGTCCACAACACAAACAGGCACCTCAGCAGTTGTAACAGGGAAAGGAATGCTGTCCCAAGCAGAGGATTTGGCAGGATTTATAACTCAACTGTGGGAGCTGTGGTAAAGGAAGTCTAGTCAGCCATCTTGGCTGGCCTGGCCCCCTCACAGAGACAAACTGTTAATGATTCTTTAGGCGGATGACGCAGTGCTCATGCCATGCACCGCCAAGGCACTGTATCAGTTAGTGTTTGCTTTTGTTGATTTTATGCCCACATTGGACTTATAGACACATTTTACAAAATTGCATATTATGGCATGTAGCCCCCAGGTGCAAACAACTCTCACTCCTTTCAATTGGGTAAAATTTCTTAGCAGCACTATTTATTTCCCGTACCTCTGGGTTAACTTTTCTGCCCAAGGGTCGGGGGCACCAAATATTGGCAGTGGAGAACTAAACAGTCCAAGGCTGTAGGCTTCTTATGTAGCCTTCTGAAACCAACAGACCGTCCCCTCACCCCTGTAGTTATATATATATGGAGTGCTGTCATTCTTCAGTATCGTGGGGAAAATGTGATGTGCCGGGATATATATATATATATATATATATATATATATATATATATATATATATATATATATATATATGTGCATATATATATATATATATATATATATATATATATATATATATATATATATATATATATATATTCATATAATATATATATATGTGTGTGTGTGTGTGTGTATATATATATATATATATATATATATATATATATGTATGGGGCTGAGGTGTGGGGTATTTCACAATTTGAAGCTAGCCAACTTGAAGAGAATAGATTCTGTAGAATGCTCCTCACTGCCCCATATCTTCTCCACACCTTACTTGTCACAGAGAGCTCGGGATTCCTTACATAGAGGATCAGATTAAAGCCCAGCCTGTGTTACTGTGGCTTGCAATTTGGAGGAACAAGGAGGCTGCCCTAACAAAAGATATTGGATTGGATTGCCTCTATCTTGATAGAGGACTTCATATCCCCTGGTTAGCCTATCGAAAGTCCGAACTCTGCAAGATGAGAACAGTCTGCATTATGGACCCTGCATCTTGCAATAGTCTAAGTAAAAAGAAAGTTTACAAGCACTTCATGACTTTGCGCTCTGTAGACAATTAAGAGAAGCAGAAGGGAAAACTAATGTTGCTGCGTATTTAAATCTGAGCAAATTTCACTGCCTGATAAAAAATCTTTGGTGTGCATGGGGCTTTGGGTCGACTCATTCTTATTCCATTTTAGATCTGATATATTAAAATATTTGTTATGTTTTCCGTTGTGTTTTATGAAGAATCTTGATAAGCGGCCTTGCCCCTGCGATTAAATGTCAGGTCAATCATTGTCGCACTTTATATTTTTTTGTAATTTCTATGTAAGGTAAACCAAATTCTTTCAATCCCGCTTTTAAAAAAGAAGTATTTTAATGTTAGTCAATGTTAGCCAACTCTTAGATTTTTCTCAAACCTGTTTTTATTAGGTTGATTTCTGTGCAGACTTTACATTAGACGACAATTCTGGCGTGAACCTTCTGAACATGGGTGCTATTGAAACTCTCATCACATTACGAGACAGTATCCACATCTGTCCCGCCTTAATAAAGATTTCACCCAATTTTGTTAAATAAGGAAAAGAAAGAGAAAGAAAGAAAACGTATAAATCATATTACTGTATATAAACATAACTAGGAGCTGGGGGAGCCCCACATTATATCACATTGATATATCTGTATCGAAGGTAAAAGTCTTTTATGGCTTCTTCAAAATGATGGGGGTTATAGCGGGTAGCAGTTTAACATCACCTCTTTTTTTAGCCTAGAGAAGGAGTATCTCCCAAGGAAAGGGATATTATTCTAAGTTTGAAATAGGTGCAGTGATCTGATTCTTGGTGGGCACATCGTCAGTGGGAGGCCTTTGGACAGATAGAACACCAGTGGTCCCCATTTACTTTCAATATTTTTAAAGTCATCCGCAAAGATGTTCGACATCCTTTTCATAGTCAATGCTCTCCAAAGGGGAGCCTGCCATTGGTTGAGTGCTGGGGCACTCTTTTCCCAGGCCACAGCTATTGCCATTTTAGCAGCTCCCAGACAAAACCACATTATGGCCCTATCTGCTCCTGTCTGATATTGGAGGGTGGCATCTCTCAATCCTAGGCGTATGCAACGGTTTGTGAGCGCTATTGGGCATCCCAGTATATCCTTGATGTGGGCCAGGATTTTGTTCCAAAAAGGGCGGATCGTGGGGCAGTACCACCATATATGTTTGAAATCATCTTGTGTTCCACACCTTCTCCAGCATAAATCTGATGTGGTCGGTAATATTGTCTTCAGTTTGGTAGGATAAAGATACCAGTCGTACATAATCTTGTAGTGAGCTTCTCTTAGGAACATAAATCAATTGTATTTCCAAATATCTCAATATAATTTATTCCATTGTGTATCAAGAATTTCTTCCTCCAACGCCTGCTCCCAAAATTGTTGGTGGCAGGGCCTTGTCAGTTGACCTGTGGTTGTAAATAGAGCATAAAGATGGGAGATAGTCCCTCTCGGGGAGCCTGCTTTGCCAATGAATTGTTAGAATGGTGTGAGTTCTCTCGTAGCTGCTCGTTGATTTTCAGGTTTCAAGGCCCAGTAGCGTAGTTGAGTGTAGTGATAAAATTCGGTCTGTGGAAGATTGACTTCTCTCTTACAGTTTTCAAACGTCAATATGTCAGTATTGTTGAACAGATCTGCTAATACCAAACATCCTCCCTCACGCCATTTATCAAATGGTCCTGTCTGTATGGCAGGTGGAAAGGATGGGTTAAAGTGCAGTGGCGTGTGTGGGGAGGGGAATGTCATCCAACCTTTTGTGTTGGTTACCTCATCCAAGATCTTAAGCGTAGTCCTATTGCTGTGCTAAGGTATGCATTGCCTGGCCAGTCTGTCTTGAGTTTCCACAACACATCCCAAATTACTCTCCCCACCACAGCCTGGTCCATATAGAGCCAGTGGTTAACGGATTCTCTAATGGACCATTCAGTAACTAGCCTTAGTTGGGCAGCCTTATAAACTAACTGAAAGTCTGGCAAACTCAGGCCGCCCCTCTCCATGGCATGCTTAACATTTTATAGGATAGTCTTGCTCTATTTCTCTGCCATATAAATCATACCAGAAGGGTGCAGAGGGTTGAAAAAAAAACAAGATCCACCTCCAGTGGGAGGCTCTGAAATATATAAAGTATCTTAGGTAACAGAGTCATTTTGATGGCATTGATTCTCCCCAACCATGTGAGATAAGATGGTGCCCAACGTTTCAGGGTGTCTTTTATGTTTGTCAGTAACAGGGAGTAGTTGGCCTTGTAGAGGCCTGCAATATGTGGTGTGATTTTGATACCCAGGTATGTTATTTCCCTTTTTGCCTATTGGTATGGTGTGGAAGCTGCCAATTGTTCCATCTCCAGGGGGAGCATGGTCAGGTTCATCATATAGGATTTGGAGAGGTTTACTTTGAATCCCGCTACCTCTTCGAAAGTGACCCAGTTCCTCCTGCAGAGCAGATGATGAGGCGGTTGGATCAGTTAGTGTCAGCAGAACATCATTGGCAAATAGCAAAATTCTATGTTCCGTCGGCCCAAAGGTAATCCCATGTATGGTGGGCGAAGCTCAGATGTGACCAGCTAAGGGCTCTATACTAAGAGCAAACAGTAAGGGGGAAAGAGGACATCCCTGTCTTGTCCATCTCGTCAACGGGAATGGAGCTGAGCTAGTGTCATTTATTAACACTCTGGAGTAGGGGGCTGCATAATTGGCTTTTATCATTTTTATAAATATTTCGCAGAATCTATATGCCCATAGAGCTTGGGTCATGAAGGCCCAATCTACTCGATCAAATGCCTTTTTGACATCTAAACGTAAGAGGATGGCTGGGAACTTTTTCTTATGTGTTTTACTAGCAAGTGTATCACCCTACGAATGTTATCATGCGTTTGGCAACCCTTTACAAATCCTGATTGGTCTGGGTGTATCAGATCAGGAAGTAGTTCTTCGAGTCGGGAGGTTGATATCCTGGTGTAGAGTTCTGCATCTAGATTCTGTAGAGCTATGGGTCGATATGAGCTACAAATTTGGAGGTCCTTCCCTGGTTTGGGAATAACCGAGATGATAGCTTCACCCATTGTGTGTGTGGTGCACTGTGATGTACCTATATAGTTAAATAGTTTGGTCAGGTAGGGCGTCAGTTCTGAACTATAGGTTTTATAGAATTGAGCAGTCAGACCGTCTGGCCCCGGTGACTTATTTTGTTTATTGCCATTTGTACTTCAGTCTCTTCAATGGGAGCTCCCAGTTGCTTTTTGGGCGCTGTCGTGACTTTGGGCAAGTGGATACTTTGTAAGTAGGCCAATTGGGAAGAGTCCGAGGTGGGCATCGCTGTGAATAGTTTGCGATAGAACTCGTTGAAGATATTGGCCTTCTCTGCATCTGAGTCAGTCAGACCATTAGTGGGGTGCTGTATCTCCCCTATGTGTTCCTTTTCCCTTTTCATCCATAATTGTCAAGCTAGGTCTGAACCCACCATATTCCCTTGTTCAGACATCATTCTCTGCAGGCGTAGGAGTGTGAGTTCTGCTCTACTTGTATATACAGCATTCAGTTTGCCCCTCAAGGCTGTCACTGTGTGTTGTAGAGATAAAGTCGGTGGGTTTGGTGGGCTTCCTCAGTAGCTCGTAGTTCTTTCTCCAATGCTAGTGGCTCTTGTCTCGTTTGTTTGTTTAGAGCCGCTGTTAATGAGATACATTGCCCCCAAAGTACTGCTTTGAAGGCGTTCCATGTTGTGCTTAGATTGGTATCAGCAGGGTCGTTGAGTGTGAAGTATTCCCTAATGGCGGTGCGTATGTTATCGCTAGAGGGTTTATCTCTGAGTAGGAAGGGTGGGAAATACCATTGTGTTTTTTTATCTATTCTTCCTCCAATCTATTGTTAATTCCTTTGGAGCATGGTCTGAAAGGGTTGTAGAGGGTATTGTTGCTTTAAGCAGTTCCTGAATCAACCTCTGGCTAGCAAATACATTTCAACTCTTGAGTAGGCTCATTGAGTGTGGGAAAAAAAGTGCAGTCTCTGTCATTGGGGTGAAGCTTCCTCCAGGTGTCAACGAGGCCAGTCTCCCTTACCACCTTTTTTCAATGAGTGCGAAAAGTTCCCTGTTGGTGAGCGATGGGGGTGCATACTATCTTGGTCTGTGTGCCACGTAAGGTTAAAGTCTCCCAGTGGAAATATATCTCCTTCCGTGAAGGTTCCCAATGCCTCTAGGCACCTGCCCAGGAACTGGTATTGATTTGTGTTGGGTGTATATATAGAAGCGAAAGTGACCAGACGGCCTCTCAATACTCCTTTTACGATGACATAGCATCCTTCCTTATCTGTGTGACGGCCTGTAGGGTGGAATTGTAAAGTTTTATGGAACAGGAGTGCTACTCTGTTATGTTTTGTTGAAGCTGAAGATTTGAAGGTTTGTGGGTATAGTTTATGTTTGAGCCTGTGGTCTTCTCCCTTTTTAAGATGTGTCTCTTGTAGCGCTATTATGTCATAGAGGGGATCCATTAGGTATTTCCACATTTTGTAGTGTTTCACTGGTGCATTTAGTCCTTTTACATTCCAGGTGAGCATTGTCACTACCATCTCGTCAGCATTGGGTGTGGTCCTCCTTCTGAGGCCAATGTAGAGATGGATCAGTGTCTATTATTCCCATTCCCCGGAGCCACCTCCTGAGTGTCTGTGCAGGATATCTTCTCTCTGTCCATCCTTTATTGAGATCTGTTACTTGGTTCTTGTCAATTATATGTCATCTCCCAGCTCCTAAAACAAATTTAACAGTGAACAAATTAAGGACAACAGGTCCTGAGTGTAGTGGTCTCCATCAGTGCTTTAACGACATTATGAGGGAAGGCCTCATTCCTCTTCATCGCTATAGTGTGAGATATCATTGGGCTTCATTATTGTGGTAGGTGAGTTATTGGGCCTCACTGTTTTTTGATTTTGATGTGGGTGGTACCTATTGGTGTGTTTCTTCATCATCCCGTTGGAGTCTCCGCTATTGGTTTGTGTATGGGTGCCGGGGAGTTTTTCCGGGGTTGCCACCATTCAGGTCTGGTGGCTTTTTCTCGACTTGTCTCAGAAGGGTCGTCCCTACCATTTTCTCCAGAATGGGGAATTCCAAGTATTGTCAATCCCTTTATGAGGTCTGTTACATGATAGGATATATTGTTTAATTTAAAGGCCAGACCAAAGGTACCTTATACCGTCTTCCCTTAGTTTATCTGTGACAGGTTTGAATTGTTGCCTCCGGGCAAGCGTGGTTGGTGCTATGTCTTGGAACAGGGAACACGTTTCCCCCTGGAACATTATCTTGTCCACTTTTCGTGAGGCTCGGAGGATTGCTTCTTTAACCTTAAAGGAATGTAGCTTGACAAGAATGTCTCTTGGTCGTCTCTTATCAGTGAGGGTGCTGCTGCCCACCCTGTGGATTCTGTCTATCTTTATTTTCAGCTGTGTAGTTTGCACTATTTCCTGGAACAGGCCCATTACAAATGCCTCAAGGTCTGGCCCCTCTGCTCCTTCTGCTGGTTTCATGATTCTGATGTTATCTCGTCAGGCTCTGTTTTCCATATCTTCTTGTTTGAGTGCCGTTGTTTTAAGTTCCATCTGGAGTGTCTGCGTTAGAGTATCTAGCTGATTGAAAAGGGTCTCCATTTCTTCAGTTTTTGTCTCTGCATCTAAAATTCGGGAGCCTACGGAGTCTACATGTTGCTGTAGTGCGGATAGTTTATAATTGAGATGGGTCTGGAGTTTTTCAACCGATGAGGCCATATCTATCTTCAATTCTTCTCTCAGCTCTTTTTTAAAGTCTCTAGGCCATAAGGTCATCTCGTGTAAGGGCCTTCTCTGTGCAATCTTGCTGTGTTGTTCCCCCTTCGAGGGGTGTGAAATAGTCAGAGACTGTGTTGGAGTTTTGTTTTTTGGGAGGCATGTGTAAGAAGTTCTCAGCACCTCTTGCGTCTGGCCTCTGCATTTTGTTCCCTCACTGTTGTGTCGCTCTTGATCTGTCGGAGCTTCTGACCATTGCTCCATACTTCTCCCCTCTGCCTCATGTTGGTGTGGATTCTCCACTCCGCTAAGTCTGTTGTTTCACTCCACAAACCGGGCCACTTTCCTGCAATGTCACAGAGTCTTGGGATATAAAGTCTTTCAGCCGCTTAGTCCCCCGTTCTGACCGACTGCTCTGCAGTTCCGCTCTAAAAACGGTCTCAGCATTAAATTGTGGGCCAATAGAGCTGTTCGGTAGCGGGAGGTGGTTAGTTTCAGGTTCCTTTCTACCCGTTTGGGAATCTCTGGGCCCTCACTGCACACTTTGGCGCTTGTTTATGTCTCTACAAGGATGCCATTTTAGGGTCAGGCATTGTCGTGCCTGTCCTTGCGCCTGGGGACCCCCGTTGATGCCAGTCTGAAACTTGTTTGCCCTGAGCACTGCTCATTCCCCTATTGCGGGAGTCCTCCAGAGGGGGGTAGTGCCCCTCTTCGCCTCTGCACCCACCTTTTTCATTGTTTCCGACGGCTGGTGTTTGTTCCCGAGGCCCACGCCAAGGGCCACTCTTCATGGTTTCCCCCGATAACGGTGTCTCTGTTGCTTTTGGCAGGGGTACTGTTTTGCTCTATGCCTTTTCACATCTCTTTTAGGCTCCTTCACACCTCGATTGTCGACAATGCGCCAATCTTTGTAGCGAGCGACAGCGGAGACGAGGGGAATCATGTCCTGGTGGCCACCTTGGCAAGCTCCGCCCTCCCAGCGCTTAGATTTTTATTGCCACTATCCGATGATGAAGTTGCTTTGTACGTTGGGGGGGTTTAAAACATGCTGTAGGAGCTCATAGTACCATATTATCTTACTTTTGCTGCTAAAATCATCATATTTTATCTGCTTTTATTGTTCATTCTATTGTATACTGATTTTATGCATTTTTTGAGCATTTGAATAAAGAAGAAGAAGAAGACTCTACAGAGATCCGTTTCAGAATAAAGGAATCATTACAGATATAGGCTAACCCTCCATAGCTGACCTAAGTTATCTTATTTGGAAGGCTGAAGATTCTCTTTTTCTAATTTTCACCCCTCCTTAAGGGAGATACTTTATAACGAGTAGGCCAAGAGCACCATCTTTATATGGTTAGGTTCAGAGACAAATTGGCAAAGGCCATGGTTTTTAAGGAAAGAATGAAGATTTTGGGTGGCTACGTCATTCAACTACCCCATGGAAGGTTGAGTTAACTTATCATACATCAAGTATTTTCCATAAAACTTACTCTGTCACCCAGTGTATGGTAGACAATATGGAGTTGTAAGCCTGTAGGAGTTTGAAGATCTACTTGTAAGCACTGGAATTAGTGAAAGAAGGGGTATTTACTTCTGATCACTTCAGAAAGCATTCAAATATTAAAGCAGTTCTGACACCTGCTGTCACTTCTCTTGTTTTATGATTAAATAATCTTGAGCAATGAGTATGTCAATCATCTTCCGCTATTTGATCCTTTGTTAGCCCATGAGAAGCACAGAGCAACTCCAGCAGGCCTATGCAGACAAGGTGGCCTAGTGGTTTTTCTGATCTGCCGGCCTCACTTTGCATGTATGTTTTTTCACTACTTCAACTGGTGACAAAATAGATAAAAAGGTGCATATGTTCATATTTCAACTCCCTTTCAGGCTCACACTCTTCAATACATACATGATGTCAGTAGCTTCAACATGCATTGTTCATTTGTGACAGAGAGATGATTTTGATTAAAAACTGTATTAATATTATAAACATTTTCAATTATAAACTAAAACATTGCACTTTGAAAAACAGTATTTTCCTGTGCTTGGGTAAACTAGGCTCCAACTAGACTCAAACTCAGTTTTTAATTCTAATGCAGCCATAATGTGTGTTTACATTTCTCCTCTTCTCACATCTAACAAAATGAGCATCAGTATAATAATCTGTGTTTACATACTGTTCTCGAAGAACTCGAGGAAGCCTTTGCATCATTCAAGGCTCTTCCTGCATGTGCTACTGTAGACTGATTCATAAATGAGATTATCATTCTTTTGAGTGTTACCAGAATTATATTGACACATCTGAAGAAATTAGGTCGAAGGGGCTGACTTTAATATTCAATTAGAGGATGGAATCGGGATGGTGCTGGATGATGCTGGTGAAGTTGGGACTTTTAGTTAAATATTTGGTTGACAGTGTAATCTTACCTGCTCGTCAGATCAGCATTTCCTTCTTTGTTATTGCGACCATGTCGACAGACATGGCCCCCGTGTTACATATATAACAGGTCGACAGACGTTCGGCATAAGTGAAAATTAATCAAGATCTGCCACTCAAATCAACTTAATCATCACAGTTTCAATTTCAATCTTTTGGGAGTCAATGATGAGAGTTGGTCTGAGTAAATGAATCATTATTATCATAATGAGAAACAATCAATCCATTGATAATGAATATAAATCATTAATATCAGAACAAGTACATAAAGCTTGTTCTGTAAAGGAAACTCCTAATTCTAAGTTATGGAGAAAGAAAGAAACGCATTAGTCAGAACCTATAAAGAGCTGTACATTTGAAGGGTGAAAGCATAAAATATTAATCAAATAGTAATCAAAGCAGAACTTGCCATACAGAGAGGTCCAATAAACTCTGTAGAGTCTCAGAGCTGCATACATTCTCGAAGAGAAATAAAATGGTCTCTCAGAATGAACCTGAGAAGCTTCTGCAAACGGCTTTGCAGAAAGGTCTGTGGAGTCAGCAAAGAGAGTCTGAAATGAGGTTTGCTGTCTATTCTAGGAACGCACACTTAACATTGTTCATATCAGCATGGTTGAAACAAGTTGTTGGACTCTTTAGTCAGCTCATCCAATCAATGTGTGGTGTCTTCATGGGAACAGGAAAGTTTCCGTCATCTGAGCAGTCACAAGACAATAGCTCACAGATATTAACATTCAATTGAACATTATGGGAATCATTGTGAAGAAACTCAAGAGTTTCCAAAACTTCTCTACTATAAGAAAACTACAGTTCATAGTTAGGCCTCTATATCATTTCATTAGGTAATGAGTTTCTCACCCATATAAACTAACTGTACCATTGCTCATACAGATACATTCTACGGAAAGTAAACTAACATTTTAATACATTATGATAGTCTCTACAAAATATGGCTATTTGCATCATTGAAAGTTTAGCATTTCACATTGCTGACCTAGATCAGGTTTAGAAAAAAGAAAAGAAAAATGCACTCTGCAGTTTTTCTAACTTAATACATGTAACTGTGAAGGCCTAGTGCTCTCACTTGTTTTTAAAATATAGCTTTTCGTCTGAGGCCTACACTTTATTTCTACATGTTAATTGCATTCATTTTCATTATTTAAAAATGCCTTCACAATGCTATATTACATTTTGTTTTCTGCTTTGTCAAACTATGAACCAATTCATGATTAACTTATGTTGACAATCTGGGTTTCACTGAAATTTGAGATGACCCATCCTGGTTTGCCCCACATCTTTGA
The DNA here is from genome assembly GCF_031143425.1 of Pleurodeles waltl. Classification (NCBI taxonomy): domain Eukaryota; kingdom Metazoa; phylum Chordata; class Amphibia; order Caudata; family Salamandridae; genus Pleurodeles; species Pleurodeles waltl. The sequence goes on along the minus strand of NC_090439.1, from coordinate 734,025,490 downwards.
CAGCAGAACTACATCAAGCTGTCTCTTGATTTTGACTTTTTGAAATATTTCTGCTCTGAGACTTGACCTCACGTCAGACACTTTACTGCAGCTGATTGAGCCTTATGCTAATTCTCTATATTGATTTACCATGCATTTTGAATCATTATTATTTTACATTCTGTAATGCACTTTAATTATTTAATAAATCTTTATTTATTTTTTAAATCTTACCCCTTCTAGACTTACGACTTATTTTATTGATTAACTTGTTTTATTGGGTGTATAACTGTTATCTGTTGGAACACATGCCTCATATGTTTTAGAGGTTCACACCAAGCTTAGGCACTTTGGCCCTCATTACAACCCTGGCAGTCGGTGATAAAGCGGCGGTAATACTGCCAACAGGCTGGCGGTAACAAAAATGGAATTGTGACCACGGCGGAAACTTCTTAGACAGACAGACACTTTAACACACTGACCTCCACGGCGGTAGCAACAAGCACCATGGTGGTAACCGGCAACAGCCAGACGGAAGACAATGTACTGCGCACTACATTATGACCAGCCTATCTGCCAGCTTTTCTGGGGCGGTACCAACTGCATCAAAAGCACAGAGGAAACAGAACACAGAAGTCAAAGGACTCACCTCTGGAGACACAGGGAACAACCACGACACCATGGAGCCCGAGTTGCACATATTTCCCATGCTCCTCTACCTTTTCCTGCGTTACGAACACCAACGCAGGCGAAGAAGACCATGGTGAGTACTGCCGCCTAGCACACAAGGGAGGGGGGAGAAAAAAAGAGTGTGACACACACGCAACACGCAATACCCCCACCCCAAACACCATACAAACAACCAGATGCAGTAACATTGCATATCCACCCCATACCCTTCACGAATAATGCAAGGACAAAATGATTGGAAGAAATTGAGTGTAATACGATTAAAGAACAAGAAGAAGTGCATTGAATTACAAACGTATATACATATTTCCAAATGGAGGGACACTGCCCAGTTCTCAATGTCCATGGGCCACAGGGCCACCACACATGGACCAAGGCCCCACCTCACTCCTGCAACAACACAAAGAGAACACTGCAGGGGCATCAGGTCGAAAATACACAGGCACCTCAGGGGGATGTGGAATGGGGGGCACCTCAGTTGGAAGATGGTACAGCACCATTGGTCCTGGAGGGGGCCACATGCCCTGTGCGGTGTCTTGGGGAGTGCGAGGCCACAGTCTCTCAAGTGGGTGGTTTGCCCACTGCTTGGTCCTGGGGAGTGCAAAGCCACAGTCTCTCTAGTCAGTTATTTGCCCACTGCTTGGTTCTGGGGAGTGCAAAGCCACAGTCTCTCAAGTGGGTGGTTTGCCCACTGCTTGGTCCTGGGGAGTGCAAAGCCACATTCTCTCAAGTGGGCGGTTTGCCCACTGCTTGGTCCTGGGGAGTGCAAAGCCACAGTCTCTCTAGTGGGTGGTTTGCCCACTGCTTGGTCCTGGAGAGTGCTAAGCCACATTCCCTCTAGTGGGTGGTTTGCCCACTGCTTGGTCCTGAAGAGTGCAACGCCACAGTCTCTCTAGTGGATGGCTTCTCCACTGGTTCTGGAGGGGACATTATGCCCAATGTGCTTCATCCTGGTAAGGATGGGGTGAGTGGATAGCTTCCCCACTGGTTCTGGAGGGGGCATTGTGCCCAGTGGGCTTCATCCTCGGATTGATGGGGTGAGATGATTGCTTGTCCGTTGGTTCTTGAGGGGGCATTGTGCCCAGTGTGCTTTATCCTGGGAAGGATGCAGTGAGTGGATGGCTTCTTCCACTGGTTCTGGAGAGGGCATTGTGCCCAGTGTGCTTCATCCTGGGAAGGATGTCAGTGAGTGGATGGCTTCTTCAACTGGTTCTGCATTGTGCCCAGTGTGCTTCATCCTGGGAAGGATGGGGTGAGTAGATGGCTTCTCCACTCGTTCTAGAGGGAGCATTGTGCCCAGTGTGCTTCATCCTGGAAAGGATGCAATGAGTGGATGGCTTCTTCCACTGGTTCTGGAGGGGGCATTGTGCCCAGTGTGCTTCATCCTGGGAAGGATGCGGTGAGTGGATGGCTTCTTCCACTGGTTCTGGAGGGGGCATTGTGCCCAGTGTGCATCATCCTGGGAAGGATGCGGTGAGTGGACAGCTTCTTTCACTGGTTCTGGGGGGGCATTGTGCCCAGTGTGCTTCATCCTGGGAAGGATGCGATAAGTGGATGGCTTCTTCCACTGGTTCTGCATTGTGCCCAGCGTGCTTCATCCTGGGAAGGATGGGGTGAGTGGATGGCTTCTCCACTCGTTCTAGAGGGGGCATTGTGCCCAGTGTGCTTCATCCTGGAAAGGATGCAGTGAGTGGATGGCTTCTTTCACTGGTTCTGGAGGGGGGATTGTGCCCAGTGTGCTTCATCCTGGGAAGGATGCGGTGAGTGGATGGCTTCTTCCACTGGTTCTGGAGGGGGCATTGTGCACAGTGTGCTTCATCCTGTAAATGATGGGGTGAGTGGATGGCTTGTCCACTGGTTCTGGAGGGGGCATTGTGCCCAGTGTGCATCATCCTGGGAAGGGTGCAGTGAGTGGACGGCTTCTTTCACTGGTTCTGGGAGGGCATTGTGCCCAGTGTGCTTCATCCTGGGAAGGATTGGTGAGTGGATGGCTTCTTCCACTGGTTCTGGAGGGGACATTGTGCCTAGTGATGCAGATCTTGGGGAGTGCAATGTCACAGTCTCTCACATGGGTGTCAGACCCACTAGATTTTCAGGGGCCAGGACACACAACAGCCCAAGGAGGCAGGACTACACACAATCCGCCGGCGGTGACGGCTGCTCAGTGGTGGCAGTGGCGGGGCTGGTGGCGGTGCTGGCAGTGGTGGGGGGAGGCTCCAGCCCATCCCCTGCATCCTCTGACGACTGCCCACTGGGGCTGCTGCTGCTGGCAGCGGTGCTGGTGACGGTGCTGGTGGCGGTGCTGCTGGCGGTGCTGGCAGTGGGGGGTGGAGGCTCCAGCCCATCCCCTGCAGCCTCGGATGGCTGCCCACTGGGGCTCCTGCTACTGGCAGAGGTGCTGGTGGCGGTGCTGGTGGCAGTGCTGCTGGCAGTGGTGGTGAGAGACTCCAGCCCATCCCCTGCAGCCTCGGACAGCTGAACCACCATGGTTGGTGGTAGGGGCTCGGAATGAGTACCAGCACCAGGCCTCCTGTCCTTCCTGCCTGCTGGAGCAGGCCCCTTGCCCTTCCTGTGAGCAGACGGGGATTGCCCGTTGCCCTTCACAGCTGCAGCTGGTGGTGCCTCGTTGCCCTTCCTAGTCGCAGCTAGTGGTGCCTCCTTGCCCTTCCTTGATGCACCTGGTGCAGGCACCCTGCCAGTGTTGCTGCCTGGTGCCCGGGATCCTCTCCCACCTGCAGTAGCTGTCGACACTAATGTGCCCCTGGACTGGGTGGCTGAGGTGCTTGCCTGGGTTTTCTTCACCCTGGCCTGACGTGAAGGACGGGGGGAGGAGGGGTAGGGAAGAGGTCAATGGTGGAAAGGAAAAGCTTCTTAGGGACATTGGGGCATTGGGGCAGGAAGAGGGTGAAGGTTTTGGGAGTGGAGGAAGAGGCAGTTGTTGTAGGAGGTGTCTGTCTGCTGTGTTTGGGTGTCCGCCACCACCAGAGAGCTTCCTTCAGAGGAGGTATCACTGTCAGAACTGTCCCCTCCAGTCTCAGCCGTGGTGCTCCCCTCGCCCTCCTTCCCACGGGTGCCCTCACCGTCGGTGGATTCGGCCCCATGGGTCCTGTGGGATGCAGCTCTCCCCGTCGTCGGTGCCTCTGCTCCTCCTCCAGATGATGCTAATGCACATACGGACAGGGTGACAAATCAAAAAGGGGGGGACAAGACAAAGGATACCATTGGCCAATGGCGGCAACAACACCACCGTTGGTGTACACAACACACTGACACACAGGGAACAGCCGTACGCACTAGGCAATACACTACCAGTAACAATGCTAGTAACCAGCCCATGGACAGGGATACCTAACGCCAATTGCAGCATAACTGGGACCCACAGACCCCTGCTCAGCAGTGGAGGCCTACTAGCTTCGTTGGAGGAGGTTGACATCAGACCCTGCCCAAAATAGGCCCTACCCTGCACTGGCCGGCCTGGCCTGGGGCACCCACAGTCCCACATCCCCCTCCCGGATGCCACCCCACCACGCACAAGTAGTATATTGGGGCATAGTATTCACCCCCTTGTGGCTGCTGTGATTCCCCGAAGCACCCATCCAGCTCTGGATAGGGCACCGCCAATATGTGGGACTTCAGGGGGGTCAGGGTTCGACGGGCACCCCTTCCTAGTTGGAGAAGCCATCCCCAGCTGGGCCTCCGCCATCTTCTGTGCCCAGCGTCTCAGGTCCTCTCACTGTTTGCAACAGTGGGTGCTCCGCCTGCCGTAGACCCCCAGGGTCCGCACATCCTTGACGATGGCACGCCATACACCCTTTTTTTGATGGGCGCTGACCTGCAGACAAATACACATGGGTAAAGGTATCAGTCAGACCGTCCTGCCTGTTACACTCATGGCCCACCATAGCCCTCACATCCCCTTACGCACAGACAATTGCCCACCATACATGCAGCACGCTGCCCAAGGCCCTTACCCCAACCCCCCTACACGAGGCCCTCACACACAGCACTACATGCATTCATGCCCCATTCATCGTCTCACAGTGTACTCACCTGTTGGTCTGGAGGCCCATACAGCATTCAGTACTGGGGTAGGATCCCATCCACCAGTCTCTCCAACTTCGCAGCTGTGAAGGTAGGGGCCCTTTCCCCAGTGCCACGAGCCATGGTTGGTTCAAGACACAGGTCACAGCAGCACTTGCACTGTAGGTCTTCTCCTGTTGAAGGTCAGGTAGCAAATGGGTGAAAAGATAGAAAATGGCGGTCATGTCTGCGTCGGTGTGTACGGTCACCGCTGGCGTACATCACCATTGGCCACTGTAACCCATAGGGCTCAATGGGATCTAATGAGGATTTGCACTGTGGTTTTCGACTGCCTCCTGCAACAGCGCACAACGTCAGCGGAATTACCTCATTTCCACCTGTCCCTCCATACAGGACAGGTCAACGCCATTTCGGGGGGGGGCAGGCCATGGCACCTAACTGCATCACAGTACACATAGGCACCATTTGGGCCTATATAAC